>NC_057812.1:200175145-200538460 GCF_018294505.1 Triticum aestivum
AAGGTTCGATGACGCTAGGGTTATAAAGGAAGCTTGTATGTGGTTACCGAATGTTGTTCGGAGTCCCGGATGAGATCCCGGACGTCACGAGGAGTTCCGGAATGGTCCGGAGGTAAAGATTTATATATGGGAAGTCCTGTTTTGGTCACCGGAAAAGTTTCGGGCGATATCGGTAATGTACCGGGACCACCGGGAGGGTCCCGGGGGTCCACCAAGTGGGGCCACCTGCCCCAGAAGGTTGCGTGGGCCAAGTGTGGGAGGGGACCAGCCCCTAGGAGGGCTGGTGCGCCCCCCACAAGGGGGCCAAGGCGCAAGGGAGAGTGGGAGGGGGCAAACCCTAGTCCAGATGGGCCTTAAGGCCCATATTGGTGCGCCTCCCTCTCCTCTCCCCCCTTGGCCGCCTCCCCTTTGCCATCTAGGGCTGGCCGCACCCCTTGGGGGTGGGAAACCCTAAAGGGGGCGCAGCCCCCCCTTCCCCCTATATATAGATGAGGTTTGGGGCTGCCATACACATGAGTTCTCTCCCTCTTGGTGCAGCCCTACCTCTCTCCTCCTCCTCCTCTCCCATGGTGCTTGGCGAAGCCCTGCGGGATTGCCACGCTCCTCCATCACCACCACGCCGTTGTGCTGCTGTTGGATGGAGTCTTCCTCAACCTCTCCCTCTCTCCTTGCTGGATCAAGGCGTGGGAGACGTCACCGGGCTGTACGTGTGTTGAACGCGGAGGTGCCGTGCGTTCGGCACTTGATCATCGGTGATTTGAATCACGACGAGAACGACTCCATCAACCCCGTTCACTTGAACGCTTCCGCTTAGCGATCTACAAGGGTATGTAGATGCACTCTCCTTCTACTCGTAGCTGGTTTCTCCATAGATAGATCTTGGTGACGCGTAGGAAAATTTTGAATTTCTGCTACGTTCCCCAACAGTGGCATCATGAGCTAGGTCTATTGCGTAGATTCTTTGCACGAGTAGAACACAAAGTAGTTGTGGGCGTTGATGTTGTTCAATATGCTTACCGTTACTAGTCCAATCTTGTTTCGACGGTATTGTGGGATGAAGCGGCCCGGACCGACCTTACACGTACTCTTACGTGAGACAGGTTCCACCGATTGACATGCACTTGGTGCATAAGGTGGCTAGCGGGTGCCAGTCTCTCCCACTTTAGTCGGAACGGATTCGATGAAAAGGGTCCTTATGAAGGGTAAATAGCAATTGGCATATCACGTTGTGGTCTTGCGTAGGTAAGAAACGTTCTTGCTAGAAACCCATAGCAGCCACGTAAAACATGCAACAACAATTAGAGGACGTCTAACTTGTTTTTGCAGGGTATGCTATGTGATGTGATATGGCCAAGAAGAATGTGATGAATGATATGTGATGTATGAGATTGATCATGTTCTTGTAATAGGATTCACGACTTGCATGTCGATGAGTATGACAACCGGCAGGAGCCATAGGAGTTGTCTTTATTTATTGTATGACCTGCGTGTCATTGAAGAACGCCATGTAAACTACTTTACTTTATTGCTAAACGCGTTAGTCATAGAAGTAGAAGTAGTCGTTGGCGTGACAACTTCATGAAGACACGATGATGGAGATCATGATGATGGAGATCATGGTGTCATGCCGGTGACGATGATGATCATGGAGCCCCGAAGATGAAGATCAAAGGAGCAAATGATATTGGCCATATCATGTCACTATTTGATTGCATGTGATGTTTATCATGTTTATGCATCTTGTTTGCTTAGGACGACGGTAGTAAATAAGATGATCCCTTACAAAATTTCAAGAAGTGTTCTCCCCTAACTGTGCACCGTTGCTACAGTTCGTCGCTTCTAAGCACCACGTGATGATCGGGTGTGATGGATTCTTACGTTCACATACAACGGGTGTAAGACAGTTTTACACAGCGAAAACACTTAGGGTTAACTTGACGAGCCTAGCATGTGCAGACATGGCCTCGGAACACGGAGACCGAAAGGTCGAGCATGAGTCGTATAGTAGATACGATCAACATGAAGATGTTCACCGATGATGACTAGTCCGTCTCACGTGATGATCGGACACGGCCTAGTTGACTCGGATCATGTAATCACTTAGATGACCAGAGGGATGTCTATCTGAGTGGGAGTTCATAAGATGAACTTAATTATCCTGAACATAGTCAAAAGACCTTTTGCAAATTATGTCGTAGCTCGCGCTTTAGTTCTACTGTTTAGATATGTTCCTAGAGAAAATATAGTTGAAAGTTGATAGTAGCGATTATGCGATCAGTAGAAAGCTTATGTCCTTAATGCACCGCTCAGTGTGCTGAACCCCAACGTCGTTTGTGGATGTTGCGAACATCGGACATACACGTTTTGATAACTACGTGATAGTTCAGTTAAATGGTTTAAGTAGAGGCACCAAAGACGTTTTCGAAACGTCGCGGAACATATGAGATGTTTCGAGGGCTGAAATTGGGATTTCAGGCTCGTGCCCACGTCAAGAGGTATAAGACCTCCGACGATTTTCTTAGCCTGCAAACTAAGGGAGAAAAGCTCAATCGTTGAGCTTGTGCTCAGATTGTCTGAGCACAACAATCACTTGAATCGAGTGGGAGTTGATCTTCCAGATGAGATAGTGATGTTTCCCCAAAGTCATTGCCACCGAGCTGCTAGAGCTTCGTGATGAACTATAACATATCAGGGATAAATAAGATGATCCTTGAGGTATTCACGATGTTTGACACCGCGAAAGTAGAAATCAAGAAGGAGCATCAATTGTTGATGGTTGGTGAAACCACTAGTTTCAAGAAGGGCAAGGGCAAGAAGGGATACTTCATGAAACGGCAAATCAGCTGCTGCTCCAGTGAAGAAACCCAAGGTTGAACCCAAACCCGAGACTAAGTGCTTCTGTAATAAGGGGAACAGTCACTAGAGCAGAATTACCCTAGATACTTGGTAGATGAGAAGGCTGGCAAGGTCGATAGAAGTATATTGGATATACATTATGTTAATGTGTACTTTACTAGTACTCCTAGTAGCACCAGGGTATAAGATACCGGTTCGGTTGCTAAGTGTTAGTAACTCGAAATAAAAGCTACGGCATAAACGGAGACTAGCTAAAGGTGAGCTGACGATATGTGTTGGAAGTGTTTCCAATGTTGATATGATCAAGCATCGCACGCTCCCTCTACCATCGAGATTTGGTGTTTGCGTTGAGCATAGACATGATTGGATTATGTCTATCGCAATACGGTTATTCATTTAAAGAGAATAATGGTTACTCTATTTATTTGAATAATACCTTCAATGGTCTTGCACCTAAAATGAATGGTTCATTGAAATCTCGATCGTAGTGATACACATTTTCATGCCAAAAGATATAAGATAGTAATGATAGTACCACTTACTTGTGGCACTGCCATGTAAGTCATAATGGTATAAAACGCATGAAGAAGCTCCATGTTGATGGATCTTTGGACTCACTCGTTTTTGAAAAGTTTGAGACATGCGAACCATGTCTATTGGTGTATATGCATGAAGAAACTCCATGCAAATGGATCGTTCGGACTCACTTGATTTTGAATCACTTGAGATATGCAAATCATACCACATGGGCAAGATGACTGAAAAGCCTCATTTTCAGTAAGATGGAACAAGATAGCAACTTGTTGGAAGTAACACATTTTGATGTGTGCAGTCCAATGAGTGCTGAGGCATGCAGTGAATATCGTTATGTTCTTACTTCACAGATGATTCGAGTAGATGTTGAGTATATTTACTTGATGAAACACAAGTCTGAATTATTGAATGGTTCAAGTAATTTCAGAGTGAAGTAGCAGATCATTGTGACAAGAGGATAAAATGTCTATGATATGATCATAGAGATGAATATCTGAGTTACGAGTTTTGGCACACAATTAAGACATTGTGGAAATTGTTTCGCAATTAATACCGCCTGGAACACCATAATGTGATGGTGTGTCCGAACATCATAGTTGCACCCTATTGGATATGGTGCGTACCATGATGTCTCTTATCGAATTACCACTATCGTTCATGGGTTAGGCATTAGAGACAACCACATTCACTTTAAATAGGGCACCACGTAATTCCGATGAGATGACACCGTATGAATTATGGTTTAGAGAAACCTAAGTTGTCGTTTCTTAAAAGTTTGGGGCTGCGACGCTTATATGAAAAAGTTTCAGGTTGATAAGCTCGAACCCAAAGCGGATAAAATGCATCTTCATAGGAAACCCAAAACAGTTGGGTATACCTCCTAATTCAGATCCGAAAGCAATATGGATTGTTTCTAGAATCGGGTCCTTTCTCGAGGAAAAGTTTCTCTCGAAAGAATTGAGTGGGAGGATGGTGGAGACTTGATGAGGTTATTGAACCGTCTCTTCAACAAGTGTGTGACAGGGCACAGGGAGTTGTTCCTGTGGCACCTACACCAATTGAAGTGGAAGCTTATGATATTGATCATGAAACTTCGGATCAAGTCACTACCAAACCTCGTAGGATGACAAGGATGCGTACTACTTCAGAGTGGTACGTAATCCTGTCTTGGAAGTCATGTTGCTAGACAACAATGAACCTACGAGCTATGGAGAAGCGATGGTGGGCCCGGATTCCGATAAATGGCTCGAGGCCATAAAATCCGAGAACGGATCCATGGACTTCGGTGGACTTGCCCGATGATCGGCAAGCCATTGAGATAAATGGATCTTTAAGAAGAAGACGGACGTGGATGGTAATGTCACCGTCCATGAAGCTCGACTTGTGGCGAAAAGTTTTTCACAAGTTCAAGGAGTTGACTACGATGAGATTTTCTCATCCGTAGCGATGCTTAAAGTCCGTCAGATTCATGTTAGCATTAGCTGTATTTATGAAATCTGGCAGATGGATATCAAAACGAGTTTCCTTACCAGTTTTCGTAAGGAAAGGTTGTATGTAATACAATCAGAAAGTTTTTGTCGATCCTAAGGATGCTAAAAGGTATGCTAGCTCCAGCGATCCTTCTAAGGACTGGAGTGAGCATCTCGGAGTTGGAATGTATGCTTTGATGATGATCAAAGATTTTGGGTTTGTACAAAGTTTATGAGAAACTTGTATTTCCAAAGAAGTGAGTGGGAGCACTATAGAATTTCTGATGAGTATATGTTGTTGACATATTGTTGATCAGAAATGATGTAGAATTTCTGGAAAGCATATAGGGTTATTTTGAAAGTGTTTTTCAATGGAAAGCCTGGATTAAGCTACTTGAACATTGAGCATCAAGATCTATAAGGATAGATCAAAATGCTTAATAATACTTTCAAATGAGCACATACCTTGACATGATCTTGAAGGTGTTCAAGATGGACCAGTCAAAGAAGGAGTTCTTGCCTGAGTTGTAAGGTACGAAGTTAAGACTTAAAGCTCGACCACGGCAGAATAGAGAGAAAGGACGAAGGTCGTCCCCTATGCTTAAGACGTAGGCTCTTCAGTATGCTATGCTGTGTACCGCACCTGAAGTGTGCCTTGCCATGAGTCAGTCAAGGGGTACAAGAGTGATCCAAGAATGGCTCACAGGACAGCGGTCAAAGTTATCCTTAGTAACTAGTGGACTAAGGAATTTTCTCGATTATGGAGGTGGTAAAAGAGTTCGTCGTAAAGGTTACGTCGATGCAAGCTTAACACCTATCCGGATAGCTCTGAGTAGAGAGACCGGATACATATAATGGAGCAATAATTTAGAATAGCTCCAAGTAGAACAGTTATTTGGAATAGCTCCAAATAGAGCGTGGTAGCTGCATCTAGGAGATGACATAGAGATTTGTAAAGCACACACGGATCTGAAAGGTTCAGACCCGTTGACTAAAACCTCTCTCACAAGCAACATGATCAAACATAAAACTCATTGAGTGTTAATCACATAGTGATGTGAACTAGACTACTGACTCTAGTAAACTCTTGGGTATTAGTCACATGGCGATGTGACCTGTGAGTGTTAATCACATGGCGATGTGAACTGGATTATTGACTCTAGTGCAAGTGGGAGACTGTTGGAAATATGCCCTAGAGGCAATAATAAAAGTATTATTATTATATTTCCTTGTTCATGATAATTGTCTTTTATTCATGCTATAACTGTATTATCCGGAAATCGTAATACACGTGTGAATACATAGACCACAATATGTCCCTAGTGAGCCTCTAGTTGACTAGCTCGTTGTGATCAACAGATAGTCATGGTTTCCTGGCTATGGACATTGGATGTCGTTGATAACGGGATCACATCATTAGGAGAATGATGTGATGGACAAGACCCAATCCTAAGCCTAGCACAAAAGATCGTGTAGTTCGTTTGCTAGAGCTTTGCCAATGTCAAGTATCTCTTCCTTTGACCATGAGAGCGTGTAACTCCTGGATACCGTAGGAGTGCTTTGGGTGTATCAAACGTCACAACGTAACTGGGTGACTATAAAGGTGCACTACAGGTATCTCCGAAAGTATCTATTGTTTTATGCGGATCGAGACTGGGATTTGTCACTCCGTGTAAACGGAGAGGTATCTCTGGGCCCACTCGGTAGGACATCATCATATGCGCAATGTGACCAAGGAGTTGATCACGGGATGATGTGTTACGGAACGAGTAAAGTGACTTGCCGGTAACGAGATTGAACAAGGTATTGGATACCGACGATCGAATCTCGGGCAAGTAACATACCGATAGACAAAGGGAATTGTATACGGGATTGATTAAGTCCTTGACATCGTGGTTCATCCGATGAGATCATCGTGGAACATGTGGGAGCCATCATGGGTATCCAGATCCCGCTGTTGGTTACTGACCGGAGAACGTCTCGGTCATGTCTGCATGTCTCCCGAACCCGTAGGGTCTACACACTTAAGGTTCGATGACGCTAGGGTTATAAAGGAAGCTTGTATGTGGTTACCAAATGTTGTTCGGAGTCCCGGATGAGATCCCGGACGTCACGAGGAGTTCCGGAATGGTCCAGAGATAAAGATTTATATATGGGAAGTCCTGTTTTGGTCACCGGAAAAGTTTCGGGCGATATCGGTAATGTACCGGGACCACCGGGAGGGTCCCGGGGGTCCACCAAGTGGGGCCACCTGCCCCAGAAGGTAGCGTGGGCCAAGTGTGGGAGGGGACCAGCCCCTAGGAGGGCTGGTGCGCCCCCCACAAGGGGGCCAAGGCGCAAGGGAGAGTGGGAGGGGGCAAACCCTAGTCCAGATGGGCCTTAAGGCCCATATTGGTGCGCCTCCCTCTCCTCTCCCTCCTTGGCCGCCTCCCCTTTGCCATCTAGGGCTGGCCGCACCCCTTGGGGGTGGGAAACCCTAAAGGGGGTGCAGCCCCCCCTTCCCCCTATATATAGATGAGGTTTGGGGCTGCCATACACATGAGTTCTCTCCCTCTTGGTGCAGCCCTACCTCTCTCCTCCTCCTCCTCTCCCATGGTGCTTGGCGAAGCCCTGCGGGATTGCCACGCTCCTCCATCACCACCACGCCGTTGTGCTGCTGCTGGATGGAGTCTTCCTCAACCTCTCCCTCTCTCCTTGCTGGATCAAGGCGTGGGAGACGTCACCGGGCTGTACGTGTGTTGAACGCGGAGGTGCCGTGCGTTCGGCACTTGATCATCGGTGATTTGAATCACGACGAGAACGACTCCTTCAACCCCGTTCACTTGAACGCTTCCGCTTAGCGATCTACAAGGGTATGTAGATGCACTCTCCTTCTACTCGTAGCTGGTTTCTCCATAGATAGATCTTGGTGACGCGTAGGAAAATTTTGAATTTCTGCTACGTTCCCCAACAGTAGAACCGTTGGAAAGATTTGGGGGAAGTCTTTTTGATCTTGCTGTAAAAAACAGAAACTTTAGCGCTCACGAGAATTGCTGCCATTTTTATTTGAAGAGTGATATTTAGTTAATTCTTTTTGTAGATGATTAATAGATAAATTCCTCACGTCCAGCAATTTATTTTAGAATTTTTTGGGTTCCATAAGTTTGCGTTAGCTACAGATTACTACAGACTGTTCTGTTTTTGACAGATTCTGTTTTTCGTGTGTTGTTTGCTTATTTTGATGAATCTATGGCTAGTAAAAGAGTTTATAAACCATAGAGAAGTTGTAATACAGTAGGTTTAACACCAATATAAATCAAGAATGAGTTCATCACAGTACCTTGAAGTGGTGTTTTGTTTTCTTTCGCTAACGGAGCTCACGAGATTTTCTATTTTGAGTTTTGTGTTGTGAAGTTTTCAAGTTTTGGATAAAGATTTGATGGATTATGGAACAAGGAGTGGCAAGAGCCTAAGCTTGGGGATGCCCATGGCACCCCAAGGTAAAATTCAAGGACACCAAAAAGCCTAAGCTTGGGGTTGCCCTGGAAGGAATCCCCTCTTTTGTCTTCATTCATCGGTAACTTTACTTGGAGCTATATTTTTATTCACCACATGATATGTGTTTTGCTTGGAGCGTCTTGTATGATTTGAGTCTTTGCTTTTTAGTTTACCACAATCATCCTTGCTGTACACACCTTTTGAGAGAGACTCACATGATTTGAAATTTATTAGAATACTCTATGTGCTTCACTTATATCTTTTGAGCTATAAAGTTTTTGCTCTAGTCTTCACTTATATCTTTTAGAGCACGGCGGTGGATTTGTTTTATAGAAATAATTGATCTCTCATGATTCACTTATATTATTTTGAGAGTCCTTTAGAACAACATGGAAATTTGCTTTTAGGAATAATATAAAAACTTTCATAGAAGTGCATTGAATACTATGAGAAGTTTGATACTTGATAGTTGTTTTGAGATATGGAGATGGTGATTAATAGTCATGCTAGTTGAGTAGTTGTGAATTTGAGAAATACTTGTGTTGAAGTTTGTGATTCCTGTAGCATGCACGTATGGTGAACCGTTATGTGATGAAGTCGGAGCATGATTTATTTATTGATTGTCTTCCTTATGAGTGGCAGTCGGGGACGAACGATGGTCTTTTCCTACCAATCTATCCCCCTAGGAGCATGCGCGTAATACTTTGTTTCGATAACTAATAGATTTTTGCAATAAGTATGTGAGTTCTTTATGACTAATGTTGAGTCCATGGATTATACACACTCTCACCCTTCCACCATTGCTAGCCTCTCTAGTATCGCGCAACTTTCGTCGGTACCTTAAACCCACCATATACCTTCCTCAAAACAGTCACCATACCTACCTATTATGGCATTTCCATAGCCATTCCAAGATATATTGCCATGCAACTTTCCACCGTTCCGTTATTATGACACTCTTCATCATTGTCATATTGCTTGCATGATCATGTAGTTGACATCATATTTGTGGCAAAGCCACCGTTCATAATTCTTCATACATGTCACTCATGCATCATTGCACATCCCGGTACACCGCCGGAGGCATTCACATAGAGTCATATTTTGTTCTAAGTATTGAGTTGTAATTCTTGAGTTGTAAGTAAATAAAGTGTGATGATCATCATTATTAGAGCATTGTCCCAAGTGAGGAAAGGATGATGGATACTATGATTCCCCCACAAGTCGGGATGAGACTCCGGACGAAAAATAAAAAAAGGAGAAAAGAGGCCAAAAAAAAGAAAGAAGACCCAAAAAAGAGAGAAAAAGAGAGAAGAGACAATGCTACTATCCTTTTTCCACACTTGTGCTTCAAAGTAGCACCATGATCTTCATGATAGGGAGTCTCCTATGATATCACTTTCATATACTAGTGGGAATTTTTCATTATAGAACTTGGCTTGTATATTCCAATGATGGGCTTCCTCAAAATGCCCTAGGTCTTCATGAGCAAGCGAGTTGGATGCACACCCACTTAGTTTCTTTTGTTGAGCTTTCATATACTTATAGCTCTAGTGCATATGTTGCATGGCAATCCCTACTCACTCACACCGATATCTATTGATGGTCATCTCCATAGCCCGTTGATACGCCTAGTTGATGTGAGACTATCTTCTCCCTTTTTTGTCTTCTCCACAATCACCATTCTATTCCACATAAAGTGCTATATCCATGGCTCACGCTCATATATTGCATGAAGATTGAAAAAGTTTGAGAACATCAAAAGTATGAAACAATTGCTTTGCTTGTCATCGGGGTTGTGCATGATTTAAATATTTTGTGTGGTGAAGACAGAGCATAGCCAGACTATATGATTTTGTAGGGATAACTTTCTTTGGCCATGTTATTTTGAGAAGACATGATTGCTTAGTTAGTATACTTGAATTATTATTATTTTTATGTCAATATTAAACTTTTATCTTGAATCTTTCGGAGCTGAAAATTCATGCCACAATAAAGAAAAATTACATTGAGAAATATGTTATAAAGCATTCCACATCAAAAATTCTTCTTTTATCATTTACCTACTCGAGGATGAGCAGGAATTAAGCTTGGGGATGCTTGATACGTCTCCAACATATCTATAATTTTTGATTGCTCCATGCTATTATATTATCTATTTTAGATGTCAATGGGCTTTATTTTACACTTTTACATCATTTTTGGGACTAACCTACTAACCGGAGGCCCAACCCAAATTGTTGTTTTTTTTGCCTATTTTAGGGTTTCGCCAAAAGGAATATCAAACAGAGTCCAAATGGAATGAAACCTTCGGGAATGTGATTTTCTCAACAAACGTTATCCAGGAGACTTGGAGTGGGCGTCAAGAAACAATTGGGGAGGCCGCGAGGCAGGGGGGCGCGCCTACCCCTGGGCGCGCCCTCCACCCTCATGGGCCCCTCGTTGCTCCACCGACCTACTTCTTCCTCCTAAACATCCAAGAGCACCATGAAAACCTAATTCCACTGCCACAACCTTATGTACCTGAGAGATCCCATCTTGGGGCCTTTTCCGAAGCTCCGCTGGAGGGGGCATTGGTCACGGAGGGCCTCTACATCAACTCCATGGCCTCTCCGGTGATGTGTGAGTAGTTTACTTCAGACCTACGGGTCCATAGTTGTAGCGACCCGACCTCAAACGGTCAAGTATTTATGCTTCACTGTCATTCCTGGATCGATAATGCTGACACACACAGTACTCGAAGGATTTATAACAGAGTGGCTATCACACCTTATTACATCGAACGTCTCAAGAGAGAACTTATTACAATAAATATGGCTTAAGGCCATCTAATACAATAACAACGGAAGGCTTGGAGGATAAAGTGAGTCCATCAACTCCAATGGCATAGCTGAGTGCATGACGAACGACCTATCGCACCTTACTCCTCGTCAGAAAAGTCTGCAACATGATACATTGCAGCCCGAAAACGGGTCAGCACATAGAATATGCTGGCAATGTAACACAGGAGAGTAATGAACAGATAAATACTATCACTACATGCATATATGGCTAGTGGAGGCTGTATGATTAATATGTTTTGCGAAAAGCCAATTTTTCCCTACAACAAAGGAATGTATTTTATTTAACTATCATGGTAGTTGAACAATATTGAGAAGGTTCCTCCAACTCAATCCCAATAAAAGTAATTATCAACCCAACAAATTAATTTTAGAGTGATGAGATCCATATGATAATCCAAGAGCCAGATGCTCAAGATGTCCATAATCGGGGACACGGCTAACCATGATTAGTTTATACACTCTGTAGAGGTTTGTGCACTTTTCCCCACAAGACTCGATTTCCTCCGTTGTATTTCTCGCACTGCATTGTGTTTGAGAAACGGATGACCAAGACACAGTCTGTCAAAAGCATTTGCTCTCTACTCTGAGCGGATCGGTACACCTACAATCCCCTACATCTGCTAGTCCACCTCTTCAAGAGCTCATGCAACCTACTCAACTATGCCAGAGCCCATAATGGCTTGTGGCTGCACACGGAAGTTTCTAGCATGAATAGTCTTATGATCCCTTTGAGCCTGGGTGGCGGACCGTAGGATGATCACACGGGTACTCTGCGATATCATAGGACAACACTAGATTCTCCAGGTGCCCACAAGCAATCCACCCAGATGTGTCTTAAAGTTGCCACCTTAAGTTGAACCATTAATTAACAACTACATCTGTTATGGATACACTCAAACCCAATCCACGTCTACGGGTATAGCATGGCAATATAAGCATAACATAGAAGTAACTCCCAAGGGTTTGATAATAAAACAGGTAATGGGTTCTACCTCATTATCTACTTCCCAGACCCACATGTTAAGAGATCCTGCTCATGCAATGTGTGAAGGTTGAAACTAATGCATAAAAACTAGGTGATAAAGGGGTATGATCAAAGTGTTACTTGCCTTGCTGACGATCTGCAAATCCTAAAGACTCGTAGTAGCACACTTCGCACTCCGGGTGTTCTGTCACAAACAAACAATAGCATACATAAGAAATCAATCAAAGATGCACGGGTAAATCTCAAATAAGAAGATCTAATCGAAAAGTTCAACTGAAGAACTCCGGTTTGCAAAAAGAATCAAACCAAATGGAGCAACAAAACTCAAACTGCAAAAGAAACAAGATCCGATTACTATTCTGGACTAAAGTCAAATTTTACAGTACCAATATCTTGTTCAAGTTGATTAAACAGAAAGAGGGCTTCGAGACGAAGATCTAGGCGCTTGAATCACCTGATTCCGATAAACGAGCGAAAAGATAAACTAAAACAAAAACAGGGCAGAAATCGCGATCGAAAATAATCGCGGGAAAACCATGGAAAAAGAAAACTGACGAACAGGCTAACGAACGAACGTTCGCTGTCTGCGGTTAACGGGTGAAAACCGTTCGTTAAAACGGACGTACGAATGGGCGTTCACTAAATAACTAAACCGGGAAAAAACCGATCTAAAAAAATAACCGTGGGTTCTAAAAAAATACAGCCGTGCGGTTTTTCGACAAAAACCGGCGGCGGTGGCTACCTCGGGACGGGACGACGGCGGCGAGCAACTCCGGCGGGCGGCGGAATCAGCGGCGATGGCGTTCGGCGGCGGGTTAGGGTTAGGGTTTCAGCAGCGGGCCGGGCTGGTGGGCTGCGTGCGGGGGGGGGGGGGGGTTGGGCACTGGTTATAAAGGCCGGCCGAGCGAGTCCTAGTCGGGCACGGCCCGGCTAGGTCGGTTGACATTAAAAAAAATTCCGCGCAGAAAAACGAAGAAAAAAAATACTAAACGGACTCCAAAAATCCTGAAATAAATTTTCCCCGTCCTCTAAACATCTACCGGACAAGGTGAACATTTATTTAGGACTCTAATACAATTTTTAAAAACACATATTTTCCTAATTCAAATAAAATAGCGATAAAACCCCAAATAAAAATATGAATTGATTTTAATATTTTTCCTCCAACATTTCATTTATTTTGGAGAAGTCATATTATCTCCTCTCATATATTTTGATGTGAAATATTTTCGGAGAGAAAAATAATTAAAAACTCAAAGTGATCCTTGTTTCAATATTTGATAAAACTCAAATATGAGAACGAGGGAAAATCCCCAACTCTCTTCGAGGGTCCTTGAGTTGCTTAGGATTTCGAGGATCACAAAACGAAATGCAATTAAAATATGATATGCATGAATGACCTATGTATAACATCCCAAATTGAAAATTTGGGATGTTACAAACCTACCCCCCTTAAGATGAATCTCGCCCTCGAGATTCAAGTTGGCTAGAAAATAGGTGTGGGTGGTCCTTGCGTAGATCATCCTCTCTTTCCTAGGTGGCTTCGTCCTCGGTATGGTGGCTCCACTGAACTTTGCAAAACTTGATAACCTTGCTACGGGTAACTCGACTGGCAAACTCAAGAATCTTGACTGGTTTCTCCTCATACGTCAAATCACTGTCCAACCGTGTTGCTTCCAGGGGCACTCTAACTCTCAGAGGAATATCAGCCATCTCAGCATGGTACTTCTTCAACTGGGAAACATGAAACACATCATGAGCTCCTGACAGTCCTTCAGGTAACTCCAACTTGTAGGAAACCTCTCCCATACGCTGCAGAACACGGTACGGTCCTACAAATCTCGGGGCTAACTTTCCCTTAACTCCAAAACGCTTAACTCCTCGCAGATGTGACACTCGCAGATATGCTCTGTCTCTGATTTCATAGACTACCTCATTGTGTCTGCATAACTCTTTTGTCTGGACTGAGCTACCTTCAGTCTATCTCGAATCAGCTTGACCTTCTCCTCGGACTCCTTAATCAAATCAAGTCCAAACAACTGGCGGTCTCCAACTTCATCCCACATCAACGAGGTTCGACATCTTCCATACAGTGCTTCGAAAGGTGCCATCTTCAAACTGGCCTGGTAGCTACTGTTGTACGAGAATTTCGCGTAGGGTAAATTATCATCCCAACTAGACCCGTAGTCTAGGGCACAAGCTCTCAACATGTCCTCTAGAATCTGATTGACTCTCTCAGTCTGTCCATCTGTGTGCGGGTGAAAAGTTGTACTAAACTCTAACCTGGTTCCCAAAGTCTGGTGCAGTTGATGCCAAAACTTTGAAGTAAACTATGTTCCTCTGTCTGATACGATGGTCCTCGGAACTCCATGCAGACATACAACCCTGGTCATATATATCTTGGCCAACTTTGCACTTGTATATGTGGTTTTCACTGGGATAAAGTGAGTTACTTTGGTCAAGCGGTCCACTACTACCCAGATAGAATCATATCCCGATCGGGTCCTGGGTAATCCGATGTTAAAATCCATGCCAAGTTTATCCCACTTCCATTCGGGTATCGGCATAGGCTGTAGTAATCCTGCTGGCTTCTGATGTTCTGCCTTCACTC
This sequence comes from Triticum aestivum, assembly GCF_018294505.1. Lineage (NCBI taxonomy): Eukaryota > Viridiplantae > Streptophyta > Magnoliopsida > Poales > Poaceae > Triticum > Triticum aestivum. Next base: position 200,189,921 of record NC_057812.1, read on the forward strand.
TCTGACATACATCACATACAGTCACATACTCGGCAATATCCTTCTTCATTCCAGTCCACCAGAAACGCTCCTTCAAATCCAAATACATCTTGGTGTTTCCGGTGTGTATCAAGGTATGGTCAGTAGTGAGCTTCCTGTAATATCAACTTCCTGATCTCGGCATTATTGGGCACAAAAATACGATCTTCAAACCACAAGGTGTCGTGCTCATCCTCACGAAAACCTTTGGCTTTGCCTTCACTCATCTTCTCCTTTATCTCGACAATTTCTCTGTCATCCTTCTGGGCTTCTCGAATCTTTCCCAACAAGGTCGAATGAACTTCCATGGTTGTAACAAAACCTTTGGGAACAATTGTCGGTGTCAAAACCGGCGGATCTCGGGTAGGGGGTCCCTAACTGTGCGTCTAGGATCGATGGTAATAGGAGACAGGGGATGCAATGTTTACCCAGGTTCGGGCCCTCTCTATGGAGGTAATACCCTACGTCCTGCTTGATTGATATTGATGAATATGGGTATTACAAAAGTTGATCTACCATGAGATTGTGATGGCTAAACCCTAAAAGCCTAGCATGTATGACTATGGTAATGAACGTGTCCTTTCTGGACTATCCCCTCTAGTTTATATAGACACCGGGGGGGATCTAGGGTTTACATAGAGTAGGTTACATAAGAAGGAATCTTCATAGTCGGTCGCCAAGCTTGCCTTCCACGCCAAGGAGAGTCCAATCCGGACTCAGGTATAGTCTTCGGCATTCATGTATTCACAGCCCATCAGTCCGGCCCATGGATAACAGGCCGGACGCCCGAGGACCCCTTAGTCCAGGACTCCCTCAGTAGCCCCTGAACCTGGCTTAAATGATGAGGAGTTCGGCGCACAGATTGTCTTCAGCATTACAAGGCGGGTTCCCTTTTATCCGAACTTCAAAATAGTCTTTGGATGCGATGATAGTATCCAGACCTGTCACACACACCATACAAAACCGTAAAGAGAATATATATTTTTGCATGAGTCTAATCCGCTGACAGCTTTTACAATATGACATCACGCCTGTCCGGTCATAATTTTGGACCGTTTTTCGTCTACCACTCCATGTTTCGAGACGCGGTTGCCATTGGCACGTCTTGTCAAAGCAGAGATCGTGCCCCTTTATTATGGGATTCTCATCAATACGGGCGTGGGTAACCCAACCATGCCATTTATACAACCCTTGGGAATAGGCGAATCTTAAGGCAAGTGAGGAGGCGTTCAATATTCTTTGCCTTTATAAGGGGATAAGGATTCCCTCTTCCTCCCTCACGCCCTCTCTCTGTCCTTCCAATCTCGAGCTCTAGCACCCAAGTTCTCATCTCTTTCCCACCCAAGCAACCATGTCCGGATCCAGAGGTCAGGGCAAGTGGATGGTTTCCTCCGTCAAGGAGGAGAACATTACGGAGCTTTGGGCGGCCAGATACTTGGCGAAGGAGATCGCTCACCGCATGTCGGCCGAGGGACAAGTCGTCCCCACGCCGGAGCCCACCAAGAGGGTGGTGTTCCTTCCCCATTTCTTCCGCGAGCTAGGGTTTCCACCCGACCCTTTCGTTCGCGGGCTGATGTATTATTACGGGATAGATTTCCATGATCTGTCCCCGAATATCTTTCTCAACATCTCGGCATTCATCATCTTGTGTGAGGCCTTCCTCCACATCCATCCCCACTTCGGGTTGTGGCTCAAAGTCTTCAACATGAAGCCGAAGGTAGTGGATGGCCAGCACGCAGAGTGCGGAGGAGCCACCATGAGCAAGCTGTCCAACGTATCCTGGCCCAAAGGCACTTTTGTGGACACAGTGAAGGAGTGGCAGAGGCAATGGTTCTACATCACAGAACCTCGCGGCACCACCTGGGCCGCAGCTGTTGAATTCCGCTCCCGCGCCCCCACACGACTCACCTCCTGGGTCGAGAAGAGTTCGGACTGGGGTTCCCCTGACGAGGTGATAGCGCTGCAGACGCGCGTCCAGAGCATGTCCACCAAGAAAGTCAAGCTCGTTGATGTGATCTAGGTGATGCTGGTTTGCCGGATCCTTCTGTGCCAGCGCTGAAGCCATCCTCTGTGGGAGTTCAACCCAAAGAAGGATCAGACTCTGGTGAGGCTCTTCGAGACTACTCACGAAGGCGCATGGAAGTTGCTCTTTAAGGGCAACGAGAAGCCACTGGCCACAGATTCAGACCGTAGTCACGATTGTAGACACCTCACCAGTGAGGTATGCTATTTTTCGATGCATCCCCAATTTAATAATTTCAAGGATGATGCCTGAGCTTATTATTACATTTCCAGGACTGGATGGAGAGGGCGAAGCGGATCCAGTGTCCGGCTCTGCTACCTGAACAACCGATTATCTCGCGTCTAGCGGAGATGCTGGTGCCGGCGCCTTATAAGGCGCCGGAGAAGAAGGCCACGAAGAAGGCCAAGGGGCCAAGGGTGGCCCCCATTGCAAGGGCACTTTCGACGTGGCATCCGAAGACGATGAAGCCCATTCGTCTGTCCCTGAGGACAACGGCGAGGAAGAGGAGGAGGAGGAGGAACAACCCTCCCCCTGAGGAGAGGAAGAAGAAGAGGGCGGCTTCGGCGCATCTGGAGGCGGACACGCCCAAGAAGGGGAAAAGCGTCCCAGAGGTCAACACCGCGTGGGACGTTGACAGCAGTCCAGAGAGACGCCCCCGGCCGCATCGTAAGTGACACGGCTCTCTCATGCGCACATCTGACCCTTTCTCTTTATTATTATGACATAGTTAATTGTGCTATTGTAGTCCGGCTCGTGACTTTACCCAGCGATCCTCATCGGGAGGTTCGCTGGCTCCGTCGGAGATGGCGAGCATGTCGCCACCGCCTGCTTATTCTCCCGGTGCCAGGGACGACACCGAGGTGTTATCTCGGAGGACCGCTCCGAAACGGGGAGGAGCCCAGGACGCTGTTCTGGAGGCGCCACAGGGCGAGACCTCCACTGCCGGACACATGGGGGAACCAATTGAAGGAAATATGCCCTAGAGGCAATAATAAAGTTATTATTTATTTCCTTATTTCATGATAAATGTTTATTATTCATGCTAGAATTGTATTAACCAGAAACATATACATGTGTGAATACATAGACAAACAAAGTGTCACTAGTATGCCTCTACTTGACTAGCTCGTTGAATCAAAGATGGTTAAGTTTCCTAGCCATAGACATGAGTTGGCATTTGATTAACGGGATCACATCATTAGGAGAATGATGTGATTGACTTTACCCATTCCGTTAGCTTAGCATTTGATCATTTAGTATGTTGCTATTGCTTTCTTCATGACTTATACATGTTCCTATGACTATGAGATTATGCAACTCCCGTTTACCAGAGGAACACTTTGTGTGCTACCAAACGTCACAATGTAACTGTGTGATTATAAAGGTGCTCTATAGGTGTCTCCGAAGGTACTTATTGAATTGGCGTATTTCGAGATTAGGATTTGTCACTCCGATTGTCGGAGAGGTATCTCTGGGCCCACTCAGTAATGCACATCACTATAAGCCTTGCAAGAATTGTAACTAATGAGTTAGTTGCAGGATGATGTATTACGGAACGAGTAAAGAGACTTGCCGGTAACAAGATTGAAATAGGTATTGAGATACCGACGATCGAATCTCAGGCAAGTAACATGCCAATGACAAAGGGAACAACATATGTTGTTATGCGGTTCGACCGGTAAAGATCTTCGTAGAATATGTAGGAGCCAATATGGGCATCAAGGTTCCGCTATTGGTTATTGACCACAGAAGTGTCTCGATCATGTCTACATAGTTATCGAACCCGTAGGGTCCGCATGCTTAACGTTCGTTGACGATATAGTATTTATGAGTTATGTATGTTGGTAACCGAATGTTGTTCGGAGTTCTGGATAAGATCACAGACATGACGAGGAACTCCGGAATGGTCCGAAGATAAAGTTTGATATATGGGATACTAGTGTTTGGTCTCCGAAAGGGTTCCGTAATTCACCGGAAGGGGTTCCGGATGTTTCCCGAAATGTTTGGGTACGAGAACACTTTATTTGGGCCAAAGGGGAAAGCCCACAAGGTTTTTGGAAAGCGCAAAAGGAAGTTTTGCAGAGTCCAGGGGCCATACGCCAGGGTCCCTGGCGTCTGGGTCCAGACGCCAGGAACCCTGGCGTCTGGCCCTTGAGTCCGAGAAGGACTCTTGCCTTTCGGGTGAAACCAACTTTGTGGAGGCTTTTACTCCAAGTTTCGACCCCAAGGCTCAACATATAAATAGAGGGGTAGGGCTAGCACCCAAGACACATCAAGAAACACCAAGCCGTGTGCCGGCAACCCCATCCCATCTAGTTTATCCTCCGTCATAGTTTCCATAGTGCTTTGGCGAAGCCCTGCGGAGATTGTTCTTCACCAACACCGTCACCACACCATCGTGCTGCCAGAACTCATGTACTACTTCGCCCATCTTGCTGGATCAAGAAGGCGAGGACGTCATCGAGATGAACGTGTGCTAAACACGGAGGTGCCGTATGTTCGGTACTTGATCGGGATGGATCGTGAAGGTGTACGACTACATCAACCGCGTTGATAAACGCTTCCGCTTTCGGTCTATGAGGGTACGTAGACATACTCTCCCCTCTCATTGCTATGCATCACCATGATCTTGCATGTGCATAGGATTTTTTTTGAAATTACTATGTTCCCCAACACCAATCCCCATGGAGATTGGCGTAGAGGGCCGTATCCAGTTCGGCCCTCAGCTGAATACGATTCCGGAGGCCCATATGGCTCCGGAGTCGGGCGAGCGGCCCCCTTTAAAGGAGGGGGATGCGCCGCTCCCACTAGTGTCCCTTGTCCGTCCAGGGGCGCCGGATAACCTGATGGAGGCGCTTCGAAGTGCCTCTATCATGGACGAGCACCGTGTCCTTATGGGTGCGGTGATCGAGAAGATTCAGTCCGCCAAGGGTGGACTGAACGAAGCCTGCAGCAGCCTGTTGGTAGGTTTCGAGGTAAGAAAGAAAAAAACCACGTGTAGCCAGTAGCCCCTGACGCTGTCCGGTGTTTGGCAGGAATAACTGGACAGGGGATCAATTCTTCTATTGTAGGAGACTAACGTAGTATCTATGAATGAACAGGCATTGCTGTTCGCCACGGCCTCCCATGCTGCCGAAGTCTCTGAGCTGAGGCAGAGGCTGGAGCGGACCGAGAACGAGCTCGGTGAGGTCAAGGTTCGGCTCCAAGAGAAGCAAGGTGAGTGACTACTTGCTGTTTGTTTAGAAAGGACAGGTGTTGTATATTGACCGCTGTGTTTTAATATGTGTAGGAGCCGCGATCGAGGTCGAGGCCCTGAAGAAGGCCCTGGGCGAGGCCGAGGAGGAGGTTGTCCAGCAGCAGGCCGCCCATAAGAAGTCCAAGGCCTGGGTCAAAGAAATCCAGCAGGTGTTGCAGGATGCGGTCAAGAAATGCGAAGCCTTGGAGCATGATGCATTGGTTCAAGGGACCAAAGTCGCCAAGGATCGTCAAAGCATGGAGACCGCACGGAATGAGGCCCAGGCTGCCCTCCAGGAGGTCCAAGAGGCCAAGAAGATCACGACGGGTAAGGCATTTAAGATGCAAAGCAAGTATGCAGCGAAGCAGTACCTTTTACTAACCCAGGTTCGGAGTTCCCCAGGAGCATTTGCGGTTTGCCACGCAGTGTATCAGACGTCACAGAGTTCTACCGAGCCGAAGGAGGGGGTTTTACGGAGAAGCTATTCTGGTCGCAGTATGCGGTGCCAGAGCATCCCGTGTCCTTCACCGATCAACTGAAACAGCTGGTGGAGCTGCATAGGGTGGCCGAACTAGCCATGAAGGATTTCATAATCCGGCTATGGCCAGCCAAAGCTATGCCAAGCAGCTACTTCGGACTCGTGGGGCGAATGGTGAGCGCCTGTCCTCGGCTGGACGTCGTCAAGCGCTCGGCCTACATTGAAGGTGCGCACATGGCCTTCGCCCATTGCAAGATGTGGTGGGCGAAGCTGGATGTCGTCGAGGTGACCAGAGGGCCACCGGAGGGCAAGGAACACCGCACACCCAAATGGTATTTTATGGATGTCTTGGAAGGTCCTCGTCTTGCGACGACACAATGTTCGCAGGATATTGTATTTGAGTAAATGTATGTGTGTTGCCTTTGCCTTGTATTACTGGAACAAAGCCTGTTTTTAATGTAATATTGTTATGCTTTGGATTGTTTCCTCCTATGCGGCCATTTTGTATGTAATCTGAGGGTTGGCCAATCGTCGGCTTTTGCCCTCACGTAAGTAGTACAGATGTGTTCGGGATGGAATCTAAACAATCTTGATCCAATTGTATGGTCCTTAAAGGAGTTGTTTAGCACAACGAACAAGGCAATCAGACTGTACGGCTTTAACGCCCTCACTTAGCCATAGGAGTTTTATAATAAAGCATAGGTGCAGCCCCTGGTTCGAACCAGGGGCTGTCAGCATCTGATCGGGAAGTGCCGATCTTTTGCATAATGCGTAAAAAATCTCCAACGATTTGTGACCCTCGAACAGCTGACCGGCTCTCGCGTATCATGACAGTCAGTTTTTGGCTTTCTCTACTGAGGTGCTCATCTGGTCAAGGTCAGGGCATAATCGCAGTAGTTCTCCCTTTACTACCCTAACCGATTTAGCGGAACATAGGGTAGCAAGCACAGGAGCCGGGCAACCCAACTATTGAGCAAAGAGATGATTCGGAGCCAATGCATATAATGCTAAATTTGGGGTGCCGGACTTATCTTTAGGGATTGTTCGGGCTTTGTTGCCGTATATTGGGGCGATGGGGAGCCCCTGGCAAATATGACACGTATCAGAGTGTACGACTGCTAGGAAATAAGAAATATAAAGGAAAACAGAGGGAAAACAGAGATAGGGTCCAGAGCCCTTGAACTTGGTTCATGAACTGTTTCCATTATAGTTGGGTTTATGCGTCCAAGCACATTGGTACAAGATAATGCAAAAAGCAACCAACTATTTGACAGGCCATACCTGAAGATGGATTGCGCGTGGGTCCTGAAAATGGTTAGCCTCTAGGGCTTCCCATGTACGCCTGTGCTCCGTGTCAACCCGGTGTTTTTGTCCTTTGACGGGGTCGTTAATCAGGCCATCGAAGGAGACCCCCATAGGAGAAACCTGAAACAAGGAAAAATAGATGGTAAAGTTATATGTGTGTCTGGGATCAGTCTGGCCGAACCGTGGATGCGGGATAGCTTGTGCCTCCGTCGATGCCCATGGAATTTTGAGTGCGTAGTTATGGACGTGTGGTATGAATGCCACTACCTCATCAGGATTGGGACGGAGGTCGAATTGCTAATCGAGCTCTTGACGAGCCGCGCTGTCCTGTTGCAGTGTGGTCCGGACCCTCTTAATGATGTCCATGGGCTCGACAACCAGATTATGCTGCTGCTTGAGAAGGCCGCTTTGTACCTCTGCTGCTAGGGCGGCGGTGTGCTCCTCTGTCTGGAGGGAGCGTTCTGTGTTTCCGTTGACTGTTATGACGCCGCGCGGACCGGGCATCTTCAGCTTGAGATAGGCATAGTGTGGTACCACGTTGAATCTAGAAAATGCGGTTCGTTCGAGTAATGTGTGGTAGCCACTGCGAAAGGGGACGATATCGAAGATTAACTCTTCACTTCGGAAGTTGTCCGGGGAACCGAATACCGCCTCCAGCGTGATTGAGACCGTGCAGCGGGCCTCAACGCCTGGTATGACTCCTTTAAAGGTAGTCTTTGTGGGTTTGATTCACGAGGGATTAATGCCCATCTTCCCCACTGTATCCTGATAGAGCAGGTTGAGGCTGCTACCGCCGTCCATTAGGACTCGTGTTAGGTGAAATTCGTCGATGATTGGGTCGAGGACCAGTGCGGCTGAGCCGCCATGCTGGATACTAGTTGAATGATCTCGAGGATCGAAGGTGATCAGGAATGATAACCACGGATTGAATTTTGGGGCGACTGGCTCTACCGCGTAGACGTCCCTAAGTGCTCGCTTATGCTCCCTTTTGGGGATGTGTGTAGTGTATATCATGTTCACCATTTTGACTTGAGGGGGGAATTTCTTCTGCCCTCCGGTGTTCGACTGCCGGGGCTCTTTGTCCTCGTCCTCACTTTGTGATCCCTTTTCTTTGTTTTCGGCATTTAACTTGCCAGCCTGTTTGAAAACCCAATAGTCTCTGTTGGTGTGATTGGCTTGTTTGTCTAGGGTACCATGTATTTGGCATGGACGATCGGGTATGCGATCCAGGCTGGATGGACCCTCGCTGTTTTGTTTGTAGGGCTTCTTTCGCTATCCGGAATCTGGCGTTAACGGTGGTGTCATCGGTGTTATCGCCATTGCTTAGGCATTTGTGTCTGTTGCGCCAGATCCTTCTGGAGCTGTTGTTGGCCTCGGAGGGGCCTGTCTTGCTGGCTGTGTTTTTGCTACGAGCCAGCCAGCTATCCTCTCCCGCGCAAAAGCGGGTCATGAGTGCTGTAAGGCCTGCGATGGACCTCGGTTTCTCTTGGCCGAGGTGGCGTGCTAGCCATTCGTCACAGATGATGTGTTTGAAGGCCGCTAGGGCTTCGACATCCGGACAGTCAATGATCTGGTTCTTTTTGGTTAGGAACCTAGTCTAGAATTTTCTGGCTGATTCACTAGGTTGTTGAACTATGTGGCTTAAATCATCGGCATCGGGTGGCTGGACATATGTACCTTAGAAGTTGTCAAGAAAGGCTTCTTCTAGATCCTCCCAGCTGCCGATGGAATTCTCAGGTAGACTATTCAGCCAGTGTCTAGCTGGCCCTTTGAGTTAGTGGGAGGTATTTGATGGCGTGGAGGTCGTCTCCCCGGGCCATGTGGATGTGGAGAATAAAGTCCTCAATCCATTCTGCGGGGTCAGTTGTTCAATATTGACGGGCTTGAATCCGTCGGGGAATTCGTGATACAGCACCTCGTCTGTGAAGCATAGAGGGTGTGCAGCGCCTCTATATCAGGCCGCATCACGACGCACCTCTGATGGAGTGCATCTGCTGTTGTTGGCCTGGGTGTGACTAGGTTTGTCACGCCCGAATAGGTAGCCGTCATCCCGAGTTGGGAAGCATCCTCGTGATCCGTAGATTGATCTGGCATGTTCTGCTCTACTGTCCAGCTCCCGCCGAAGGTCGTATGTAAGGTCCCGAGCTGTTCTGTCCCTGTTTTTGCGAGGTGGTGGGGCGAGCTATTGTTTGGCCTGAGTTGCCGCTTTATCCCGACCGCGGGGTGGTCGGTCCGCCGCACTATCTCGACCGCGTGGTGGTCGGTCCGCATTGCGTGAGGGAGGTATGGGATTTAGTGCCTCCTCATTGAACTAAGTTAGCAGTCTACGCTTTGGGTAACTCTTGGCTGGGCGCTTGAGGCCGTATTCTTCAGCTGCCAGGACATCAGTACACCTGTCAATGAGCAGGTCTTGATCAGCCTGAAGCTGCTGCTGCTTCTTCTTCAGGCTTCTTGCGGTGGCTATTAGCTGACGATTGAAGCGCTCCTACTTGAGCGGTCCCTCAGGTATGATGAAGTCCTCATTGCCAAGGCTCTCATCATCCTCGGAGACTGGATGATAACTGTCATCGTCTGGGTCATTGGGCATGGTCAGATTATCAGGGTTATCTTGCCCGTTGTCTTGTTCCTCCTGTTCGGATGCAGCCCCGACAGGGTCTTTGTTATTTCGGCGTCGCCCGGAGTGCTATTCTCTCCGGTGCCAGTATTCCCGTCATTTGAGCAACGAGGCTTAGAGCGGCGTTTAGGGCGCCGACGCTTGGACTGTGTCTCAGGAGGTTTATTCGCAACTGGATCTCCTTTGTCAGCGTCGCTAACTTTTTTAGGTGTGTCGACCGTGTACACATCGTACGAAGAGGTGGTCGTCCAACGTCCAGTAAATGGCAGGGTTTGGGCTTGCTCCTGGTCGGCATCGTCGTCCATACCATCGATGTCTTCGGAGCCGTAATCGAGCACGTCGGTTAAATCATCAACAGTGGCTATGAAGTGGGTGGCGGGCGGGAAACAGAATTTCCCATCATTAGCCTCTGGCTCGAACTGAACATAGTCGGTTGTGAGTCCTTCTCTAAGGACAGGTTCTTTAAAGAGTTTAGTACATCACCCAAGGGTGAATGCTGGAAGATGTCTGCGGAGCTAAATTCGAAAATCGATAACCGATCCAGCTCGGTGTCCGCAGGCGTACCCGATTTGGAACTCATAGGTGGAAACGAGTCCAGAGTTCCATTGACATAGATATCGCAGGGTGCCGAGTCCGTGTGCGGCTCCAACGCCGGGGACTTTGTGGCTTCGGATGGCACGATTTGCTCCGGTTCTAAGGCCATTGCAGCAGCAGGGACCATCCGCTGGATGTGATCCGGTGACAGATTTAGGTCATGTTCATCGGAGTGAGGGGGAGCGATCGCTGCGGTCTCAAATCCATTGGAGATCAAGTTTCCATGGATATTCGCGACATAGTTCAGGCTTCCAAACCTGACCCGGTGGCCAGGGGCGTAGCTATTGATTTGCTCCAGATGGCCAAGCGAGTTGGCCCGCAGTACGAAGCCGGCGAACACGAAAATCTGTTCGGGGAGGAAGGTTTCTCCTTGGACAGCGTCACTGTAGATGATTGAAGGAGCCATCGAACCTTTCATGGACGGCACAGTGGAACTCTCAATGAAAGCACCAATGTCGGTGTGAAAACCGGCAGATCTCGGGTAGGGGGTCCCAAACTGTGCGTCTAAGATCGATGGTAACAGGAGACAGGGGACATAATGTTTACCAGGTTTGGGCCCTCTCTATGGAGGTAATACCCTACGTCCTACTTGATTGATATTGATGAATATGGGTATTACAAGAGTTGATCTACCACGAGATCGTGATGGCTAAACCCTAAAAGCCTAGCCTATATGACTATTGTCGTGGATTTGTCACGGCAGATGTCCTTAGTGTCAAGACTTAGTCGCGAGGCCAACGCATCTATGTGGTAGCTTGAGAGGGGTTGAGTGGGACGAGAGACGTAGGGCGGATCAACACACAAGACAAGGATTTAGACAGCTTCGGGCCCCAGGAAACATCATCCGGAATAGCCCTACATGCTGTTTGTGGCTAGGTCTCATTATCATCACGAGGGAGTCGCCGTAAACCGGCTCTCCTCTTTGTGTCTAGCCCTAAGATTGTTTCTCTTGCTTGTCACTTGTCCCTCTTTGGGGAGCCCCACCCCTCCTTATATATGTTGAAGGGGCGGGTTACATGTGGAGTCCTATTAGGATTAGGACTAGTCTATCTCTAATACAAACCGAATACAAGTCCTAGTCTTAACTCCTTGTAAGGTAAATATTCCTCATGCCTTTCCTCTTAAACCGGCCCACCATAGTATGAACCGGCCTTCTAGGCCATGGGCCTCGTCATCCATCTAACCCGCCCGCCGGGTTACTAATGAACCGCCAAGACCGGGCGGGTAGCCGGTGAACCGCCAAGCTCCGGGCGGGTTACCAGTGAGTCATCCAGTCCGGCCGGTTTATACTTCCGGCCGGTTTATGCCACTGGGTATACCCCCGACATTAGCCCCCAGTTTAATTTGGATTTATCCATGTTAAACTAATCTACAACATAAACTCAAGAGCAAATTTGACAGGTTATGCTCTGGGTTAAAAATTCTTGTAAATCGGCACCAGATCGTCCTTGTCATTTCCTTCTTCTAGAAAATCCGGTTTAATAAGCCAGCTTCATACTCAATTTGCTTGCAGAAGATATTAAGAATAAAGAATCCATTTGAATCGGCCTTCAATGCTCTTAATTTGACAAAAATATTGGTCTTCAAATATTCAACTGATATCAGCCGGTTTGAAAATATAGAACTTGCCGGTTTATCATTGCCAAAATTGCCGGGTTATAAGAACTGATGATCCCGGGTCATGACCGTTTATAGACACCGGGTTATGATTGTTACCAACGCCGGGTCACACAATTGATCTTCCTGATCTGCTCAAAATTGAAAATTTTGAAGATGTTCCTCCTTTACATGCATAATACCTGTAGCCCCCAAGTCTTAAGAAGAGAATATAGTGATAACTTAAGACTTGCTCCAATCAGTGTTGCAACCTTGAAGAAATCCGGTTTGTTCATCTCAATCATATAAACTGAATACTCCATATATGTAGCCCCCAAGTGCCGGGTTGTCATGCTTGCAGCAACCTGGGACTTATAATTTCCTGATGCTCATAAAAATTTCAACCAGTGTAGCCCCCAAGGGCCGGGTCATTAATGCAAATAATGAGCAGGGACTTGAATTGTTGACAGGAGCAATTGGTAGCCCCCAAGGGCCGGCTCATTATGATGTGATGAGTCGGGTCTTCAATAAGACTAATAAAAATGACTTTGCATTAGCCCCCAAGTGTCATGGTGCATGCTTGCAGCGACATGAGACTTGCATATTTGATATAACCTTCAGTTGAATAATGTAGCCCCCAAGTGCCGGGTCGTGAGCCTGCAGCGACTCGGGACTATTCCTTCAATTGTAAAATAAACCATATCCATTGATAATATAATAGCCATTGCGCTAAAGCGACTTTGAAAACCTCAATAATACCGGTTATTAATAACCATAATAAAATCCAGCCATGTTGGCTATTCAAGATAACATAATCCGGTATGAAAACCTTATTCATTCAACATCATAATGGAAATTCAGCCAAGTTTGGCCATTTGAATAATATAACCCAATGATTTATAAGTGCATGATTCCAATAGCGCAATCCAAATATATACTGGCGACTTATAGTCGAAAGCCAGTCCGGTTTAATAAACACCGGATAATTTCTCATCATATACTGGCAACTTATCATCTTAAAGCCATGCCGGTTTAATAAACACCGGACAATTTATCATCATACTGGCGACATATAGTCGAAAGCCAGGCCGGTTTAATAAACACCGGATAATTTATCGTCATACTTTATTCAACCTGTTTCTGCATACAACAAGTTTAAAGTGTCCTGGCGGTTTACCGCCGGACAGGTCATAATGCCCGACATATAACCTGGGTTTATAACTGAGGCTGCACTTAAGAATAATCAAATATGAAATACATCATACCTATGACATTGAATCACATCGTTGGTTTACCAACTTTTTGTAGTAAGAGTGATAACCCCAATCTTGAGTAATGATAACTCCTTTCATATTGTGTCGGTTTATGATAAAACCGTACCGGGTTGTGATAAACACCGGTTTAACCATATATAATACTGGCGACTCGTAGTCAAACCAGACCGGGCTGATAGTCTCCGGATTATAATTTGATCGTGTACTGACAACTTGTAGTTGAAAGCCGAGTCAGGTTGATAAACACAAGTTTACTCCATAATAGGATGGTAACAGAAAATCAAACCGGACAGATAGCCTCCGGATTAAGATTTGACCGTGTTCCGCCAATTTGACAGTTTGAACTGGTTTAAAACTTTGTCGGTTTAAAACGCAACAAAAATAAAAGAAACAATTACCAAGGAAAATATTGAAGCAAAGGCAAAGATAAAACCATTTGCAAAAAGAGGCTTATTGAGCCGATCAGATGGTGTTACCATGGTCGGACACGACCAAGCTCCCCAATGGTGTAGCTATGGTTCAAGTCAGCCAGGTCCCCAAATGAAACCGTGGCATTATGCTGATCAAGAGGCGTGGCAATGGTTCGGGTTCGACCAAGCCCCCAAGTGATTCTATGGCCTTAGGCCGATCAAGAGGCGTGACTGGTTCAGACTTGACCATGTCCCCAAGTGATCTGGTGGCTTTCGCCTATCAAAAGGTGTTGTATTGGTTCGGACACGACCAAGCCCCCAAGTGATGTTTATAAAATTTTCAAGGGGTAAACCGGAGGCCGCTTTAAGACAGAACAACTCCGTGTAACCACGCATGATGTGAAAAGAACAGAGACCCCGCTTTATGAAGCAGAAGCCCCCATGTGATCAATAATATGTCAGGCCAATAAGGCGGGATACACATGTTTGAACCGCGCATCATGGCAGCAGGTCCTCTTCGGCAATTTTTAACTTTTTGCAAGAGATAAATTCTTCTTGAACCGAGATTTTGAACCGGATATTGAGAGCTTCAAAGCTTTATGGGAGACAGCTTTCCCTTGAACCGGATTTTAAACCGGAATCTTCATTTTTAACCGGAAATTTTCTAACGGCCTTTAAACTCGAACTTGCGAGAAGTTAATTCCTTTTTGAACCGGAAATTCTTAAACCGGATTTGAGAGCTTCAGAGCTTTGTTGGAGAACAGATTTCCCTTGAACCGGATTGTAAACCGGAATCGTTTTCTGATGACCCGAAACTTCTTCATTGAGCCGGGATCTTGTAACTGTCATATACTTTCTAAGCCGGAAATCTTCTGACAGCACGACGTGAATCCGGGACCGGGTTATCTTTCCCTCCAACATATTGGGGTTCTTGACTTCACTGAAAAACCGGCAACATTTGCTAAGTCATATCACTGTAGCCCCCAAGTCTCAAGGTGACTCGAGGAGTTGGCTTGAGATTCTCCATATTTGACCGTGATATAAACCGGCATAACTTGTATATCATTGGTGTTGATAGCACGATGTGAATCCACAGAAGGTTGAGGTGATTGCGGCGGGTTATAAATGATCCTGTATGAGCCGTGTCAGCAACTCGGCCAATGGTTCCTTCCAACTGGCGATTTAAAGTTAACCAAACTGTAGTGGCGGCGACTTGTGTGCCTGCCCATTGAGCCATCCAATGCAGACGGCGGTTGATGATAATTTGCCTCCAATTTGAAAGAAAACCAGGCTACCCAAGCTGTGACTTGCTCATACTCAATAAACAGCTCATGCAGACAGGTGCAGCCCGATATGTTGATGTAGACCAGGCCTCGGGGGCGGCGATTTACGCACGTCCATTGACAATGAGCATACATGATCCCAGCAAGCCGATGCGGACCGGACCACCAGGGCAGCAGCTTGTGTGCGTCCATTCATCATGTGACATGATCCGGTTTATCACCACGCGGGATATTATCAACCCGTGCTCCAAATCCGTAGTATAAACCACATTTGTAATGAATAATGGTCCTGTATATAAGAAAGATACAAACCAACGTAATTGTTCTTTGACAAAAACAATATGTGTCCAAACTAGATTTAGATGGATTTCACCTGATATGTTAGGCCGAAAATTATCCGTCACGGACTTAATGATCACCGGATGAAGCTGAAATCAATCATGGGTTAACCGGCCGCAGTATGGTAAGCCAGTGCGGACGGGTGAACCGGTCGTGACGCTTGTAAGCCGGCGCGGACAACGAGTCAGCCGCATGCACGCACGGATGTAAACTGAACAGCGGGGCAGTGATTTGCACATGTATCCGTCGAGCAGCATGGCCCGAAGGAACACCAGTGCAAAATTATGCTGGCACGCGCTCTATGTCCGCGGTATAACAATACCCTTGTCAAAAATAATTATCCTGCATAAAAACATTGCAGACGACGGCAAAGATAAATTGCTCTTTGACAAAAAACAATATATGCTAAATAAACAAACTTAGATGGATGTCACCTGATTTGCTTGGACGACTGATGATCATACTGCACACATCGCCAGACTTGTCAGGTCATAATACCTTCTTGGTAGACCAACTTTGATGTAATAGTTGGCATAGGAATTTGTGCACTTGAACAGTTTGATTCCTCTCACGAATTAATGACACATCATCATGCTTTGGCTAATCTGGCTATCGTCGAAGCTTGTTGTGTATCTGGCCTCAGCCAATATTATGCTGATCTTGGACTGTCTTGCTTGATGGGAGTACAAGTACACACGGAACGACGACAGCACCTGGATATTTCGTCAGAGCACTTGTGGAGACTTAATGGACTGCGCGATCACAAGCAGCAGGTTTTTTTATCGCAGATCAAAGGAGACTGTAGTTACGCGGCAAAGGCAGCAGCAAGGCGCAGCAGAGGCGCACAGACGGCGCGACTTCTGACGACGATGGCTTGAAATGGCGGAAACCGGCCCGGCGCGACAGAGTGTGACTCGTAGCAGAAGACGAAGCGGCAGTGTTGGCACGGGCGCGGTCGCGGCGGCTCAACGGGGTCCATCAGAAACGGACACGGCGACTCACCCGGGGCGGCCCAAGGTGGACAGCTCGACGGCGGGTCAGAGGCGCAGTAGGAGCCGTGGCCGTGCGACAATTGGAGGCGCAGCGATTTGACCCGGCGGCGGCTGTGAATGTAGATGAGCCAGCTTGAGGCAGTTTGCCGTAGAAACGGAGGTGGCCTGCCACGACGGAATGGCAAGAGACGCGCGTACCTTTATTACAGCAGCAGCTAGGTACTGCGGCGGCGATGATAGGCCAGGTCAACTCGTGACGGCAGGTTGAAGCGCAGTGCAGGCGTGGGGCCGCAGAGCCCAACTGTGTCAGAGGCGGGTGGCGGCGACGGCATCTCCGGAGCAGCGTTCACACAGCGGGCTTGGCGCAAGGTGATGGCGGAGTCCGCGCCCTTCCCTGGGTCTCGGCCAGCTTGACGGCACCTTGCACGCCGCGGGCGACTCGGCAACGGAGCAGAATCCAGGTCGTGGTCTTGCTGTACAGAACACCCCTTCCAAAAACTGAGTTACGAACAGCAGCAGAGTAGTACTATAGCAGTATTGCCTTTATGAGAATAGTAGCATAATTATCCATTGGAAATAGTACTTCTCCGGACTCCTTGGGGCTTAACCCATGCCCACACGCACGTGTTGATGTAGATTGATCTGACGCGGTGTACGACAGCTGGAACACAATTCCTGTCGGCCTCGGCGATATGCGACTCTCGTGTGGTGTGGAACGGCAGTACTGGCGGCCGATCTCATCAGCCTGTGGCCCATAAAAAATTATGTCTCTGTCTCGGACTCGGCGGATTATCCGCCGCCTGCAGAACACATGGTCAATCTTGACAGATGAATTTATTGTTGATGTGAATTTTCCACGCCAGCTCTCGTCGAACCGGAAAATTGCAAACTTTTTGATCCCTGTGAAAAATCCCTTCAAGAACTCAACACCACCGTGCGCAGGCCCCATGGTGGGCGCCAACTGTCGTGGATTTGTCACGGCAGATGTCCTTAGTGTCAGGACTTAGTCGTCAGGCCAACGCATCTATGTGGTAGCTTGAAAGGGGTTGAGTGGGACAAGAGACGCAGGGCGGATCAACACACAAGACAAGGATTTAGACAGCTTCGGGCCCCGGGAAACATCATCCGGAATAGCCCTACATGCTGTTTGTGGCTAGGTCTCATTATCATCACGAGGGAGTCGCTGTAAACCGACTATCCTCTTTGTGTCTAGCCCTAAGATTGTTTCTCTTGCTTGTCGCTTGTCCCTCTTTGGGAGCCCTGCCCCTCCTTATATATGTTGAAGGGGTGGGTTACATGTGGAGTCCTATTAGGATTAGAACTAGTCTATCTCTAATACATACCGGATACAAGTCCTGGTCTTAACTCTTTGTAAGGTAAATATTCCTCATGCCTTTCCTCTTAAACTGGCCCACCATAGTATGAACCGGCCTTCTGGGCCATGGGCCTCGTCATCCATCTGACCCGCCTGCCGGGTTACTAATGAACCACCAAGACCGGGCGGGTAGCCGGTGAACCGCCAAGCTTCGGGCGGGTTACCAGTGAGTCATCCAGTCCGGCCCGTTTATACTTCCGGCCGGTTTACGCCACGCGGTATATCCCCGACAACTATGGTAATGAACGTGTCCTTTCCGGACTATCCCCTCTGGTTTATATAGACACTGGGGGGGTCTATGGTTTACATAGAGTCGGTTACATAAGAAGGAATCTTCATAGTCGGTCGCCAAGCTTGCCTTTCACGCCAAGAAGAGTCCAATCCGGACTCAGGTATAGTCTTCGGCCTTCATGTCTTCACAGCCCATCAGTCCGACCCATGGATAACAGGCCGGACGCCCGAGGACCCCTTAGTCCAGGACTCCCTCAACAATCTATAAACGTAGCTCCCTGAAATCTTCTGCTAACTCCTTTGGCAATCCTCCTGTTACTAAGGTATTGGCATAACTCTTTCGGCTCAAAGCGTCTGCTATGACATTGGCCTTTCCCGGATGATAGTGCAACTTCATATCATAATCCTTTATAAGCTCCAACTATCTCCTTTGCCTGAGGTTCAACTCCTTCTGTGTAAAGATGTACTACAAACTATTATGATCCGTGTACACATCACAATGGTTTTCAATAAGAAAGTGTCTCCAGGTCTTGAGTGCATGTACAACGGCTGCCAACTCTAAGTCATGTGTGGCATAATTCAACTCATGCAGTCGAAGTTGTTGTGAGGCATATGAAACAACTCTTCCATCTTGCATAAGTACTTCTCCAAGTCCTAGGCGAGAGGCGTCGCAATACACTTGGAAATCCTTGCGTATATCCGGCAGGATCAACACTGGGGCTGTAGTCAAACGTTTCTTAAACTCCTGGAAACTTGCTTCCAATGGAACTTGGTGTTCTTCTTCAACAATGTCGTCATAGGATTCGCAATCTTAGAGAAATTTTCAATGAATCTCCGATAGTATCCCACGAGTCCAAGGAAACTGCGGATCTCTCCAACTGAGGTGGGTGCCAACCACTCAGTGACTAACTGAAGTTTGGTGGGGTCTACTGCCATACCTTCCCCTGATATAACATGTCCAAGAAATCCAACTTCCTTCAACCAAAACTCACATTTGCTGAACTTGGCATACAACTGGTGC
Source organism: Triticum aestivum (assembly GCF_018294505.1). Lineage (NCBI taxonomy): Eukaryota > Viridiplantae > Streptophyta > Magnoliopsida > Poales > Poaceae > Triticum > Triticum aestivum. Next base: position 200,208,709 of record NC_057812.1, read on the forward strand.
TCCCTAAGTTTCTCGAGAACTAAGCGCAAATGCTCCTTGTAGCTGGTCAAACATATCATTGATCATCAGCAGTGGATACTTGTTCTTGATTGTCACTTCATTCAACGCCCGATAATCAACAACCATCCTTAGAGATTTATCCTTCTTCTCAACCAATAGCACTGGGGCTCCCCATGGTGATGAACTCCGTCGGATGTAACCTTTCTCCAATAACTCCTTAATCTGTTTCTTGATCTCCTCCAGATCATTCGCGGGCATCCGGTATGGTCTCTTTGATATTAGCCCAGTGCCTGGCAACAGCTCTATCAAAAACTCTATGTCACGATCTGGTGGCATGCCTGGTAACTCCTTTGGAAATACATCTGGGTAATCCTTCACAACAGGCACTTCCTCCTGAACAACTCCCGTGAGAGAATGTACTTGGGTTCTCCTTGGCGCATGCCTGGATACATGCTTGATCCTTTTTCCCTCTGGGGTAGTAAGCAGAATTGACTTACTGGCGCAATCGATGTTTCCTCCATACATCAACAGCCAATCCATTCCTAGTATCACATCCAATCCTTGCGACTCCAGAATTATCAAGTCAGTGGGGAAAACATGACTACATATGGTTAATGGCAACTGAAAACATCCACTGCTTGCCATATACTCGAATCCGGGTGAGGTTACTAGCATATGTGTCTTAAGAACTCTAGTGGGCAACTTATACTTATCCACAAATCCCCTTGATATGTATGAATGCGATGCACCAGTATCAAAAAGAACGATTGCAGTAAATGACTTAACTAAAAACTTACTGATAACTGCACCCGGTTGCTCTTCAACCTCCTGCACGTTCACGTGGTTCACTTGTCCTTTGTTAAATGGATTGGGCTTCTTCCCAGAGCTCCCATTACCATTTCCGTTCTTCGTTTCAGGGCACTCCATGGCATAATGTCTAGTTTTCCCGCACTTGAAACAAGTAACGTGGCCTAGGTCCCTCTTGGCGGGTGTGGCTGGATTGGAACTGTTCTGATTGCTGCTTGCTCCATTCCCATTCCCATCCCTTGGGACAGTATGATTATGGGTACTTCCTCCATTGTGAGTGTGGCCTCCATGGTTATGGGTAAGCCCTCCCGAGTTCGGGGTAAAGCGAGGCTTCTGCTGAGCTCCTGAATTGTACTTCCCTTGTTCATATTTCCTCTTGCGGCTCTCTATCTGCTGATGCTTCCCTTCTATCATGAGAGCTTTATCTACCAACTCCTGGTAGTTGTTAAATGTTGCCACCATTAACTGCATACTCATCTCATCATTCAGCCCTTCCATAAACTTCTCCTGCTTCACGGCATCTGTGGCCACATCATCTGGAGCATAGAGGGATAACTTACTAAACTCCTCCATGTACTGGCCTACAGTACGGTTCCCTTGGCGTAAGTTGCGAAACTCACGCTTCTTCATGCTCATAGCTCCAGTGGATACGTGGGCTGTGCGGAATGCTTGCTGAAACTGCTCCCATGTGACATTGGCTATGTAATTCTCCCACTATGCGGCTGCTGGTCCATCCAATTGGTGTGCGATAAAATGCACCTTCTCAGCATCTATGCAACCTGCGGTGGTCAACTCCCTTCCAATCCTACGCCGCCAATCATCAACATCTATTGGCTCGATGCTACTAGAAAACACCAGCAGCTGTAGCCTCAGAAAACGAGCTAAGTTGTCAACTGGTGGTGGTGGCGGTGGGTTGTTGTTGTTGTTGTTGTTGTTGTTGTTGCCACAACTGCATCAAGGCATTCTGATGCTGGATCAACTGAGTGAGCTCCGGTGGGAAAGCAAAACCGGGGTCACGTCTCAGAGGCATCTGATGGGTTTAGAGGGAAGAGATTAGAATGGAATGAGGTCTAATGAGAAAGCACTACCCATATGCACATGAGACAAACACAATCATATCATATCACTCAATCAATCAAGCAAGGGCATACAATTGGTCTAACTATCGTTACAGTGCTCGGACTACTAATATTTACACGGGGTACTACTAATAGTATTGGTGGTCTACTAGAAATTTTGATCGGTGGAAGACTCCATGATATCCGCTCCAGCTTTGTCTTCATAGTCATCATCACTACTATCCGGGTCGGAGTCAGTGTCGTCTATGATGATGTAGTCTTCAGAACGAATCTCCTTAGGTGCGTTGTCTTCTCCTCCTGGCGCGAGGTCTCCCATAAAAACTCCTAGCTTCCTTGTCATGTCGTCATTATTCTCCACAAGTATCATCATTTCCTCCTTATATTCATCGCGTGTAGCCTTAAGCTCTTCTTCTAGCTCCATGGTCCTGATCATCGCCTTCTTCAAATCTATCATGCTTGCACACATTTGGTTCTCCTGGCGGCGAATGTGGTGGTTTAATTCCTGGATGAATGCTGCAATGGACCGGTCTTTCCTGGTGTTGATCATCTCCCATTGCTCATCCCGGCGCCCACATATCTGGTAGATAGTGTCCTACAGCTCCTGTTTGTAGACTTCTCCAATATGTCCTATAGCAATGTGGGCTGCCATACTCTTGCCTAGACTCCGGGTGGGTGCATCAAAGGAAAACTCTATGGGTTTAGTGACTGGCGTGAACGTCCTTCCTGGAACTTGAACTCGAATCATCCATCGCTCCTCTTCTGGTAAAGTGGCAGTATAGGTCCCGGTGAAGCTTGGTATTCCAATGTTCAGGTACTTAGTGACTTCCTTCAAGTGTCGTCCAAAAGGTGTGTCTTCATCCGGTTGTGCAAACTTGTTCCTCGTATCCGCCATCCTAAAGAGTAGAAAATGGAGAGGAGTCAGAAATAAGTGGAGAAGAGTGGCCTATGGCTTTTCTTAGTGGTCGTGTCCTACATTCAGCGTGTGCTCTAATACCATCTTGTAGCGACCCGACCTCAAACGGTCAAGTCTCTATGCTTCAGTGTCATCCCTAGGTCGGTAATGCTGACCCACACTGTACTCGAAGGATTTATAACAGAGTGGCAGTCACACACTTATTACATCAAATGTCTCAAGAGAGAACTTATTACGATAAATATGGCTTAAGGCCATCTAATACGATAACAACGGAAGGCTTGGAAGATAAAGTGAGTCCATCAATTCCTACGGCATAGCTGTGCGCATGACAAACGACCTATCGCACCTTATTCCTCGTCTGAAAAGTCTGCAACATGATACGTTGCAGCCCGAAAATGGGTCAGCATATAGAATATGCTGGCAATGTAACACAGGAGAGTAATGAACAGATAAATACTATCACTACATGCATATATGGTTGGTGGAGCCTGTATGGTTAATATGTTTTGCGAAAAGCCAATGTTTCCCTACAACAAAGGAATATATTTTATTTAACTATCATGGTAGTTGAACAATATTTAGAAGGTTCCTCCAACTCAATCCCAATTAAAAGTAATTATCAACCCAACAAATTAATTTTAGAATGATGAGATCCATATGATAATCCAAGAGCCAGATACTCAAGATGTCCATAACCGGGGACACGGCTAACCATGATTAGTTTATACACTCTACAGAGGTTTGCGCACTTTTCCCCACAAGACTCGATCTCCTCCGTTGTATTTCTCGCACTGCATTGTGTTTGAGAAATGGATGACCGCGACACAGTCTTTCAGAAGCATTTGCTCTCTACTCCGGGCGGAGCGGTACACCTACAATCCCCTACATATGCTAGTCCACCTCTTCAAGAGCTCACGCAATCTACTCAACTATGCCAGAGCCCATAATGGCTTGTGGTTGCACACGGAAGTTTCTAGCATGAATAGTCTTATGATCCCTTTGAGCGTGGGTGGCGGACCGTAGGATGATCACACAGGTACTCCAGAATATCCTAGGATAACACTGGATTCTCCAGGTGCCCACAAGCAGTACACACAGATGTGTATTAAAGTTGCCACCATAAGTTGAACCATTAATTAACAACTCACATATGTTGTGGATAAACTCAAACCCAATCCACGTCTACGGGCATAGCATGGAAATATAAGCATAACGTAGAAGTAACTCCCAAGGGTTTGATAATAAAACAGGTAATGGGTTCTACCTTATTATCTACTTCCCAGACCCACATGTTAAGAGATCTTACTCATGCAATGTGTGAAGGTTGAAACTAATGCATAAAAACTGGGTGATAAAAGGGTATGATCAAAGTGTTACTTGCCTTGCTGACGATCTGCAAATCCTAAAGACTCGTAGTAGCACGCTTCGCACTCCGGGTGTTCTGTCATAAACAAACAATAGCATACATAAGAAATCAATCAAAGATGCACGGGTAAATCTTGAATAAGAAGATCTAACCAGAAAGTTCAACTGAAGAACTCCGGTTTGCAAAAAGAATCAAACCAAACGGAGCAACGAAACTCAAACTGCGAAAGAAATAAGATCCGATTACAATTCTCGACTAAATTCAAATTTTACAGTACCAAAATCTTGTTCAAGTTGATTAAATAGAAAGAGGGATTCGAGACGAAGATCTAAGTGCTTGAATCGCATGATTCTGATAAACGATCGAAAAAATAAACAAATGAAAAATAGGGCACAAATCGCGATCGAAAATAATCGCGGGAAAACCCTGGAAAAAGAAAACTGACGAATAGGGTAACGAACAAACGTTCGCTATCCGCGGTTAACGGGTGAAAACCGTTCGTTAAAACTAACGTACGAACGGGCGTTCGCTAAATAACTAAACTGAAAAAAACACCGATCTAAAAAAATAACCGCGAGTTCTAAAAAAACAACCGTACAGTTTTTCGGCAAAAACCGGTTGCGGCGGCGGCTACCTCGGGACGGGACGGCGGCGGCGAGCAACTTCGGCGGGCGGCAAAATCGGTGGCGAGGCGGCGGCGACGGTGTTCGGCGGCAGGGCGGTGGGCGGCACGGACGGTGGCGAAGCCCGGCGGCGGCAGCGTCCGGCAGCACTGGCGGCGACGGCGGGTTAGGGTTAGGGTTTCGGCGGCAGGATGGGCTGGTGGGCTGCGGGGGGCGGGGGGGGGGGGGGGTCGGGGCGCTGTTTATAAAGGCCGGCCAGGCGAGTTCTAGTCGGGCACGGCCCGGCTAGGTCGGTTGACTTTTTTTAAAAAAAATAATTCCGCGCAGAAAAATGAAGAAAGAAATACTAAACGGACTCCAAAAATCCTGAAATAAATTTTCCCCATCCTCTAAAAATCTACCAAACAAGGTGAACATTTATTTAGGACTCTAGTGCAATCTTGAAAAATGCATATTTTTCCTAATTCAAATAAAATAGCGATAAAACCCCAAATAAAAATTCGAATTGATTTTAATATTTTTCCTCCAACATTTCATTTATTTTGGAGAAGTCATATTATCTCCTCTCATATATTTTGATGTGAAATATTTTCGAAGAGAAAAATAATTAAAAACCCAAAGTGATCCTTGTTTCAATATTTGATAAAACTCAAATATGAGAACGAGGGAAAATCCCCAACTCTCTCCGAGGGTCCTTGAGTTGCTTAGGATTTTGAGGATCACAAAACAAAATGCAATTAAAATATGATATGCATGAATGACCTATGTATAACATTCCAAATTGAAAATTTGGGATGTTACAATAGTTATTAGCTTGATGGCTTCTTCTCTCTCTTTGGATCTCAATACAAAGTTTTCCTTGATCTTCTTGGAGATCTATTCGATGTAATCTTCTTTTGCGGTGTGTTTATCGAGATCCGATGAATTGTGGGTTTATGATCAAGTTTATCTATGAACAATATTTGAATCTCCTTTGAATTCTTTTATGTATGATTGGTTTATCTTTACAAGTCTCTTCGAATTATCATTTTGGTTTGGCCTACTAGATTGATCTTTCTTGCAATGGGAGAAGTGCTTAGCTTTGGGTTCAATCTTGCGGTGCTCGATCCCAGTGACAGAAAGGGAAACGACACGTATTGTATTGTTGCCATCGAGGATAAAAAGATGGGGTTTATATCATATTGCATGAGTTTATCCCTCTACATCATGTCTTCTTACTTAAAGCATTAGTTTGTTCTTATGAACTTAATACTCTAGATGCATGCTGGATAGCGGTCGATGTGTGGAGTAATATTAGTAGATGCAGAATCATTTCGGTCAACTTGTCGCGGACGTAATGCCTATATACATGATCATACCTAGATATTCTCATAACTATGCTCAATTCTATCAATTGTTTGACAGTAATTCGTTTACCCACCGTAATACTTATGCTCTTGAGAGAAGCCACTAGTGAAACCTATGGCCCCTGGGTCTATCTTCCATCATATTAATCTTCCAACACTTAGTTATTTCTATTGATGTTTATTTTACTTTGCATCTTTATTTCTCTTTATCATAAAAATACCAAAAATATTATCTTATCATATCTATCAGATCTCACTCTCGTAAGTGACCGTGAAGGGATTGACAACCCCTTTATCGCTTTGGTTGCGAGATTATTATTTGTTTATGTAGGTGCGTGGGACTCAAGCGTGATCTCCTACTGGATTGATACCTTGGTTCTCAAAAACTGAGGGAAATACTTACGCTACTTTACTTCATCACCCTTTCCTTTTTAAGGGAAAACCAACGCAGTGCTCAAGAGGTAGCAGGGGGCGCCGCCCCTCCCCCTAGTCCAATTCGGACTAGGCCTTGGGCGGTGCACAGCCTCCCCTCTCTCTTTCCCCTAAAGCCCAATAAGGCCCATATACTCCCCGGCGAATTCCCGTAACTCTCTGGTACTTCGATAAATACCCGAACCACTCAGAACCTTTTCGATGTCCGAATATAGCCTTCCAATATATCGATCTTTACATCTCGAACATTTCGAGACTCCTCGCCATGTCCCTGATCTCATCCGGGACTCCGAACAACCTTCGGCACATCAAAACACATAAACTCATAATACCGATCGCCGCCGAACATTAAGCGTGCGTACCCTACGGGTTCGAGAACTATGTAGACATGACCGAGACTCATCTCCGGTCAATAACCAATAGCGGAACCTGGATGCTCATATTGGCTCCTACATATTCTATAAAGATCTTTATCGGTCAAACCGCATAACGGTATACGTTGTTCCCTTTGTCATCGGTATGTTACTTGCCCGAGATTCGATCGTTGGTATCTCAATACCTGGTTCAATCTCATTACCGGCAAGTCTCTTTACTCGTTCCGTAATGCATCATCCCGCAACTAACTCATTAGTCACATTGCTTGCAAGGCTTATAGTTACGTGCATTACCGAGAGGGCCCAGAGGTACCTCTTCGACAATCGGAGTGACAAAATCCTAATCTCGATCTATGCCAACTCAACAAGTACCATCAAAGACACCTGTAGAGCACCTTTATAATCACCCAGTTACGTTGTAACGTTTGGTAGCACACAAAGTGTTCCTCTGGTATTTGGGAGTTGCATAATCTCATAGTCAGAGGAACATGTATAAGTCATGAAGAAAGCAGTAGCAACAAAGTAAACGATCATCGTGCTAAGCTAATAGAATGGGTCAAGTCAATCACATCATTCTATGTGATCCCGTTAATCAAATGACAACTCATGTCTATGGCTTGGAAACTTAAACATCTTTGATTCAACGAGCTAGTCAAGTAGAGGCATACTAGTGACACTCTGTTTGTCTATGTATTCACACATGTACTAAGTTTCCGGTTAATACAATTCTAGCATGAATAATTGCTAGTGATTGACTAGAGGGGGGTGAATAGGAGATTTTTACAAAAGTCTTCAAAACTTGGAAGTTTCGAAGACAAACAATAGAGATAAACATATTACCATGCAGCGGAAGGTAGACTACACTAAGCAAGCCATAGTCAAGTATTCAGAGAAATGAAAGCACAAAGACTAATAGCAGCTAGGCAGTATATATCAGGATGGAAGATAGTATGAAGCTAATCAGAACAACAGTCACACAGTGAAGACAAATAGATAATTCAAACAAGCAATGACTTCACAAGGACCAATCTGCAAGTAAAGAGAAGGGAAGGATGGAACCAGTGGCTCGTTGAAGACAATGATTTGTTGGACCAGTTCCAGTTGCTGTGACAACTGTACGTTGGGTTAGGGAGGCTGAGATTCAACTCAGAAGACCGCGTCTTCACCTTATTCCCCTTGAGCTAAGGACACCCAGTCCTTGCCCAATCACTCTGGTAAGTCTTCAAGGTAGACTTCCAAACCTTCACAGACTTCGTTCACCGGCGATCCACAATGACTCTTGGATGCTCAGAACGCGATGCCTAACCGGCTGGAGGATACACAGTCCTCAAGTGTAATAAGTATTCAGATCACACAGACAGGAAGACTTCAGTGATGCCTAACTCTCTTTGGCTCTGGCTGTTTAGGGCTTTGTCCTCGCAAGGAATTCTTTCTCAAAGGCTTCAAGGTGGGTTGCTCTTAAACGATAAAAGCCGTACACTAACTCTGAGCAGCCAACCGTTTATGGTTGTAGGGGGTGGGCTATTTATAGCTACTAGACAACCTGACCTGATTTGTCCGAAATGACCCTGGGTCACTAAGGAACTGACACGTATTCCAACGGTCATATTTAAAACACACACGGCAACTTTATTTGAGCTACAACCAAAGCTGACTTGTCCAGCTCTGGATAAGATTTGCTCTCATTGTCTTCGCTCGAAGACATAGGATTTTGGTTAAGCATCACTTCAGTCATTCTGACTGGTTCACTTGGACCCATTTAACAGTACGGTGGTTCCTATGACTCAACAAAGTAGAAAAAGAACGACGAAACAACTAAGTCTTCGCGCTCCATAGTCTTCACGCGATGTCTTCTCTTGTCATAGTCTTCAATGTGAATGTATTCACATACCACCTTTGACTTCAATGTCTTCATTCATTTTTAGGGGTCATCTTTGGTAGGAAAACTGAATCAATGAGGGACTTCTACCTGTGTTATCCTGGAATTCTCACAAGCACATTAGTCCCTCAACCAGGTTTGTCGTCAATACTCCAAAACCAACTAGGGGTGGCACTAGATGCACTAAATAAACATTTATCATGATATAAGGAAATAAATAATAACTTTCTTATTGCCTCTAGGGAATATTTCCTTCAGGAGTCCACACGCAAGTCCCTCGTACCTACACAAACAAATAAGAACCTCGCAACCAACGCGATAAAGTGGTTGTCAAGCCCTTCACGGTCACTTACGAGAGTGAGATCTGATAGAGATAATAATAATAAGATAAATATTTTTGGTATTTTTATGATATAGATTGAAATTAAAGATTGCAAAATAAAATAGATTGGAAAGTTATATGATGGAAAATAGACCTGGGGGCCATAGGTTTCACTAGTGGCTTCTCTCAAGATAGCATAAGTATTACGGTGGGTGAACAAATTATTGTCAAGCAATTGATAGAAAAGTGAATAATTATGAGAATGTCTAGGCATGATCATATATATAGGCATCACGTCCGTGACAAGTAGACCGACTCCTGCCTGCGTCTACTACTATTACTCCACACATCAACCGCTATCCAGCATGCATCTAGAGTATTAAGTTCATAAGAACAGAGTAACTCATTAGGTAAGATGACATGATGTAGAGGGATAAACTCAAGCAATATGATATAAACCCCATCTTTTTATCCTCGATGACAACAATACAATATGTGTCATTTCCCTTTCTGTCACTGGGATCGAGCACCGCAAGATTGAACCCAAAGCTAAGCACTTCTCCCATTGCAAGAAAGATCAATCTAGTAGGCCAAACTAAACTGATGATTCGAAGAGGCTTGCAAAGATAACCAATCATGCATAAAAGATTTCAGAGAAGAATCAAATATTGTTCATAGATAGACTTGATCATAAACCCACAATTCATCAGATCTCGACAAACACACCGCAAAAAGAGTTACATCTAATAGATCTCCAAGAAGATCGAGGAGAACTTTCTATTGAGATTCAAAGATAGATAAGAAGCCATCTAGCTAATAACTATGGACCCGAAGGTCTGAAGTAAACTACTCACACATCATCGGAGGGGCCATGGAGTTGATGTAGAGGCCCTCCGTGATCGTTGCCCCCTCCGGTGGAGCTCCGGAAAAGGCCCCAAGATGGGATCTCTTGGGTACAGAAGGTTGCGGTGGTGGAAATAGGGTTTCGTGGTGCTCCTGGATGTTTCAGGGTATATGAGTATATATAGGAGGAAAAAGTAGGTCGGTTGACCACGTGGGGCCCATGAGGGGGAGGGCGCGCCCCCTGCCTCGTGGACTCCTCGTCCGTTTCTTGATGTCCACTCCAAGTCCTCTGGATCACGTTTGTTCCAAAAATCACGTTCCCGAAGGTTTCATTCCGTTTGGATTCTGTTTGATATTCCTTTTCTGCGAAACACTGAAATATGCAAAAAAACAGCAATTTGCACCGGGCATTGGGTTAATAGGTTAGTCCCAAAAATAATATAAAAGTATAAAATAAAGCCCATTAACATCCAAAACAGATAATATAATAGCATGGAACAATAAAAAATTATAGATACGTTGGAGACGTATCAGTATGGCACAAGATGATTCGTGCCCCTCAGAGTTTCAATAAAAGACAATTTTCTTTCTCGCGGTTCTTTTCTAGTGGACTTCAGTCATAGGGCAAATCGTACTATCAAGAGGGGGTCTACGTCGAAAAGGTTTGGGTGGAATCAACACATACACACTCATATAGCACCCATCAACCACTTCCGTTTCATTGGAGTTGTCCTCCGTTTGCATCAAAGGAGGGGAGAAGAGCCACAAGTGGTAGTACCACTGGCCGCAGCGGTAGTACCCCTGTGACCACCGCCCTTGGCTGCGCCCTCAATTTTTCGTGTCGGGATCTACAAAGGTTCCTTCGGGCTACCACCGTGCTTCTCATTTGTCCCCATAAAATGGGCGGATGTAGCAGCGGTAGTTTGGGCGGTAGTACCACCCCTACTACCACGACTACCACCGCCCGGCCCTCTGCTTTTCCCCTGTTCTTCGTTCTCCCGCACATCCTGTAATGTGTGGTAGTACCACTCGTAGAACGGTAGTACCGCTCCTGGAGCGGTAGTACCGCTCGTCTGCGGGCTGTGAGATGCAAATAGTTGGATTTGTCCCCCCACTATAAAAGGGGGTCTTCTTCCCCAAGAAGACTCACCTCTTCCCCCCCCCCAAACTCCATTGTTGCTCCAAAGCTCATTTGCGCCCGATCTCTCTCCCTAGCCAATCAAAACTTGTTGATTTTCTAGGGATTGGTTGAGAAGGCCTGGATCTACACCTCCACCAAAGAGAAATTTGATTCCTGATGTCGCTTGAAGTTATGTTGGTATTTCGCCAAAGAAGAAGGGATGATGCAGCATAGAGGCGGTAGGTATTTCCCTCAGATATGAAACCAAGGTTTGAACCAGTAGGATAACCAAGCAATACAACGTAAACAACACCTGCACACAAATAACAAATACTTGCAACCCGACATGTAAAAGGGGTTGTCAATCCCTTTCGGGTAATGGCGCCATAAATTGGCAAACGGATGTGAGAGAATTGTAAATATTGATAGATCAAACGCCAAATAAAATAAATTGCAGCAAGGTATTTTTGTATTTTTGGTTTAATAGATCTGAAAATAAAAGCAAAGGAAAAGTAGATCGCAAAGGCAAATAATGTGAGAAAAAGACCCGGGGGCCGTTGGTTTCACTAGTGGCTTCTCTCGAGAAAAATAGCAAATGGTGGGTAAACAAATTACTGTTGGGAAATTGATAGAACTTCAAATAATCATGATGATATCCAGACAATGATCATTATATAGGCATCACATCCAAGATTAGTAGACCGACTCCTGCCTACATCTACTACTATTACTCCACACATCGACCGCTATCCAGCATGCATTTAGTGTATTAAGTTCATGGGGAAACGGAGTAATGGAATAAGAACGATGATATGATGTAGACAAGATCTATCTATGTATAGATAGACCCCCATCATTTTATCCTTATGTAGGATCGAAAGTATGTCTAGATGTGGGGTGATTAGACTACTTGACCAAATAAAAATCTAGCATTTTCCCAATTTTAAGTCTTGGCAGATTTTAGCAAATTATCACAAGTCAAGCAATCAACCTACACATGCAATTCTGAGAGTATAGCAACGGAATGTAAATAATTGCATATGAAGGTAAAGGGGAGGAGTTTGGAGGGAGCAAATGCAATATAGACACGGAGATTTTTGGCGTGGTTCCGATAGGTGGTGCTATCGTACATCCACGTTGATGGAGACTTCAACCCACGAAGGGTAACGGCTGCGCGAGTCCACGGAGCGCTCCACCCATGAAGGTTCCACGAAGAAACAACCTTGTCTATCCCACCATGGCCATCGCCCACGAAGGACTTGCCTCACTTGGGTAGATCTTCATGAAGTAGGCGATTTCCTTTCCCTTACAAACTCCTTGGTTCAACTCCACAATCTTGACGGAGGCTCCCAAGTGACTCCTAACCAATCTAGGAGACACCACTCTCCAAAAGGTAATAGATGGTGTGTTGATGATAAACTCGTTTCTCTTGTGCTTCAAATGATAGTCTCCCCAACACTCAACTCTCTCACACAGATTTGGATATGGTGGAAAAATGATTTGAGTGGAAAGCAACTTGGGGGAAGGCTAGAGATCAAGATTCTTGTGGTTGGATTGGAATATCTTGGTCTCAACACATGAGTAGGTGGTTCTCTATCAGAAAATGAATGCTGGAAGTGTAGGCATGTTCTGATGGCTCTCTCCACAAATGGAGGATGGGTGGAGGGGTATATATAGCCTCCATACAAAATCTAACCATTACACACAATTTACCAAACTCGGTGGGACCGAATACTGAAACTCGATCAGACCAATTTAGTTCAAAATGTGAACGTTAGGCTTTTTGGTGGGACCGACATGTCAACTCGGTGGGACCAATTGTGTTAGGGTTACGGCATAACGTAATCTCGGTGAGACCGATCACATGAACTCGGTGAGACCGATTTTTGTAATAGGCAAACAGAGAGTTGGTCAGGCAAACTCGATGGGACCGATCGCTCATTTTCGGTGAGACCAAAACGTTACGAAAAGGAAACAGAGAGTTTGCATTGCAAACTCGGTGGGACCGATCGCCCATCTCGGTTAGACCTAAACGTTACGAAGGGAAACAGAGAGTTTGCAATCCCGTCTCGGTGAGACCAAACTGATTAGGGTTTTTGGCTATGGCTATGTCAAATGAACTCGGTGGCGCCGGATAGATCAAATCGGTGGGGCCGAGTTTGACTTTTGGATTGGGACATATATGGATATGAGAAAGTGGTTGAGGGATTTTGGATCATATCACTAAGCATTTTGAGCAAGCAAGTCATTAAGCAACACCTCATCCCCTTTTAATAGTATTGGCTTTTCCTATGGAATCAACGTGATCTTGGATCACTAAAATGAAAATTTAGAGTCTTGAGGTTGAGCCAATATGTGCGCTTAGTATTTTGAGGGGTCCACATCTCTAGTCCATGCCATGCCAGTCATTGAACTTTCTGAAATGATTATCTTTAAAAAAAATATTAGTTCATTGAGCTATATGTTGTTAAAAATTACCAAAACCACCCAGGGATTAGTTGCACTTTCAATCTCCCCTTTTTTGGTAATTGATGACAACATATAGATCAAAGCTTCGACAAGTGATAATAAGAATGAAATACATCGTCGCTTTGAGAAGTATGTGATAAGCAAGAGCTCTCCCAAAATTTGTGCATTATTTAAAAATTGTTTTTGAATTCAAATGCACAATCAATTAGAATCATGGGTTACTCTTCCATGCCACATACATCTTGGTGGAGCGCTCAAAATGATAGAATATGAAATATGCACTCATCCCAAGGTAAGATGTGAATGATCATACATGAGAGATAGATAATATCATCATCCAAGCACAAGCATTAACGTATGATATGATCAAACACATGAACATACAAGTATCTCACACACACATAGAGTATCATCCAAGCAAGCAAACAAATAAGTAGCAAACAAGTAGCAGCAAAAGAAGCAAAGCTCTCTCTCTCTCTCTCGAAGCCTATGATCTATTCACTTCCCCCCCTTTGGCAACAAGTTACCAAAAAGTCGAAAATGCATAGTGTTATGCGTCTCTCTAAGCTTGATCTTCGGGAGGTGGCGTGGAGAGGACTCCCGCGACAAATGCATCTGTTGGGGTTGTAGGAGCTGGTGGAGTTGCAACCGAAGGGGTAATTGAAGTTGTGGCTGCAGGTGATACGTCTCCAACGTATCTATAATTTTTGATTGTTTCATGCTATTATATTATCTGTTTTGGATGTTTAATGGGATTTAATAAACATTTTTGTATTATTTTTGGGACTAACCTACTAACCAAAGGCCCAGTGCAAATTGCTATTTTTTTGCCTATTTCAGTGTTTCGCAGAAAAGGAATATCAAACGGAATCCAAACGGAATGAAACCTTTGGGAGAGTTATTTTTGGAACAAACGAGATCCAGGAGACTTGGAGTGGAAGTCAAGAAAGAAGCGAGGAGGCCACGAGGCAGGAGGGCGTGCGCAGGGGGGCCAGGCGCCCCCCCCACCCTCGTGGGCCCCTCGCAGCTCCACCGACCTACTTCTTCCTCCTATATACCCATATACCCTGAAAACATCCAGGAGCACCATGAAACCCTATTTCCACCGCCGCAACCTTTTGTACCCATGAGATCCCATCTTGGGGCCTTTTCCGGCGCTCCCCGGAGGGGCAATCGATCATGGAGGGCTTCTACATCAACACCATAGCCTCTCTGATGATGTGTGAGTAGTTTACCACAGACCTTCGGGTCCATAGTTATTAGCTAGATGGCTTCTTCTCTCTCTTTGGATCTCAATACAAAGTTCTCCTCGATTCTCTTGGAGATCTATTTGATGTAATTCTTTTTGCGGTGTGTTTGTCGAGATCCGATGAATTGTGGGTTTATGATCCAGATTATCTATGAACAATATTTGATTCTTCTCTGAATTCTTTTATGCATGATCTAATATCTTTGTAAGTCTCTTCGAATTATCAGTTTGGTTTGGCCTACTAGATTGATCTTTCTTGAAATGGGAGAAGTGCTTAGCTTTGGGTTCAATCTTGCGGTGTCCTTTCCCAGTGACAACAGGGGCAACAAGGCACGTATTGCATTGTTGCCATCGAGGATAAAAAGATGGGGTTTATATCATATTGCTTGAGTTTATCCCTCTACATCATGTCATCTTGCCTAATGCGTTACTCTGTTCTTATGAACTTAATACTCTAGATGCATGCTGGATAGCGGTCGATGTGTGGAGTAATAGTAGTAGATGCAGAATCGTTTCGGTCTACTTCTCGCGGACGTGATGCCTATATACATGATCATGCCTAGATATTCTCATAACTATGCAATTTTCAATCAATTGCTCGACAGTAATTTGTTCACCCATCATAGAATTTGATATCTTGAGAGAAGCCACTAGTGAAACCTATGGCCCCCGGGTCTATTCTCCATTATATTATTCTCCCGTCAACAAGCTATTTCTGTCGCCGTTTATTTTGCAATCTTTATTTTCCAATCTATACAACAAAAATACCAAAAATATTTATCTTATTATCTCTATCAGATCTCACTTTCGTAAGTGACCATGAAGGGATTGACAACCCCTTTATCGCGTTGGTTGCGAGGTTCTTGTTTGTTTGTGTAGGTACGAGGGACTTGCGTGTAATCTCCTACTAGATTGATACCTTGGTTCTCAAAACTGAGGGAAATACTTATGCTACTTTGCTGCATCACCCTTTCCTCTTCAAGGGAAACCAATGCATGCTCAAGAGGTAGCAAGAAGGATTTCTGGCGCTGTTGCCGAGGAGATCTATGCACAAGTCAAGACATACCAAGTACCCATCACAAACTCTTATCCCTCGCATTACATTATTTGCCATTTGCCTCTCGTTTTCCTCTCCCCCACTTCACCCTCGCCGTTTTATTCGCCCTCTTTTCTGTTCGTCTCTTTTTGCTTGCTTCTTGTGTGCTTGTGTGTTGGATTGTTTGTCACGATGGCTCAAGACAATACTAAATTGTGTGACTTTTCCAATACCAACAATAATGATTTTATTAGCACTCCGATTGCTCCTCTTACTGATGCTGAATCTTGTGAAATTAATACTGGTTTGCTGAACCTTGTTATGAAATATCCATTTTCTAGCCTTCCTAGTGAAGATGCCGCTACCCATCTAAACAGTTTTGTTGATTTGTGTGATATGCAAAAGAAGAAAGATGTGGATAATGATATTGTTAAATTGAAGCTATTTTCGTTTTCACTTAGAGATTGTGCTAAAACTTGGTTTTCCTCTTTGCCTAAAAATAGTATTGATTCATGGAATAAGTGCAAAGATGCTTTTATCTCTAAGTATTTTCCTCCCGCTAAGATCATCTCTCTTAGAAACGATATTATGAATTTTAGGCAACTTGATCATGAGCATGTTGCACAATCTTGGGAGAGGATGAAAGTAATGGTACGTAATTGCCCTACTCATGGATTAAACTTATGGATGATCATACAATTTTTTTATCTTGGATTGAATTTTGCTTCTAGGAATCTTTTAGATTCGGCCGCGGGAGGCACTTTTATGGAAATCACTTTAGGAGAAGCTACTAAACTCCTAGATAATATTATGGTTAATTATTCTCAATGGCACACCGAAAGATCTACTAGTAAAAAGGTTCATGCAATAGAAGAGATTAATGTTTTGAGTGGAAAGATGGATGAACTTAGGAAATTGTTTGCTAATAAGAGTGTTTCTCTTGATCCTAATGATATGCCTTTGTCTACTTTGATTGAGAATAATAATGAATCTATGGATGTGAATTTTGTTGGTAGGAACAATGTTGGTAACAACACGTACAGAGGAAACTTTAATCCTAGGCCGTTTCCTAGTAATTCCTCTAATAATTATGGTAATTCCTACAACAACTCTTACGAGAATTTTAATAGGATGCCCTCTGATTTTGAGACTAGTGTTAAAGAATTTATGATTTCGCAAAAGAATTTCAATGCTTTGCTTGAAGAAAAATTGCCTAAGATTTATGAGTTGGCTAGGAACGTGGATGGAATTTCTCTTGATGTTGATTCTTTGAAACTTAGATCTATTCCACCTAAGCATGATATCAATGAGTCTCTCAAATCTATGAGGATTTCCATTAACGAGTGCAAAGAAAGAACAGCTAATAACATGCCCATCAACATTATCGACCACGAGATCTTTAACCATAGCAACATTAGGTTCAACTTTAATTTGTTCAGAGGGTCTAGGTGTTCTAATATTACTTTTGTTAACCACGGTTGAAACCTTAGCATGTTCCTTTATCCTAACAGGGAAAGGTGGTTTCTCAATTTAAGCAGTAGGAACAACTGAATCAAAATTGTAAATGATAGTTTCATCTTTAACTACAATGGGTTCCTCAATCTTTTCTTTAATAGGGGGGGTGATATTTAAACCACTTCTCCTTAGGGAGATCAACATGAGAAGCAAATGATTCACAAAAGGAAGTTACTATCTCAGAGTCAAGTGCATATTTAGTGCTAAACTTATGAAAAGCATCGGTATTCATAAAAGATTTAACACAATCAAACTTAAGCATTATACCTGACTCTTTACCTTTGTCGAGTTCCCAATCTTCAGAGTTGCATTTAATTCTTTCTAGAAGATTCCACTTTAATTCAATAGTTTTCTTCATAAAGGAACCAATTGAAGAAGAATCGAGCATGGTTCGATCATCATGAGAAAGCCGAGCATAAAAAGTTTGTAAGATGATTTATTTTGAGAGGTCATGATTGGGGCATGTGTACATCATGTGCTTAAGCCTCTCCAATTTTGAGCGATACTTTCTCCTTCACGAGGCCAAAAATTATATATATAATTTTGATCACGATGAACCAGATGCATAGGTTAAAACTTTTGATGAAATTCCAATCTCAATCGATTTCAATCCCAAGTTTGAATATCATCACATAGCCTATACCATGTAAATGCTTTTCCCCTCAAAGATAAAGGGAAAACCTTCTTCTTAACTTCATCTCCAGGTATACCTGCATCTTAAATAATCCACAAACTTCATCCACATAGATTATGTGCATATCAGGATGTGTTGTTCCATCTCCCACATAATGATTTGCTAGTAGTTTCTCTATCATACCCTAAGAAATCTCATAATAAATATTTTCAGTAGGTGCAGTAGGTTGAGGAGCAACTCTTTGTGCTTCCGGTCGAGGTGAAGATACCCCGAACAAACCCCTCAAAGTATTCTTTTCCATAGTAACAAGTGACAGTAAATTTTAGCATGCAATATAAATGTTTCCTTACCAAATTCCACTCACCGAAGGTGCTTCACTCCCCGGCAACAGCGCCAGAAAATATTCTTGATGACCCACAAGTATAGGGGACCAATCGTAGTCCTTCCTATAAGTAAGAGTGTCGAACCCAACGAAGAGCAGAAGGAAATGATAAGCGGTTTCAGCAAGGTATTTTCTGCAGGCACTGAAATTGTCGGTAATAGATAGTTTGATTACAAGGCAACTTGTAACAAGCAAATAATAGTAACAGTAACTAAGGTGCATCAAGGTAGACCAATCCTTTTTGTAGCAAAGGACATGCCGGAAAGGTCTCTTATACTAGTAAGAAAAGCGTTCTTGAGGACACACAAGAATTTCATCTAGTCATTTTCATCATGTTTGTTTGGTTCGCATTTGTTACTGTGATAATTTGGTATGTGGGTGGACCGGTGCTTGGGTAATGTTCTTACTTGAAAAAGCCTCTCACTTATGATTCCCCCTCCCGCAAGCATCTGCAACTACGAAAGAAGAATTAAGATAAATCTAACCATAGCATGAAACATATGGATCCAGATCAGTCCCTTAGAGAATAGCGCATGAACTAGGGTTTAAGCTTCTGTCACTCTAGCAACCCATCATCTAATAACTACTCCATAATACTTTCCCTTAGGCCCAAAGATGGTGAAGTTTCATGTAGTCGACGTTCACATAACACCACTAAGGGAAACGATGACATACATATCATCAAAATACCGAACGAATACCAAATTCACATGATTACTTATGACAAGACATCTCCCATGCCCTCAAGAATAAATGTAACTACTAACAAAACACATTCATGCTCAAGATCAGAGGGGTATTGAATAGCATAATGGATCTGAACATATGATCTTCCACCAAATAAACCAACAACATCAACTACAAGATGTAATCAACACTACTAGCAACCCACATGTACCATTATGAGGTTTTGAGACAAAGATTGAATACAAGAGATGAACTAGGGTTTGAGATGAGATGGTGCTGGTGAAGATGTTGATAAAGATTGGTCCTCCCACAATGAGAGGATCATTGGTGATGACGATGGCTTTGATTTCCCCCTCCCAGAGTGAAGTTTCCCCGGCAGAATCTCCTCATCGAGAGCAAAAGTGCTCCTGCCCAGGTTCCGCCTCGAGGGGGATCTCTCCGCCGGCGCAACCTATTAATGCTGGATCTAGTTTTAAATATCTCAAGGGGAGATAACCAATCGTGAAAATGGTCCGGGATTTGGGCTCATGGTTTAAGAGATAAAACGTTTCAAATAGATGAATCTACGAAAAAAAGAAAACTCGCAGGTTCCGCCAAGTGGCCCACATGTAGTGCGCCACATGTCGCGAATAGGGAAGGTTGAAGTGATCTTTGGAAAGGGTACTCCTTAACTACTAATTTTGAATGTCTCGCTTGTTGTGAGACGTACGACAGCCTCGCCTCTGCACAAGTGACATTGGGCCGGCCCAGTGCACAACAGGCCACATGCCACATGCAACCGCTTCGTTCTTTCTGTTTCTTTTGAGTTTTTTTTGTTTTTGATTTGTTTTTTACCTTTGTTTATATTTACAGATATTCCAACTATATATAATATATTACAAAAAAGTTATATAAAACATTTGAAAAATATTAAATGTGTATAGAAAAGTATTTCTCGTGTATAGAAAAAATGTATACGAAAAATATACAATGTTTAAGGAAAAAATTGTTCATGTATTTAAAAAATGTTAATCAAACTTTTGAAAAAAAATTAGTGAAGCTTATGAAAAATGTTAATCAAGCATTTGGGAATTGCTAAATGTGTGTAAAAATGTTTTGATGTATACGAAAAATGTACAAATGTGTATGAAATTATAGGCATCAAAACATATATAATAAAAAATGTTAATCATACATTTATAAACATGTATAAAAAGTGTTCTTAATGTATAAAAAATCTACAAAGTTTATGAAAAAATAGACATCAAAACATGTGTATGAATTTTTAATCATGTATTTAAAAATGGTTAAACTTGTGTAGGAAAATGTTCCTTTGTATTAAAAAGGTAAAATGTATGTATAAAAAATGTATAATATGTATAAAAATGTAGAAATTAAGAAGTGTATTTGAAAAAATGTTAATACTATACTTACAAAATGTTAAAGTGTATAAATAAATGATTATGATGTATATAAAAAATTGTACAATCTGTATGAAAAAAAGTAGACATCAAAAAATATATCTAAAAAATATTAATTATATATTTGAAAAAATGTTAAAGATGTATAAAAAAATCTTTATTGAGTATAGGAAAAATGTACTATCTGTATGAAAAAAGTGGACATAAAATGGATACTGAAACATATATTGTTAAGTATTTCTAAAATGTTAAATGAGCAGAGAAAATGTTTCTACTGTATCAAAAATGTATAATCTATATGAAAAAGTAGACTTTAAAAAATATATATTTCGAATAAAAAATTATCATGTATTTTGAAAATGATAAGCATGTATTAAAAAATGTTTCAAGTTGTATACGAAATTTTTCAATTTGCAAGAAAAAGGTTAAATAACCAACAAAACCAGTAAGAAATAAAGAAGATAATAAAAGGAAAACAGACAAAACTGATCCAAACAGTGCACCATAGTGAAAAATGAAAAACCTGAAGAAAACCAAGAAAGAAGCAAATAAAACCAAAGGAAAAAAGATAAAGAAAAATAAAAACCAGAGAACCAATGCAAAACAGTGAAAAATGTGAAAACAGATTAAAACAAAAGAAAACCAATGGAAAAAATAAAGGAAAAGAAAAACAGGAGAACCCCCCCCCCCCCCCCCCCCCCCAAAAAAAGAAGCAAAACAGTGAACACAGTGAAAGAATGGTGTACAGCACTGAGCGGGCTCAGCACTGTAGCGGCCAGAAAGTGCTTCAAGCGAGAGAAGCATATATGTCGCTAAAAGCGAGATATAGGTCTCAGGCATGCTGTAGTTCCCTGTTGATAGTTCTAGTTTGGTGCTCTGTTTCCCTCGAAAAATAAATATGCTTGATGCTCTGTTGATAACCATTCATGTGCTGGTTGATCCGGTTTAGTTGGCACTTTGGCCAGGGGATTGTGCCCTTTTGGTTGTTATACGTTCCTTTCTTTCAGTTTGTTTTTTGGACTTTTTTCAGCGAAGAAATAGTTAGGCCCCGCTTGGTTCTTCGTTTTAGGGCCCAATACACCTGTAAAATATACCCCTGTAAAATAAAAACGGATGGACCTGTCGTTGGTGCTTGGCATGTCGTTTTTGGGCTGTAAGTTTTACACTGGTTTTCTCGTTTACACCCGTATCAGGCCGGTATCCGATACAGACCAGAGGCCGTCGTTTTTCCCCACCTCGCCTCTCGCTCGAGACCTAGATCGAGTTGCGCCGCCGGGAGGCGCCGGCGCTGGTGTCCACGAGGTGGTCAAGCAACGGCATTCGCGACGGCGACGTGGTGAGGCGCAGAAGACGGTGGCCACGACGGGGGTTAGGCGCGCCGACGACGGCGACTCGTTCCTGGCCGCGACGGTGACGGCGACTCGCTCCTGGCCGCAACATTGACGGCGACTCGCTCCTGGCCGCGACGGCGACATTGGCCGGCAGCCGTGACCTGACCGTGACGGCGAATCGCTCATCCTCCTCTGCTCCACCAAGGTATCCTCCCTCCTCCTCCTCCTCCTCCTCCTCTGCCATCCCTCCCCGCCCCTTCCCCGTTCAACCGGCGGCGGAGTACTCCTTGGCGACGTGGCCGTCCTGCTTGGTCATGATTAGCCCGAACCCTCCTGCCAGTTAACAGTTGCTGCCAAAGTTTCACAAGAATTCAGTTCGTTAGCTGCTGTCGAAGTTCAAATTGATGTAAACCTAGAAATACTGATAAACAAACAGATGAACAATGGTCCAATGATTTGTTTATGAACAGGGTCCAATAAACTTCCATGGGTTTATGAATAGTTCATCTGTTTTCTTTGTCCAGTTGTGCAAATAGAATGCTAACTAAGCTGGGCCTATTTGATAAGTTATATAACTGCAACACCTATTATTGCTACTGATATCATTGGCTCATTGCTGCCTTTGTGCAATGCAGAACTGTTAAGAGTGATTTGGAGGATTCAAGATTCTGTGAAGCTCTTTTGACATTTAAAGCTCAGAACTGAAGGTACTTAATAAACTCAAAAGCATCCAGTCCAGCTTGTGTGTGTGCCACTGATTTATTCTTCATTGTTTTGCGCATGTGCTTGTCTATATACATCTATACTCAACTGTTACATCAATCAATAAAAGCATGGTAATATCTTTCCATGTTACACTAATCTCGTTATCTTGATGTGCTAGTGCTCCTTTTATTCCAATGTCATAACATAGATTATATATACTACTGTGTTTACTTTGAAGGAGAGTTGCGGTATTTATTTTGTAATCTCTTCTCGCTAGATAATGGATACGAGTAACCATGATGATGGATATGAGTCATGTACTGATTCTGAGGAGGAGGAGGAGGAGGAGATGATGTTTCTTGTCTTCCCGACAATATATTGTATATCTTCTAGGAGGGAAAAGATTCCAGTGAACACATCCATTCTTACGGTAGCTAAGTATATCCGAGAAATATTGGATGGCCACCCTCAACGGTGCCTTGATATTCTTAGGATGGAATCCCATATCTTCCAACTTCTATGTGACCATCTTAGATCCAAAAATCTTCTAAAAAAATCAAAAGGAGTCAGTGTTGAAGAGCAACTAGGGATGTTTATGTACATGCTATCCAAGAATGCGAGTTATCGTACGTTGACTGATAGGTTTCAGCACAGTCCTGAAACGGTGCATAGGCATATCAATGGATGCTTCAACGCTATGAGATCATTGGCATTTGACCTTATCAAGCATAGTTCGCTAGATACTCATTGGAAAATATCAACAAATCCCCAGTTTTGGCCTTTCTTTGAGGTACACGCCATCCCTTGCTATGTACTTTAGGAATTTATATCCTCCCTTAGTAGAACACATATAGTAACCATAGCTTGTTTAATGCAGAACTGCCTAGGGGCAATAGATGGGACTCATGTTCCCATGACCATTACATCCAACGAGGCTGCTCCATACAGGAATAGAAAGGGGACCC
The DNA here is from genome assembly GCF_018294505.1 of Triticum aestivum. Lineage (NCBI taxonomy): Eukaryota > Viridiplantae > Streptophyta > Magnoliopsida > Poales > Poaceae > Triticum > Triticum aestivum. The sequence continues at coordinate 200,232,189 of NC_057812.1, forward strand.
TCTCCCAAAATGTGATGGTCGCCTGCGACTTCGATCTCAACTTTGTTTATGTGTCAGCTGGTTGGGAGGGGTCTGCCTCAGATGCCGGAGTATTGAAATCTGCTATTCAATCGGGCTTCCATGTACCTCCGGGCAAGTATTATTTGGTTGACGGAGGCTATGCAAACACACCACAGTTTCTAGCTCCGTACCGTGGAGTTCGTCACCATCTAAAAGATTTCGGTAGAGGTGGCCCTCGTCCAAAGAACCCCAAAGAACTATTCAATCTAAGGCATGTCCGTCTACGGAACCATATAGAGCGTACAATTGGTGTATGGAAAATGCGATTTCGTATTTTAAAAGTTGGCACACATTACCCAATTGACACTCAAGTCAAAATTCCTATGGCGGCAGCTGTATTTCACAATATAATCCGGAGTCACAGAGGTGATGAACAATGGCTAGATACGCAACAAATGCAAATTGACCCTCTTCTATTTGTCACTCTTCCTGATGGAGATGACAGACCTCGACATGTTCCTACATCCTCAAGCAATCAAAGGGACCTTGGTAATTCTATGAGAGATGAAATTGCCAACAGGATGTGGGCGGACTATCAAAGAATTCAAAGTGAAAGATCTTCACAGAGATCTACTAGCTAATAATTTAAGTTTTTATTCTGTCAAAGTAATTTATTGTAATGATGTGGAATTTGAGATATAAAGATGACATTTGAGTTATGTTACTGTTTCATATGAGTTATGTAAGGATGACATTTGAGTTATGTTATTAGGATCGATCCTATATATTAGCAACATTTGAGTTATGTTAATGTTTCATTTCATATTACTTGATGTGATTTTGCATTTTCAGATTCTTATATTTCTTAATGTGATGTTGGATTTTCATATTCTTATGTTGCTTAACGTGATAAGATTCTTGTATTGATTTATTGCTAAGGTTACATTGTCATAGGTTCAATATGACGCAAAATAGGGCTGAGTGGACAACAAGGTATGAGAAAGGTCTCGTGGAGGTACTTACAGAGTACAATCTAAATCATTACCGTGGCCAAAATGGGTGGACTACCGAAGGATGGAATCAAGTTGTCAAGGAACTGAACAATTTATATCCAGAGGCAAGGTTTACCAAGGATCAGGTTCAAGATAAGGAAGCTCAGTTGAAAAAGCACTATAAAAATATCAAGTTGATAGTCAACCGCTCTGGAATATCATGGAATGATATTGCATGTGTGATCAACACCACGCCTGAAAAATGGGAAGAGATCATTGCAGTAAGTTTTTATTCCTTCTAACTTTTGATTTCCTGACAGTACACTGACACACACAACTCTCTCCCCCCCCCCCCGCGTCGCCCTCCCCACGGGCGACTCGGGAGGCGACGCAGCCCTCAAGCGCTCCCTCCCCTCCTCCTCCCCCTCCCCCTGCCGCCGCCGGTGCTCCCCGCCGGGCAAAGCCCTGGTGGATCCGGCGGCGGCGGGACTTTGCTCCCAGGCGGCCTCCCCCCTCGAGCGTGGGGCTTGACGAGGCTGACGGAGCTGCGCTTCTCCGAACCTAGGGTTTCGCAACGGCGGCCCCAGATCCAGAGGGTCGGGCCTCTGGACTGGCGTGGCGAGCACGCGGGCGGCGCGGCGCGACCCTTTGGGGGCGCGGCTGCGGCTGCTTGGCTGTGCCCCGGCGGATCCGGGTGGCGGAGGCTGCGGGCCGGCGCGGCAGCGGCCATGGTCGGCGGCGGCAAGGTGCAGGTGGCTGGTCTCCGCGACGGCGCCACTAGCCCTGCTCGACGCGTCCCGTGCGATGGCTGGCCTTGTCTGGCAGCCATCCAGCAGCTGCTGCACTGCGCTGGCCGGTGCTTCCCTACATCGAAGTGACAATACGTGGTTTCCCTCTCGGTGCTGGTGGTCCTCTCTGGCGATCTGCTTCCCCATCTCCTGTTTGCTCTGCTTCGGCGGTTTTAGGGTTCTGGTCTTGGGCCGGGCGAAATCCCTGCGCGGTGTTGGCCTGCGCTGACAACGGCGACACCTGAGGGTGCCGTTACCTCCATGGAGGCGCTGTCATGGCCCAGACTGGACCCTCTCCTCGGGCACCGGGGGAAACCCTTGGTCCAGTTCCCTGGACAAGGCAGCGACGGCGTCTCAGCGCCGTTCCTTTCTTGAAAGCGCTGCTTGGGTCGCACTTGGAGTCCCCTATGCGTCAGCTGGAGATGGTGGCCTCCCCGGTCTTTCCGGCGAGGTTTGCTGGTAATGCGATGCTGTGATGAGGGCTGCAGCATGGAGCGTGGGCGTCCGGGGCGCAATGTACGCCGGCGCCGGCACGTCCAAGACGATGGCTTCGCTAGTTCTGGCTGGGTCCTGCCATCCACCTGCCGTCTCCTAGGCACATATGGGTGGAAGGTACGTTGGCCCGGTCAGCCCTGGAGATGCAGTCTTCTTCGGAGGCGCCTGGCAACGGCTGTGACGCGGCCTTGAGGCTCTGTGTCTAGCTACCTTGCCATTCATGGTTGGAGACTGGACAAGGCTAGACCTTTCGTTGTTGCGGTCTGTAGTTGGTAGCACCTCCTCACCTGCTTGTCTGGTGAGGACGATGGTGTGTGTGCGTGTGTCCCTCCTCCCGGGAGGTTGTACCTGTACTGCTGTTCTCTTCCTGTTCAATGAAATGAAACGCAAACTCTTTTGCGTTTTCTTGAAAAAAAAAACTTTTGATTTCCTTATATGTGCATGAACTTTTTATGCCTATGCATGATCTGCTCACACCTTTCTATTAATTATGTAGGAGGACCCAAAGCTCAAAATGTATGAAGGAAAGAGCTTTCCATTGTATGAGGCATTGGGTGTGCTCTATGAAGGACACATTGCGCAAGGAAGACACTGCCTCACATCAAGGAAGCCTCCGATTGGCACAAAAACAGGTAGCAACTTTGGAGCGAAGGATAAGATGGTTGCAAGCACTAGCAAGAAAAATACAAGACATGGAAGAGATGACAACGTAAGGACTTCTTCAATAATTGACATCAATGATACTCCTACATTAGATGATGTGGATGAAAGAGAGAACACTGTCAATGACGAGGAAGAATTAGCCAGTGAAGATGCTGATGGCGATCAACCACAAATAAGTGAATCAAGTGCAAAAGGGAAAAAAACTAAGAAACAAAAAGATGCCACATCTATACAGCGGCTTGAAGATTCCATGATGGCTTATGTGAATTTCAAGAAAGATCAAGCTTCCAAGAAGGAAAAAGTGTCACAGCAAGAAAAACAACCCTCAATTACAGAATGCTTGCAGGTCTTGAATGACATGGATGATGTTCCCGACGAGGTCAAAATCTTTGCCTCTGATGTTTTCAAGGATGCAGCAAATCGTGAGATTTTCCTAGGTTACAACTCAAGATTGCGGGGTATGTGGCTAAAGAAGGAAGTCGACAAGATTAGTCCTCAGCCTCCTCCTTGTAAGTACCATTATCTTGGTTTTCTGCATTTCTTCTCCCCACTAAAGATAAGTTTGTAAGGCTTAGTTGAGCGAGTATTCCTTTGCAGCTCGGCTTTCATCTGGTGCTATTCCTTCAATCAATCTGGTGCTCTGATCAAAGGTATTGTCCATGCTCCTTTTATTTTCGCTAGGTTAATCAATAGAATGTATCCCAATCTTCATTTTTGCTTGCCCTGTTTATTGCATGATTGCTTGCCCTGTTTATTGGGCTTCTACAAATGGTCTCAGCTTCAGAGTTATATTGTTGGTGCTGATGTTCCAATCCTCCTTTGCAACATAATATTCTAGACATGTGTAGACTTGTTGCTGCCTAGAACATTTTTCTTATTCAAGATTTTGTTTATATTGCTGCCATGTTGTTTCTTCATCGGTGTTTCTTGAAAAATAATGCAGTTACTTTAAACTTGAGTGACATGCTATGGCTACCTTGCACCATCTGGCTCCCCTTGGTAATTCAGGATTTTGTGCTAATCTTTTTGACATGCATGGTTGTTCTCGACATCCGTGGTTGGTATCATTCTTAGAGCACAAAGTGATCATTATATAGCTAATGTTTTTTTTTTCAGGTCGCCCTTTCGCATGATTCTGTGGTCACCCGAGTCCATGAAGCAGTCATAATCTTTCAGAAATATTTTATGTCTAGACGCACACCGATTCAACAATTGCCGAGTCCTAACTTTGGTTATGTACCATGCCAATGAGACAAGACAAGTATGCCTCAATAGAATTGTAATTTAAATTGCTGACTTTGAGCACTATGAGTTATCGGAACTATTTTCAAATGGAAGATTGCAAAAATATGATTTTTTTACTGATGTTGTGCTATTGTAATATAAATGAAAATTTTAGCTCATTTTATACTTGTCCAATTTGTGTCGAAGTGCAGTTGTATTGGAAATTGCTTGTGTAGTCTGTGCTGTTGAATATGCGTGTACTCACGCATATTTTACAAGTGGATTGAAACCTGGAGAGCCAAGCACATATTACAACCGGATAGAAAATACCACCCTTCGGAATGTATTTGGTTGGAGGCTGGTATAATACAGGTGTAAAAGATTACAGGGGTGGCAGAAAAACTACATTCCAAGCGGGGCCTTAGTTGTTTTCTAAAACTGGTGTTCTATTATGACAAGTAATGGAATCCGGTCTCCCTTTGGGAAACAAATGAAAACAAGGTTGGAGTGGGGAGCCCACCGGTTCAGACATGATTTTTTTTAAGTTTTATTCCAAGTTAGCCAGTGGTCAGAGAATAATTTGTAGTTTTCTGAATATTTTTTCATAGTAATTATGCGAATATGATACTTGTAGTAGTGTGTAGAACAGTAGGGGAGGCTAATGACACTAGTGTGTTTTAGTTTTGTGATGAACACCATAAAGTTTAGTGGTGCTCTCTGGCTGGTGAAATGGATTTGTTCTATGTTTCGGCTTATATTCTCCCTGTCCCGTGGGTTGTATTTTTCAGAGAAGTCGGCGAAGTAATTACTCCCTCCGTCCCATGATACAATAACGTGTAGTGTCAAAAACGCTCTTATATTATGATATAAAAACATATAGTGTCTAAAAAAAAAGACAAACTAAAAATTTACATTTAACCACTTCAAAAAGAAGACGTAATTTTACTATCTAAATTCACAATACGGAAAATCAAGTTGACACTAATGCTCAACGGACCAGTAGCCTCCCATTGGTAGTGGTGAGGGTCATCACTTACGGGTCACCACCGACCTATTGGTGTTGATGTTTAACACCACGGGTAAAAAAGCGACCGATCATGTTTTACACTAAATTTCTCATATGATATTTAGTCAGTGATTACAAAATCACAATCCTGAAGTGCTTTTGAGTACAAACTAGATCCGGTCTAAGATTTCAGGGGGGCGGGGCGAAAAGAGAACATGGGGCCCTTTAAAATAATTCTAATATTCTTAGTCAAGAACAATGTATCAAAAAGGAGAATTGGAGATATGTCTTCTTTGACATTGTGCCATCAGGATTCTTCTCTCGACCACTCCCCTCTCAACATGGCCTCGTGGGGCTGATGATGTGACATCTTCAGTCAAATCGTACTGGAGACCAAGCTTTGGTGGTAGGCAGGAGGCAGCCATGCATGGGCCGATTGCACGAGACATTCAATTTTCCTTTACCATCATCTGAGCCAAAATGTTTCTTAATTTTTCTTTTCATATGGATAGCACCATGATGAAATATTGAAATATATGTGATTAAAATTACAATCAGCCAGATAACCACTACGAACAGCCTAGACGAACATACAGAGACCAAAGTATGATATAAAAAAGTACAAAAATAAAGTTTTTTTTTTAAGGGAAGTACAAAAATAAAGTTGATAGAACAATCAGCTAACTTGGAATAAAACCTTTTTAAAAAATCATGTTTGAACCCGTGGGCTCCCCACTCCAACCTTGTTTTCATATGTTTCTTAAAGGGAAACGGGATTCCATTAGTTGTCGTAACAGAACACCAGTTTCAGAAAACAACCAACTTTTTCTTCCCTAAAAAAAGTTCAGAAAACAAACTGAAAGAAAGGAACAGATCACAACCAAAAGGGCACAATCCCCTGGCCAAAGTGCCAACTAAACCCGATCAACCAGCACATGAATGGTCATCAACAAAGCATCAAGTTGTTTTTTTGAGCGAAACAGAGCACCAAGCTAGAATTATCAACAAGGAACTACAGCATGCCTGAGAGCTATAGCGACATATATGCTTCTCTCGCTTGAAGCACTTTCTGGCAGCTACAGTGCTGGCCCCGCTTAGTGTTGTAGCACCATTCTTTCGCTGCGTTCACTGTACCGCTTCGTTCTTTGTTTTTTTCTGTTTTTATTTATCTTTCTTTTTTCCGGTTTTCTTCAGTTTTTTTTGTTTTTATTAGTTTTCACATTGTTTCACTGTTTTACATTGGTTTGTTTGTTTTTTATTTTTCTTTATCTTTTCACTTCAGATTTCTTCGGTTTTATTTGCTTCTTTTTGTTTTTCCACGGTTTTATTCATTTTTCACAATGTTGCACTGTTTGGATCAGTTTTCCTATTTTCCTTTTATTCTCTTCTTCTTCATTCTTCGGGTTTCTTTGTTTCTTACTGGTTTTCTTGGCTTTTTAACATTTTTCTTACACATCGTATATAACATGAAACATTTTTATACATGTTTATCTCAAAATACATTATTAACATTTTTCTAAATATATAATGTTTGAGGTCTACTTTTGTCATACAGATTATAGTTTTTGATACACTAGAAATATTTTTTCTAATCATTTAACATTTTATAAATACATATAATACAATTGCGGGTATAATTTTTCTTGTCTACTTTTTTCATACATATTACACATTTTTCCTATAATTAATAAACATTTTTTATACATCTTAAACATTTTTCAAATATATAATTAATAGTTTTTTCAGATATACGTTTTGATGTCTGCTTTTTTTCATACAGATTGTACAATTTTTTTATAAAAAATAATAATCATTTATTTATGCACCTTTAAAATTTTGTAAGTATAGTATTATGATTTTCCTAAAATATACAATTTTATTTATACATTTTTAAGCATATTTTACATTTTTTATACATCAGGGACATTTTCCTATACAAGTTTGACATTTTTTAAATCCATTATTAACATTTTTTTCGTATATATGCTTTGATGTCTATTTTTTCATATACATTGTACATTTTTACATACATTAAGAACACTTTTCTAATATATATGTTTTGATGCCTATTATTTCATACACATTTGTACATTATTTGTATTTATGAAAACATTTTTAGACTCATTTAGCAATTTCCAAATGCTTGACTAACATTTTTAAAAAACTTTACTAACATTTTCTTTCAAATGTTCGATTAATTTTTTTTAAATACATGAACAATTTTTTACATGCACGTAGTAGAATTTTTCTATACATGAGAAACATTTTTTCTATACACATTTAACATTTTTCAAATGTTTAATGAAACTTTTTTAATATATATAGTTGGAATATTTGTAAATGTAGAAAAAGGTAAAATGGAAATAAAAAATCAAATACAAAACCTCAAAAGAAACAGAAAGAACGAGGCGGTTGCACGTGTCCTGTTGTGCACTGGGCCGGCCCGGTCTCACATGTGTGTAGGCGAGGCTTCCCTACGTTCGCAACAAGCGAGACATAGCGAAGTCACTAGTTAAGGGGTACCCCTTGCAAAGATCATTTTCACCTTCCCTGTTTGCGACAGGTGCACTGCGTGTGTACCGCTTGGTGTAACCTACGAGTTCTCTTTTTTCCGTAGATTCGTTTATTCAAAATGTTTTATCTCTTAAACTATGCCATTTTCACCGTTAGATTTCTCGCATCAAGACCTTCGAAACTAGGTCAATGTTAGTAGGTTTCTACAAACTTTTTTCATGAAAAAACCCAAAAGCCCGGAAGAAAAAATGAGCCAGAAGCACGGTTTTATTTCTTCACCTTTTTCCCTTTTCTGGGAGGCACTGTTGAGTATATGTGTTGTGCATATTTGTGTATTGTTATACGTTCCTTTCTTTCAGTTTGTTTTCTGAACTTTTTTCAGCGAAGAAATAGTTAGTTGTTTTCTAAAACTGGTGTTCTATTATGACAAGTAATGGATTCATGTCTCCCTTTGGGAAACAAATGAAAACAAGGTTGGAGTGGGGAGCCCACCGGTTCAAACATGATTTTTTTTGTTTTTAGTTTTATTCCAAGTTAGCTGATTGTTCTATCAACTTTATTTTGCACATTTTTCGTATCATACTTTGGTCTTGGTATGTTCATGTAGGCTGGTTGTAGTGGTTATGTGGTTGATTGTAATTTTAGTCACATATATTTCATCCTCCTCTAGGGCATGTGATAGCAATTTGGCTCACATGATGGTAAAGGAAAATTGAATGTCTCGTGCGATCGGCCCATGCCTGGCTGCCTACGACCAACGCTTGGTCTCCAGTGCGATTTGACTGGAGATGTCACATCACCGGCCCCACGAGGCCATGTTGAGAGGCGAGTGATGAAGAGAAGAATCTTGATGGCACAGTGTCGAAGAAGACATATCTCCAATTCTCCTTTCTGATATATTGTTCGTGATTTAGTATTATCTAAGAATATTAGAGTTATTTTAAAGGGCCCCATGGTCTCTGTTCGCCCCCCCCCCCCCCCTGAAATCTTAGGACTGGTCCTAGTTTGTACTCAAAAGCACTTCACGATTATGATTTTGTAACCATTGACTAAATATGGTATGAGAAATTTAGTGTGAAAACAAGATCGGGCGTTATTTTACCAATTGTGTTAAACATCAACAATGATAGGTAGGTGGTGGCCCGTCAGTGATGACCCTCACCACTACTGATAGATGTCTATTGATTTGTTCAGCATTTAGGCTCGGACACTAAGAGCATCTCCCCCTCCCCCCCTCCCCCCCTCCAGGACGCTCTCAGGACACTTTTTTAGGCTCGGACGATGCTTTTGCAAAAAACGGCCCAACCACGCCCCCAGTGCCTCCCAGGACGTCAAATTAGCGCCGGCAAACCCAGGCGAAACCCAGTGCGTTGGGGGGCTCTTGGGGGCGCCTTCGAAAGTTTCGGCGAATCGTGTCTCCCCACATGTCCTTTTTCTTGCCCCATTTAATCATTTCTCTCACAAACTTTTGGTTGGGTTGGGGTGTGGCTAAGAAGGTGCCCTTCTCATGCACTTCTATTTTGCTTGGATGAAGCATTTGGCCCCTCAAGACACCATTTTTTTTGTTCGGTGGTGTTCTTGGAGGCTCCAACGGCTGGAGATGCTCTTAGTGTCAACTTAATTTCCCATATTGTGAATTTAGATAGTAAAACTATGTTTTCTTTTTGGAGTGGCTAATGTAAATTTTTAGCTAGTCTTCTTTTTGAGACGGTACGTGTTTTTATATTATAATATAAAAATATTTTTGACACTACACGCTTTTATATTATGAGACAAAGGGGTAGTTACTTCTGCCGACTTCTCTGAAAAATGCAACGCACGGGACAGGGAGAATATAAGCCGAACCATAGAACAAATCCATTCCACCAGCCAGAGAGCACCACTAAACTTTACGGTGTTCATCACAAAACTAAAACACACTACTGCCATTAGCCTCCCCTACTGTTCTACACACTACTGCAAGCATCATATTCGCATAATTACTACTGTACGAAAAAATATTCAGAAAACACAAATTATTCCCTGAGCACTGACCGCCCAGTGGTTCAGACTATGGTGCAAGCGTTGGGATTCTCCTCGCTGAAGATGGCCGTGAGCCGGTTGGCGTCAGTGGCCATGCTGTAGATGCCCTCGCGCACCGGGGTGGGGTAGTACCACCGGTACTCGCCTGAGAAGTACTCGTGCCGCCTCGGCGTGCCCCCGGCGCCCAGCATCTCCCACCGCGTCAGCGGCGACGGCGCGTACCTGCCGTATCCGTATCCGTACCCGTGCCCGTGCCCCTGCGGCGGCGCTGGGGCGTACGCGTGGGAGGCCGCCGCGTGGTGCTGGTGCTGGTCGCCGTACGCCGCGTCACCGCTCGTCCCTGCCGCCGGCGGTGCATGCTGATGCTGGTACGCGTCGGCAGCGCTCGGCGGCGGCCCCGGCCCCGGCCCCGGCCCCGGCGTGTTGAACCGGACGTGCTTGGACTTGGACTTGGACTTCTTGCGCTTGCGTGGCTTGCCGTCTGCTCGAGGCGGCGCGCCGGCGGCAGGGCCGTACGGGCCGTGGACTGGCGGTTGCTGCGCCGGCATCGCGTGGGAGCTGGGAGGGTTGCTGGTGGTGGTGTAGGTGACCGTGCGTGCGTCTGGCCGCACGTAGTGTGTTTGAGCGTGAGGGTGCGCCATGGCGTAGTCCAGATGCTCGTGCCTCGTCCGTCCTCTCCGCCCTGTGAGACGTTGCACCGAAATTGAGATAGTCGTACATGATTCAGAAGTGAGACTACAGAAAAAGCTCACAAGGAGAGACGGGTAGAAACTTGTATATCATGCATGATTTGGACTTTCAGTATGAGTAGTATATATATAACGTACCGTTGCATTTCTTGATGACTTTAGATATCATCCTGCCCAAGGGAAAGCAACCCATTTGCCTATCAGGAGCTGCGTAAGCGTAATCCATCTCTCTCGCTCTCCCATCTGCGTATATATGTGTCCGCACATGTGAACTCATCGACTTTCAGCTCCCACACTTCTTAACGAACGTCTCTCTCTCTCTCTCTCTCTCTCTCTCTCTGTGTGTGTGTGTGTGTGTCTCTCTCTCTCTCTCTCTCTCTCTATCTATCTATCTATCTATCTTTCTCTCTCTCTCTCGTCCAGTCTCCAGAGTATGTAACACATGGATTAGAAGGAATGATCTTTTGATCAAGAATAGTCCTCTTTTGGCTCGGTTGGTGAAGGAAATTGTACTAAAGGGAGCTAGGTAGCTACGGAGAATCGAATGACAAAATGGGCTCACCAACCTAATGCACGGTGCCATGGATTGCACTGCATGTTGCTTGTAAGTCTAACGGAAGGAGTTCAGCATCTGGGCCAGAAAATGTAGGTAAAAGCGCACAAATTAATGGTCCCTTGTTTTGTCGTGTGGATAATATACACAGAGCAGACGACGAAGCGGAGTCAGTGGTGTCAGAATATATGCTTCGGGAGAAATATCAATTCATCCGAGAAAAGCGACTTTGCTCGGATGCTTGTTCCTAGCTGGTCCAAATCAGGGAGATATGAAGCGGCTTATTTTATTTTAAGCACAAACCGTAGAACAACAATTGTTCTACGCAGTGGCGAATCTTTAATGAAAATGAATGGCATGCTCAACTTCAGTACAAGAGGCTGGAACGGGGAAACAACAGGCTAGACACTTAGATAGTGGGTTGAGATAGGCTGGGAACTAGTAGTAAATTTTTGTTTTTCAATTTTGAAGGGCAGGCTTGAGCATGTTGAAGCATGCCCAGCAGAATCGCCATTGGTTCTACGGTATTTTCATTAATTTAATTATTAAAGAAGTAATATGTACAGAGAAAACAAACAAAAAGAATAAGAAAATAAGAAGGCTATCCAGTTCCAAGTTGGTATCATCATGAGTGGAAAATTCTGGTGGAAAGCTATCCTCAACCAGGAAGACATCCCATGGGTCAACATTATATGGGAGACTTATTATCAACATGCATTACCTAGCAACAGAGAGATTCGATCATTATGGTGGAAAGCTATCCTCAAACTACTACCTTGTTATAAACATCAGGCCACATGCATAGCAGGCACAAGGAACACCATTTCTTTCTTAGAGGATGTTGGCATGAACAACCATTGAAACTTGCTTGGCCAGAACTATACTCATTCACCAACAACCGGGATATCTCTTTGGAGAAGGCTCAGATGACAGAGGATCTTGCTCAGTTATTTCATAGACCCTTCTCACAGCAAGCATTCCAGCAGTTTACTCAACTCAATTTGTTACTTGCTGATGAGAACCACTATTCATCTATGAAAATGTATAAGTACCTGATGGGACAGAGCACTGCTCATTTCATCTTCAAACTTATTTGGAGAAGCCCAGTCAGGCTCAAACATAAAATCTTCTTCTGGTTGCTTCCGTATGACAGAATCAACACAAGAAATCTTCTCCACAAGAAAACCATGTACTTGGAAAGTTACAATTGTGCTATGTGTTCATACCACACCAAAGAAACACTCTTCCATCTACTCTGGGATTGTCCATTTGCACTTCCATCCTGGGATCTTATTTTGCCACAGAAGCTAAGAGGAATTTCTAGCTTTGATGAGCTCAGTATATCTTTAAACTTGTTACCAGGAGAGATTGGTATGACTATTCTCGTTGAGGGTTGTTGGGGCATTTGGCATGTTCGTAATAACAAGATTTTTAGAAGTGTTTTCCCTCATTTACACGGCTGGACTTACCACCTCAAAGACTTAAAGCTACTATGATTAGAGCCAAGCTAGCACTGCTGAGAAGATCAAGAACTGGATTGAGCTTTATCTCTAATTTGTTATAATGTTGTTGTTTCCTAGAACAGGTGTTGGATGAGGACTCTATCCTCCATTTAATTTACCTTTCGTACATATTTAATTAATGAAATACCATAGAACAATTTTTCTACGGTCATGAGATTCAAAAAATGAGTGGAAAAATTTAGCAATATGGTATCATCCTCCTAGATGAGAACTAATCCAATCCTTGAGTGTTGTCACACGCTTTTGCTTGGTCATGTGTACTAGAAGGGAAAGGTCCTTCTTGAGCATGTATTTCCATGAGTTTCTGCATGTCACTTCTCTCCTAAACACTTACCTTTCTTTGATTCCAAATACTCCAACATCCAAGGACGAGGATGTCCATCGCAATAGCTTTAGCCAAATTTTAATGAGCTATAGCAGAACATCATCATAGATAGAAGTTCCTCCATGTCTAGAGGGGATGATGGGGGCCTAGCAATCCTGAGCAAATGTGCAATACTGAAAGAGATGTGGTGAAGTCTCTTTGCCTCCATCATTGTAGAAAACACAGTCATATCAATCTAAGTGCATAGATTTCGTCTTGATAAGATTCCTTGTGATGAATCTATCATGAAGCAACAACGAGAAACATATTTTGTGTCTAATTCTGCTAGCACTTCTTCATAACCATTTGAAAACTATATGGCATACATTGAGATTGAGGAGTATTTGTTGCCTACACCTTGAAAAATCCACTTATCTTGACCTTGCTTGTTTGTTTGTTGATCAATCAAGAGTTGGAAATCAGTCAGTTGAGCAAATGCTCGAGCTGAGATGGGGTATGGAAAAATTTAGAGATGTCCAAAGAATTAACCATATAATTCAGGAATTGATTTTCATTCTTAGCAAAGGAGTGTAACTCAAGGAATTTTGGCCGTAGAGGCTTGTCCACCCAAGTATCATGTGAGAGCTTAATTATGAAACTAGAGGCAACCTTCCAAGATATATTTCTTTTAAAAGCTAGATGGAGATTAATATGAGCCCTCCACCAACAGATCCCGCCATTCTTTCACCAAGGATCTTAGTGGTTTAATATTTTTCACAAATCATATGCACCCAAGGAAGATTTTCTTTGTTTAAGAAATTCTAAAGGTTTTTCATGAGCAATGCTTTGTTATGAACATCAACATTTAAAATCCTAGTACTACCTTGATCTTTTGGATTGCAAACTTTGTCCCATCCAATTAGGGTTGAACATGTGCTTTCCTGGCCATATTTTCCCCAAAAAATGCATGAGATATTTATTCACTTGCCTAAGATACTAGCGAGAAAAGAAAGTTCACACACATGAAAAAAATAGGTAGAGGTCATAGGATATCAAAGTGGAGCATCCGGTGAATCTTACTTCAATTATCTGACATATGGGAGTGAAATCTTCATTCCTTATTCTGTTGGCACTAAGAGGAAGCCCAAGATAAGTGAATGGAAATTTTCTAAGTTGAATTCTAATAACCCAAGAATTCTATTAAGTTTGTCATCGGGTACATTCACGGTACCAAAACTGACTTGTTGTAATTAATAATCAAACCAGTTTATGTAGAAAAGTGAGCCAACAGATTATTGATTTGATGAAGTTGAGCTTCTACTGCAGGATCGAAATTTTCATCTACATAATGTATAACTAGAAGTACTCATTGGCTTGAGATAAAATTGGTGCCTGAAAAAGCTGAACCTTCATGGCCCAATTCCAAATGGACTGCAAGAGATCAACAACTAGGATAGATATGAGAGGGAGGAGAGAATCACCTTGCCTCACCCCTCTATTACATTGAAATTTCTTGCCTGGCACACCATTCAACAACAATGAAGAGAAACCAAAGCTACAAATCATGGAAATCCAATTGATTCATCTACTGCCAGAACCATTAGCTTTCAGAATTTGGAAGATTGTTTGTTCAATCATATCAAGGCTTTCTCAAAGTCAAGTTTCAGTAACACAATTTTCTGTTTTCGTTGTTTGCGCTGATGAATTTACTCAAAAGCCCATGCCAAACAATTTTGAATAAATCTAATTTGTAAGAATCCATATTGATTTGTGTGTAACAACTAGAGAATGACTTTCTGTCGTCTGTTGGCCAATAAGTTGGTGGTGATCTTCATTGTGCAGTTGAGCAAGGATAGTCTAAAATCATTAGGAGTTGAGGGTTGTCTTTTTTAGGGATCAACGTAATAAAAGAACTATTTGAAGGAAATATGCCCTATAGGAAATAATAAAGTTATTATTTATTTCCTTATATCATGATAAATGTTTATTATTCATGCTAGAATTGTATTAATCGGAAACTTAGTACATGTGTGAATACATAGACAAACAGAGTGTCCCTAGTATGCCTCTACTTGACTAGCTCGTTAATCAAAGATGGTTAAGTTTCCTAGCCATGGACATGTGTTGTCATTTGATGAACGGGATCACATCATTAATGATGTGATGGACTAGACCCATCTGTTAGCTTAGCACTATGATCATTTAGTTTATTGCTATTGCTTTCTTCATGACTTATACATGTTCCTATGACTATGAGATTATGCAACTCCCGGATACCGGAGGAACACTTAGTGTGCTATCAAACGTCACAACATAACTGGGTGATTATAAATATGCTCTACAGGTGTCTCTGATGGTGTTTGTTGAGTTGGCATAGATCGAGATTAGGATTTGTCATTCCGATTGTCAGAGAGGTGTCTCTGGGCCCTCTCGGTAATGCACATCACTATAAGCCTTGCAAGCAATGTGACTAATGAGTTAGTTGCGGGATAATGCATTCCGGAACGAGTAAAGAGACTTTCCGGTAACGAGATTGAACTAGGTATGAGGATACCGACGATCGAATCTCGGGCAAGTAACATACCGATGACAAAGGGAACAACGTATGTTGTTATGCAATTTGACCGATAAAGATCTTCGTAGAATATGTAGGAGACAATATGAGCATCCAGGTTCCGCTATTGGTTATTGACCGGAGATGTTTCTCGGTCATGTCTACATAGTTCTCGAACCCGTAGGGTCCGCACGCTTAATGTTCGATGACGATTTGTAATATGAGTTATGTGAGTTGATGTACCGAAGGTTGTTCGTAGTCCCGGATGAGATCACGGACATGACGAGGAGTCTCGAAATGGTCGGGACGTAAAAATCGATATATTGGAAGGCTATATTCGGACATCGGAAAGGTTCCGAGTGATTCGGGTATTTTTCGGAGTACTGGAGAGTTACGGGAATTCGCCGGAGGAAGTAGTGGGCCTTAATGGGCCATACGGGAAAGGAGAGAAGGGCCTCAAGGGTTGGCCGCGTGCCCCCCCCATGGGCTGGTCCGAGTTGGACTAGGGAGGGGGCGGCGCCCCCCTCTTTCCTTCTCCCTCTCCACTGCTTCCTTCTTCTCCTACATGGACTAGGAAAGGGGGAAACCTACTCCTACTGGGAGTAGGAATCCCCCCTTTGGGCGCGCCCCTTGAGGCCGGCCCTTCTCCACCTCCCCTTCTTTATATACGGGGGAGGGGGCACCCCATAGACACACAAGTTGATCTCTTAGCCGTGTGCGGTGCTCCACAGATTTCCACCTCGGTCATATTGTCGTAGTGCTTAGGCAAAGCCCTGCGCTGGTAACTTCATCATCACCATCACCATATGCTGTCATGCTGACGCCCTCGGCCTCAGCTGGATCTAGAGTTCGATGGACGTCACCGAGCTGAACGTGTGCAGATCGCGGAGGTGCCGTGCGTTCGATACTTGATCGGTTGGACCGCGCAGACGTTCGACTACATCAACCGCGTTACTTAATGCTTCCGCTTTCGGTCTACGAGGGTACGTGGACACACTCTCTTCGCTCGTTGCTATGCATATCCTAGATAGATCTTGCGTGATCGTAGGAAATTTTTCGAAATACCGCGTTCCCAACAGTGGCATCCGAGCCAGGTCTATGCGTAGATGTTATATGCATGAGTAGAACACAAAGGAGTTGTGGGTGTGGGTATATACATATTGCTTGCCGTCACTAGTTGTTTCTTGATTTGGCGGTATTGTTGGATGAAGCGGCCCGGACCGACATTACATGACCGCGTTCATGAGACTGGTTCTACCGACGTGCTTTGCACACAGGTGGCTGGCGGGTGTCAGTTTCTCCAACTTTAGTTGAATCGGATTCAATGAACAGGGTTCTTTCTGAAGATAAAAAAGCAGTCACTATACCGCGTTGTGGTTTTTGATGCGTAGGTAAGAATGGTTCTTGCTAGAAGCCCGTAGTAGCCACGTAAAAATTGCAACAACAAAGTAGAGGACGTCTAACTTGTTTTTGCAGGGCATGTTGTGATGTGATATGGTCAAGATGTGATTATATAAATTGTTGTATGAGATGATCATGTTTTGTAACGAGGTTATCGGCAATTGGCAGGAGCCATATGGTTGTCGCTTTACTATATGAAATCCAATCACCATGTAATTGCTTTACTTTGTCACTAAGCGGTAGCGATAGTCGTAGAAGCAATAGTTGGCGAGACGAAAATGATGCTACGATGGAGATCAAGGTGTCAAACCGGTGACGATGGTGATCATGACAGTGCTTTGGAGATGGAGATCAAAGGCACAAGATGATGATGGCCATATCATATCACTTATATTGATTGCATGTGATGTTTATCCTTTATGCATCTTATTTTGCTTAGTACGGCGATAACATTATAAGATGATCTCTCACTAAATTTCAAGGTACAAGTGTTCTCCCTGAGTATGCACCGTTGCGACAGTTCGTCATGCCGAGACACCACATGATGATCGGGTGTGATAAGCTCTACGTTCACATACAACGGGTGCAAGCCAGTTTTGCACACGCAGAATACTTGGGTTAAACTTGACGAGCCTAGCATATGCAGATATGGCCTCGGAACACTGAGATCGAAAGGTCGAGCGTGAATCATATAGTAGATATGATCAACATAGTGATGTTCACCATTGAAAACTACTCCATCTCACGTGATGATCGGACATGGTTTAGTTGATATGGATCACATGATCACTTAGATGATTAGAGGGATGTCTATCTAAGTGAGAGTTCTTAAGTAATATGATTAATTGAACTTCAATTTATCATGAACTTAGTCATGATAGTATTTTCATATCTATATTGTAGATCAATTGCTCGCATATAGCGTCCCCGTTTTATTTATGACATGTTCCTAGATAAAACTATGTTGAAATATGTTAGTAGCAATGATGCGGACTAGCTCCGTGATATGAGGATTATCCTCATTGCTGCACAAAAGAATTATGTCCTTGACGCACCGCTAGGGGATAGACCTATTGCTGGAGCAGATGCAGACGTTATGAATGTTTGGCAAGCTCGGTATGATGACTACTTGATAGTTTAGTGCGCCATGCTTTACGGCTTAGAACTGGGACTTTAAAGACCTTTTGAATGCCACAGAACATATAAGATGTTCCAAGAGCTTAAATTGGTATTTCAGACTCATGCCCGAGTCGAGAGGTATGAGACCTCTGACAAGTACTTTGCCTACAAGATGGAGGAGAATAGCTCAGCTAGTGAGCATGCGCTCAGAATGTCTGAGTACTACAATCACTTGAATCAAGTGGGAGTTAATCTTCCAGATAGGATAGTGATTGACAGGGTTCTCTAGTCACTATCACCAAGTTACTAGAACTTCGTGATGAACTATAATGTGCAAGGGATAACGGAAATGATTCCCAAGCTCTCCGCGATGCTGAAATTGGTGAATGAAGAAATCAAGAAAAAGCATCAAGTGTTGATGGTTGACAAGACCACTAGTTTCAAGTAAAAGGGCAAGGGAAAGAAAGGGAACTTCAAGAAGAATGGCAAGCAAGTTGCCACTCCCGTGAAGAAGCCCAAAGCTAGACCTACCCTGAAATCGAGTGCTTCTACTGCAAAGGGAATGGTAACTGGAAGCAGAACTACCCCAAATACTTGGCGGATAAGAAGGATGGCAAAGTGAACAAAAGTATATTTGATATACATGTTATTGATGTGTACTTTACTAGTGTTCATAGTAACCCCAGGGTATTTGATACCGGTTCAGTTACTAAGATTAGTAACTCGAAACAGGAGTTGCAAAATGAACAGAGACTAGTTAAGGGCAAGGTGAGGATGTGTGTTGGAAATGATTCCAAGGTTCATAAGATCACCATCACACACTCATTTTACCTTCGGGATTAGTGTTGAACCTAAAATAAATGTTATTTGGTGTTTGCGTTGAGCATGAATATGATTGGATCATGTTTATTGCAATACGATTATTCATTTAAGTCAAAGAATAATTGTTGTTCTGTTTACATGAATAAAACCTTTTATGGTCATACACTTAATATAAATGGTTTATTGAATCTCGATCGTAGTGATACACATATTCATAATATTGATGCCAAAAGATGCAAAGTTGATAATGATAGTGCAACATACTTGTGGCACTGCCGTTTAGGTCATATTGGTGTAAAACGCATGAAGAAACTCCATGCGGATGGACTTTTGAAATCACTTGATTAGGAATCATTTGATACTTGCGAACCATGCCTCATGGGCAAGATGACTAAGACTTTGTTCTCCAGAACAATGGAGTGAGCCACTAACTTATTGGAAATAATACATACCGATGTATGCGGTCCGATGAGTGTTGAGGCTCGCGGCGGTATCGTTATTTTCTGACCTTCATAGATGATTTGAGCAGATATGAGTATATCTACTTAATGAAACACAAGTCTGAAACATTTGAAAAGTTCAAAGAATTTCAGAGTGAAGTGGAGAATCATCGTAACAAGAAAATAAAGTTTCTACGATCTGATTGCGGAGACGAAATATTTGAATTACGAGTTTGGCCTTCAATTGAAACAATGTCGAATAGTTTCACAACTCACGCCGCCTGGAACACCACAGCGTAATGGTGTGTCCGAACGTCATAATCGTACTTTATTAGATATGGTGTGATTTATGATGTTTCTTACCGATTTACCACTATCGTTTTGGGGTTATGCCTTAGAGACAGCTGCATTCACGTTAAATAGGGCACCATATAAAAACTCCGTTGATATGACACCGTATGAACTATGGTTTAGCAAGAAACCTAAGCTGTCGTTTCTTAAAGTTTGGGGTTGCGATGCTTATGTGAAAAAAAGTTTCAACCTGATAAGCTCAAACCCACATCGGAGAAGTGCGTCTTCATAGGATACCCAAAAGAAACTGTTGGGTACACATTCTATCATAGATCCGAAGGCAAGCTATTTTTTTGCTTAAAATGGATCCTTTCTAGAGAAGGAGTTTCTCTCGAAAGAAGTGAGTGGGAGGAAAGTAGAACTTGATGAGGTAATTTTACCTTCTCCCAAATTGGAAAGTAGTTCATCAAAGAAATCAATTCCAGTGATGCCTACACCAATTAGTGAGGAAGTTAATGATGATGATCATGAAACTTCGGATCAAGTTACTACCGAACCTCGTAGGTCAACTAGAGTACATTCCACACCAGATTGGTATGGTAATCCTGTTCTGGAGGTCATGTTACTTGACCATGATGAACCTACGAACTATGAGGAAGCGATGATGAGCCCAGATTCCGCAAAATGGCTTGAGGCCATGAAATCTAAGATGGGATCCATGTATAAAGAACAAAGTATGGACTTTGATTGACTTGTCCGATGATCGGCGAGCCATTGAGAATAAATGGATCTTCAAGAGGAAGACGGACACTGATAGTAGTGTTACTATCTACAAAGCTCGAATTGTCGCAAAAGGTTTTTGACAAGTTCAAGGTGTTGACTATGATGAGATTTTTCTCATTCGTATCGATGCTTAAAAGTCTGTCCGAATCATGTTAGCAGTTGCCGCATTTTATGAAATCTGGCAAATGGCTATAAAAACTGCATTCCTTAATGGATTTATTAAAAAAGGAGTTGTATATGATGCAACCAGAAGGTTTTGTCAATCCTAAAGATGCTAACAAAGTGTGCAAGCTCCAGCGATCCATCTATCGACTGGTGCAAGCATCTCGGAGTTGGAATATGCACTTTGATGAGTTGATCAAAGCATATAGTTTTATACAGACTTTTGGAGAAGCCCGTATTTACAAGAAAGTGAGTGGGAGCTCTGTAGCATTTCTGATATTATATGTGGATGACATATTGTTGATCAGAAATGATACTAAATTTCTGGATAGCATAAAAGGATACTTTAATAAGATTTTTTCAATGAAAGACCTCGGTAAAGCTGCTTACATATTGGGCATCAAGATCTATAGAGATAGATCAAGACGCTTGATAAATTTTTCAATGAGTACACACCTTGGCAAGTTTTTGATGTAGTTCAAAATGGAATAGTCAAAGAAGGAGTTATTGACTGTGTTGCAAGGTGTGAAGTTGAGTAAAGACTCAAAACCCGACCACGGCAGAAAATAGAAAGAGAATGAAAAAGGCATTCCCTATGCCTCAGTCATAGGTTCTATAAAATATGATATGCTGTGTACCAGACCTATTGTATAACTTAGCATGATTTTGGCAAGAGAGTACAATAGCGATCTAGGAGTAGATCACTGGACAACGGTCAAAATTATCCTTAGAGGACTAAGGAAATATTTCTCGATTATGGAGGTGATAAAAGAGTTCGTCATAAAGAGTTACGTCGATGCAAGCTTTTGACACCAATCTAGATGACTCTAAGTCTCGATCTAGATACATATTCAAAGTGGGAGCAATTAGCTAGAGTAGCTCCGTGCAGAGTATTATGGACATAGAAATTTGCAAAATACATATGGATCAGAATGTTGCAGACCCGTAGACTAAACTTCTCTCACAAGAAAAACATGATCACTCTTTGGGTGTTAATCACATAGCGATGTGAACTAGATTATTGACTCTAGTAAACCCTTTGGGTATTAGTCACATGGAGATGTGAACTAATCACATAAAGATGTGAACTATTGGTGTTAAATCACATGACGATGTGAACTAGATTATTGACTCTAGTGCAAGTGGGAGACTGAAGGAAATATGCCCTAGAGGAAATAATAAAGTTATTATCTATTTCCTTATATCATGATAAATGTTTATTATTCATGCTAGAATTGTATTAACCTGAAACTTAGTACATGTGTGAATACATAGACAAACAGAGTGTCCCTAGTATGACTCTACTTGACTAGCTCGTTAATCAAAGATGGTTAAGTTTCCTGGCCATGGACATGTGTTGTCATTTGATGAACGGGATCACATCATTAGAGAATGATGTGATGGACTAGACCCATCTGTTAGCTTAGCACTATGATCACTTAGTTTATTGCTATTGCTTTCTTCATGATTTATACACGTTCCTATGACTATGATATTATGCAACTCCCGGATACCAGAGGAACACTTAGTGTGCTATCAAACGTCACAACATAACTGAGTGATTATAAAGATGCTCTACAGGTGTCTCCGATGGTGTTTGTTGAGTTGGCATAGATCGAGATTAGGATTTGTCACTCCGATTGTCGGAGAGGTATCTCTGGGCCCTCTCGGTAATGCACATCACTATAAGCCTTGCAAGCAATGTGACTAATGAGTTAGTTGTGGGATAATGCATTACGGAATGAGTAAAGAGACTTGCCGGTAATGAGATTGAACTAGGTATAAGGATAGCGACGATCGAATCTCGGGCAAGTAACATACCGATGACAAAGGGAACAACATATGTTGTTATGCGGTTTGACCGATAAAGATCTTCGTAGAATATGTAGAATACAATATGAGCATCCAGGTTCCGCTATTGGTTATTGACCGGAGATGTGTCTCGGTCATGTCTACATAGTTCTCGAACCAGTAGGGTCTGCACACTTAATGTTCGTTGACGATTTGTATTATGAGCTATGTGATTAGATGTACCGAAGGTTGTTCGGAGTCCCGGACGAGATCACGGACATGACGAGGAGTCTCGAAATGGTCGAGACGGAAAGGTCGATATATTGGAAGGCTATATTCGGACATCGGAGAGGTTCTGAGTGATTCGGGTATTTTACAGAGTACCGGAGAGTTACGGGAATTCGCTGGAGGAAGTAGTGGGCCTTAATGGGCCATACAGGAAAGGAGAGAAGGGCCTCAAGGGTTGGCCGTGCACCCCCCATGGGCTGGTCCGAATTGGACTAGGGAGGGGGCGGCGCCCCCCTCTTTCCTTCTCCCTCTCCACTCCTTCCTTCTTCTCCTACATGGACTAGGAAAGGGGGAAACCTACTCATACTAGGAGTAGGAATCCCCCCTTTGGGCGCGCCCCATGAGGCCGGCCCTCCTCCTCCTCCCCTCCTTTATATACGAGGGAGGGGGCACCCCATAGACACGCAAGTTGATCTCTTAGCCGTGTGCGGTGCCCCCATTCACAGATTTCCACCTCGGTCATATTGTCGTAGTGCTTAGGCGAAGCCCTGCGTCGGTAACTTTATCATCACCATCACCATGACGTCGTGCTGAAAAAACTCTCCCTCGGCCTCAGCTGGATCTAGAGTTCGAGGAACGTCACCGAGCCGAACGTGTGCAGATCGCGGAGGTGCCGTGCGTTCGGTACTTGATCGGTTGGATCGCGAAGACGTTCGACTACATCAACCGCGTTACTTAACGTTTCCGCTTTCGGTCTACGAGGGTACGTGGACACACTCTCCCCGCTCGTTGCTATGCATCTCCTAGATAGATCTTGCGTGATCGTAGGAAATTTTTTGAAATACTGCGTTCCCCAACACTATTGATTGATTTCAGATCAATGCTTCCATGGTAAAAATCTTCCATAAGCTCATAGAAGTCCTTAGAGATAATGTCCCAACAAGCTTTATAGGTCAGTAAAAGGCCAAGGGTCTTCACACCGCGCAGTAAAAGTCACCAGTTCCCAACATATCGTGCAATATATGCGCGCGAGGATTACGAGATTGTGTTGATGATATCGCTTGAAATCCAGAGCACGACCTCTTTATTGACAAGACATGCCAATAGAAACAGCCTTGGGCAGCGACGTAGCCAGTAATAACTGTTGACAAGATGACTCAGCTGCCCAATAAGTGGTGAAGGTTCGGTTCTTAGCTATAAAGTTGTCAGGGCTCAACCCACTCACCTATTGCACCCACATGGCAAGCCTTCATGGCTAAGTTAAAGGAGTCTTCGGACCAAGTAAAAATGAAAACTACCTCGAGGAGTGCTTTGTAAAAAAAATCTCCCCTTTATTTGATGGAGTAAATCATGGAGCACATCTATGCCTGGTCATGTTCAAAGGGAATACTAATTATCAAGAACATAAAGGAGAGACTTCGGATCAATGGGTCCTCAGATCTGGAAGCCGACATGGAAGATAGAACTTGCCTACGAAGCTGAAGACCACAACATTGAAGCTATTGTGAACATAGAAGCCCAAGTCCTCGGCTTGAAGACCATTTTAGGGGCTACTGACGGTGTCCTAGATTAGAGGGTGTGCACCATGTCGGCCCGTCGATCATGGGCCGGGCCGAGGGCCCGATCACAACTGAAGAATGGGCCCCATATGCCCTGGCCCTCGACGTACTCAAGATTGAATCCTCTGAAGACTTGGCTTACACTTCAAGATGTGTTTAAATGTTCAACATGTTTATCCCTAGATTGTAATCGACCATATGTAAACCCTAAATACCCTCGGTGCCTATACAAGTCGAGGGGTTTGTCAGATTTCGGGTTCCGGCAGACCCTTGAGGTTCGAACACTGGGGTGCACACGGAGATCTCTCCCCTACCGATCTACGTCCAATCTCCTCGCGTGATCTAAGTTAGAAACAACGAACAACACAAGGGACACGAGGTTTATACTGGTTCGGGCCACCGTAGTGGTGTAATACCCTACTCCAGTGTGTGGTGTGGTGGATTGCCTCAAGGGATGATGATGAACAGTACAAGGGAAAAACAGCCTCGCGAGAGGTGTTCTTGAGCCGGTGCGATGAACTGTTTGGGTGAGTTCAGTCGCCCCTCTCTCTCTCTGCTAGGGCTCTACCAGATCTCTAGATGTCCTCCCCCTCTGCTAGGGCTTTACCAGATTTCTAGATGTCCTCTCTACTTTGTGGTGGCTAGCTCTATTTATAGAGGCCCTGGGCCTCTCCCCAAATAATGAGCAGGAAGGGCGCCAACAATTGGCCATTTTGAAGGGGAACATCTAGTACAAGTTATCCTGACCAAAGGTGGTCTTCGGCTACCAAAAGCACTGGTGGTGACGCCATCTTGGGCTCCACAGTGACCTCCGTCCTGCCGTTCTACTGGTCTTGGTCTCGTTGCACCGGAATGGTAACCTTTGCCCGATGCCTTGGCCTGTGCTTGCCCCCTTTGCACCAAAGGGGAAACAAGGACACTGCACAGGCCAGCGCCCGCCTGGTCTCGATCATCATGGATTGCGTCACGGGCTCCTCGCGAGGTACCTCTGCCTTGATCTCTCCGCCTCCTCGTGAGCCTGCCTGATGAGGCTGCCTTTGAGGAATCTTTCGGTCGTCCGCCCCGCGAGGCTTGGCCCCTCGCAAAGGTCTTTGAGCTTGAGCTGATGAAGATGGGTCGCGCTGGGCCCCCACTTGAGCCACGCCGCAGGCCGCAGGCAGGCAAGTCTGGGGAGCCCCGATCCCAGAACGCCGACATGGTTTAATCTGTAGAGGCACACATTCAAGGCTTAGAGGTTAGAACTCATTCATATGATCTCGAGGTAGATCATCTGTATTTTGTACCCCATCCACAATCAATGTAATACAAGCATGACGTAGGGTTTTGCCTATTCGAGAGGGCCCAAACCGGGGTAAAACGGTGTCCCCTTTACTTCCTGCACACCATCGTACCAAGATCACCAGCTCGGGACCCCCTACCAGAGATCCACCAGTTTTAGCATTGACAGCAGGCCAACACCCAGACGGGCACGCAGCAGGCCAACGCCAAGACGGGCACACAACAGCCGGTTTGGGCCGCCAGACAATAGCGGGAGGAGGAGGAGGAAGATGAGGGCGAGGACAATGATGTTGGGGAACATTGCATGGGAAACAAAAAATTCTACGCTCACCAAGATCCAATCTAGGAGATGACCATCTACGAGAGGAGAGATTGGATCTACATACCCTTGTAGATCTACGAAGGGAGTTGGTGGATGTTTCTCTATGGATGATCGAGGTGTTGTTTTCTTTGAGAATCGCTTGGTGGTTCCCAAGAATCAACATCTGCGACAACTAATTCTTAAGGAGGCCCATGAATCTCCTTTCACAATTCATCCCGGTAGTACTAAGATGTATCAGGACCTGCGCCAGAGATTCTGGTGGACTAGGATGAAGAGAGAAATTGCTCAGTTTATTGCTAACTGCGACGTTTGTTGTCGCGTTAAGGCAGAGCATCAAAGACCTGCTGGCACTCTTCAGCCTTTAGCTATTCCTGAATGGAAATGGGATAAAGTTGGTATGGACTTCATCACCGGCTTTCCCAGGACCAAGAGAGGGAATAATGCTATCTTCGTAGTCATTGATCGTCTTTCCAAAGTGGCTCACTTCCTACCTGTTCGAGAGAGTATCACTGCTAGTCAGCTCGCTGACTTATATATTTCTCGAATAGTGTCACTTCATGGTGTTCCACTAGAGATCAATTCAGACCGTGGTAGTCTTTTCACTTCTCATTTCAGGGAGAGTTTCCAAACTGCCATGGGCACCCATCTTTCCTTCAGTACCGCTTTCCACCCTCAATCAAGTGGTCAGGTGGAAAGGGTCAACCAAATCCTCGGAGACATGCTTAGAGCTTGCGTTATCTCATTCGGTATGGATTGGGAGAAGTGCCTTCCTTGCGCCGAGTTTGCTTATAACAATAGCTACCAATCCAGTCTCAAGAAAGCTCCTTTTGAGATTTTGTATGGACGAAGATGTCGAACACCTTTGAACTGGTCAGAAACTGGTGAAAGACAATTATTTGGACCGGATATGATCCAGGAGGCAGAAGAGCAAGTTCGCATCATTCGTGAGAATTTGAAAACATCCCAATCTCGTCAAAAGAGCCAGTATGACCGTCTTCATAAGGAAGTGGCTTATGAAGTTGGCGACAAGGCTTACCTTCGGGTTACCCCTTTGAAGGGTACCCATCGTTTCGGTATCAAGGGCAAGTTGGCTCCTCGTTACATTGGTCCTTTTCTCATTCTCGCTAAACGAGGAGAGGTTGCTTACTAGTTGGAACTACCCCCACATCTTTCCCGAGTTCATGATGTCTTCCACGTCTCTCAACTCAGGCGTTGCTTCTCGGATCCCATCCGCGGAGTGGACCACGAAACGCTTGATCTCCAAGATAACCTCACATATCGAGAGTACCCCATCCGCATTCTGGATCAAGTAGAGCGTGTCACTCGACGTCATAACATCAAGTTTCTCAAGGTTCAGCGGTCTCATCATTCCGAGAGAGAAGCTACTTGGGAGTGTGAAGATCGTCTTCGACTTGAGTACCCCACTTTCTTTCCACCAACTCCTGAATCTCGGGACGAGATTTTTTCGAGTGGGGGCGAGTTGTCACATCCCTAGTTCTGGTATGACCTAGACCATCTAGTCAATTGTGCATCATGTTCAAATTCCATTTAAATTTGAAATGGGGATTTGTGAAACCCTCAGAATCATTTCTGGAAATAACCCAGATAAAAATTGCTCCAAAAAGGTCCAAGAAAATGTTCATGTAGCTCTCTAAAAATATTGGTTAGAGGTATGAAACAAATATTTTCAGGAGCTCATAAGTATTTATTTTGACCATTTGGAATTAATGCAATAATTATTTGCATTGGATATATATATGCTATATTTATTTATATATGTCCAACAATTTTGATTTTTATGTGAGGGGCTCTAGAATACTTAAACTAGCTCCTACAACAAATTTCAGAAGAAAATAAATTGATTTAGTATTTTTATTAAATCAAAACAAATGTTAGACAATAGAAAAGAAAAGAAATGGAAAAACCTACCTGGACCTTACCTGCGGTCAGCTCCTGTGCTGGCCCAGCACTGTGCGGCCTGGCCCGGCCCAACTGGCCAAGCCAGTCATCCTCCTCCTTGCCAAGAGGAGGCGAAGGAGGGCACGGCGAGCGCGCGCATGCACGCCACGCTCCTGCCTGCCTGCCCCCCTTCCCCTCGGCGATGTCCACCCCAGAGAGCTCCACCGAGCCCCTGGCCTCTCCTCACTCTCTGTCGAGCTCTCTCCTCTCCTCTGCTCGTCTTCTCTCCCGCGCACGAACGCCATCGCAGCACGTCGCCATGAGCCACCGTGACCATCACCACCGCCCCATCCCTTGTTGCTGTCTAGGAGCACCGCCGCCCTCGACTACGCCTCCTCGTCAAGCTGGACGACGCCAGGAGCACTGCAGCGTCGTCACCGCCATCATCCCCTTTGTCGGAGCCGCGGATCGCCGCCGCTAAATTCGTCGCCGACTGGTCCTCCCTGAGCTCACTGACTGTCGTGGATTTGTCACGGCAGATGTCCTAGTGAAAGGACTTAGTCGTGAGGCCATCGCCACGGGTTTACTTGAAGGGGTTAAAGCGGACGCAAAGACACGAGGGTTTTATACTAGTTCGGCCCCTTCGGTGAAGGTAAAGCCTACGTCTAGTTGTGATGGAATTGATATGGTCTCGATGGCTAGGGAGCAAACAAGCTTCGCCCAGGCTCGAGTTGTCGTTCTCTCTCCTGAACTGCCGCCGGGTCGTCCCCTTATATACACGGGTGACGCCCGTCGGTCCATAGAGTCCCAACCGGTTCATACTCGTATCCCGGTTGGTATCTCTCTATTCCTAACTTACAATACAAGTTATACATCAGGTCGGTTTACGGCTACAGATTCTAAACCGACTATAGGCCTTGGGCCTTCATCTGCTTATACCACTAATGAAGTTAACCCGGCCCAAGTAGGCCGGTTTACGCCTAGTGGTAATATCCCCAACATTAGGCCCCAGATTGATTTGAACTAGTTCATGTCAATCCTTCACAAAATCTTGTATCTTGGACATCTTCTGGTAATTGGTAAACCGCCATGTTGTCATCATTTCTGGTTGTTGTAAACCGGCATGACGTCATCATGAAATTTGTCATTTATAACGCCCTCTTTTAACGGCAGCTCCTGGATCCGCGCGCTTGACCTAACTCTGTTGCCTTATAAATAAGACCGAATGGTCATCTCCTTTCTTTTCCCCTCATCTCTTCTTCTTCGTCTTCCTCGCGTCGCCAGCCTTGGAGCTCCGCCGCCACCGTCGACCTCTGCTTCGTCTTGGGCCGCTGCATCAACCTGAGCGCACCAGAGCACTGCGGTATCGTTCCGCATCTTCTCCGTTCCCAGTAAGCTTTCTCCTCTTCTTGACCTAGATCTGTTCTTAGGGTTCCATGTTCGTGCTGTGTTCGTCACTTGCTCATACTTGTATTCCGACTCTTGGATGAATCTGTAAACTCCCGCTGTGTTCAGTAGTAATCTTTAAGCATCCGCCTGTTATTTCTTATCTAAGCCCATAGATCTCACGCACATACCCGCTCAATGGTTCACTTCCGTTCCGCCTTACTCTTCGGAATATTTTCTGTTTTTGTGAGCTCGCTGTAGATCCGTGGCTGTAATAAGATCTTGTGAAACCTGTTTCTGTATACCTAGTTGTCCATAGCTTCAATTTCTTCCGATGCTTAGGTCAGGCGGTTTAACTTATCATAGAAAAAAGTTACTAAACCGGTGTATACCATTAGTCCCCTGGTTGAACCGCCAGAATCCACATGATGCCGCATTGTGGAAGACCGGTTTATCGTAGTTTAGATCAACACCTTCTTTTACCCAGCGTGTTCTTGAACCGGATCATCTATTTCTTGTAGATCTCGCCATGGCCAAACAAGTGTATGAGTGCAATTGGGTTCCTTCTCGCGTCACGGAATCACAGTTGGACGATCTAGTCTTGATCGGCGCTTTAGACAGTAAAGATACGATCCACTGGAGGGTTCCTGGAAATGAATGTCCACCTACCCCCCAGGAAGGAGAGGTTGTGGTCTTCGCAGATCACTTGGCCCGGGGCTTCAAACCGCCCGGCTCTAAATTTTACCGGGATGTGTTAGCCAATTTTCAGCTCCGTCCACAGGATATTGGCCCCAACTCTGTTACCAATCTATGCCACTTTCAAGTGCTCTCTGAGGTATACTTTCAAGAGGAGCCTTCAGTCGAATTGTTTAGAGACCTCTTTCATTTAAACCGTCGCACTGAATTCACCGATGGCCCCAACACTGAATTGGGCGGTATGGCCATTCAGAAGAGGAAGGAAATCACTTATCCCCACGTCAAACTCCATACTCACCCCAAGGAGTGGAATGCAACTTGGTTTTATTGCAAGGATACCTCCCCTGACAATGAAAATCCCTTGCCTGGTTTCCGTCCGGAACGGCTCAGCAATACGCACCCTTTTCCACAAAGACTAAGCGCCAAGGAAAGAATTAAATACGCTCCGCAACTGTCCAAGCTCCGAGCTTTTATGGCCAACGGCTTAACGGGAATAGATCTTGCACGCTGTTGGATATCATGGAGCATACTGCCTCTGAGCCGGCGCTCCAATTTGATGTGCAAGTATACTGATAGTGTCGATGACCCACTCCGACACACTAAAATCCAACTCCCCGATGACGAAGTCACAGAATCTGTGAAAAAGATGCTGAATGAACCGGAGCACCTCTGTGCTCAAACCGGTCTGCCTCCTTACTGCACCACCAACAAACCGCCAGCGGTAATATTTTAATGGCTCTATTGTTGAACCGGTTACTGCTTTATATGTTTGACATTTAATTACTGCTGATCCAGGGCGATAATCCGTTTTGGAGCAAGAAACTTCCTCAAGACAAAACGGAGAAAGCAGGGCGGCCAATCCGTCCCAAGACCAAGGTTATTAAGAAGCCAGCTCATAAGAGAAAAACCACCGCTTCATCTGATCCAGCTATTGATGATGATGTGGGTAACCCGGACCTTGAGGTAGAACTTGACTCGCTTGGCTTATTTTTTACACGCCTTATTGATGATGATGCTTGTCAGGATGACGCTGAAGCCAGCAATGCGGAATTCGTTGAGGTAACTATTCTCTCTTCCGATTCAGAAATCTTGCCTTTGCCAAAACTTCGACAGGCAAACCGGAAAGTTAAATTTTCTCATCCTCTTGCTTATTTGGATCCTAAATTTCATATGAAGATTCAGCAACATGAAGTTCGCCGCACAACCCGGCACAGTGGCCAGGTAGTTACCTCCACCGGTTTACCAAACAGTCCGGTTCGAAAACGCCGCTCCGAGGTCTCTGACCTTTTTGTTGATTTACATCCTAAAGCGGGTTTCT
The DNA here is from genome assembly GCF_018294505.1 of Triticum aestivum. NCBI lineage: Eukaryota > Viridiplantae > Streptophyta > Magnoliopsida > Poales > Poaceae > Triticum > Triticum aestivum. Next base: position 200,263,011 of record NC_057812.1, read on the forward strand.
TCCGTCAACCTCTTAACCCATCCGACTCCAATTATCAGGTTACTTCTCATTCATCTTCTGGTGAATCGTCGGCCACTCAGCTGCCACCGTTAAAAACGGTTCTTGGGTAAGCTAAGCTGAACATATGCTTCCAGTACACTGTGTAATGGCTTATGCTTTTCCTTGACTCTTTGGTTTTCTTTCAGGGCCAAACCTAAACCGAGCAAGAAAGCCCGCCTGGATAAAGCGGCCGAAGAGGATGTAGCCCAAGAACATGACAAAACGCCAGATCTTGAGGCATTTGCTCCTGAGGATATTCCCAATGATCCTCCTTTACAAGACGATGCTATTCCCGAAGAGAGGCCTATTAATACTTCAGTCTCTGCTGACCCGCCTGTCAGCTCCGTCCGGATTGAGAAATCCCACAGTCCTGTTGACAAACCGATCACACTAACACAAACCGGCGAGTCCAAAGATGATGATGTTGTGATTACCGGTGTAGGCCGCTTTGAACCCGGGAATCCTGTCACCTTAACCAAGCATACCATAAAAGAGGATTTTTCCGCTCTGAATAAAGAAAAATGGGATGTTGAACTGGAGACATATGCTGCTCTGAGCGCCCAAGATCTTCATTCCGGCTATCTAAACCGGCTTTATACTAGCCGTGACTGTGAAGCTGGTCTGGTAAAAATGATGAGGGATAAATTTGAGGTAACTTACTTCTTTACTGCCTGCCTTTGCACCAATCCTCCTAGCCCCCAAGGGTCGGTTTGTAGCCTTCGTCAAACCGGGACTTGAATATGATCCTCAACACTTTTGAAATCCATTAATATAGCCCCCAAGGGCCGGTTTAACTTAGCAGAATTAGACCGGGGCTCGGACAGAAAAACTATCCTTAGAACATAATTTGATCAAATAGCCATTAGCCCCCAAGTGCCAAGTTGAATACCTGTATTGAGCTTGGGACTTCGCAATCTAATAACTTGATGAAAATTGAAGGTGCATTAGCCCCCAAGTGCCAAGTTGAATACCTGTATTGAGCTTGGGACTTCGCAATCTAATAACTTGATGAAAATTGAAGGTGCATTAGCCCCCAAGTATCAGGCGTATAACTTTGTTTATGTGGTTGATACTTCAATTTCTTTGGACCGTTTGTTGAAAGCTAAATGCTGTCTGTATGCAGGCTGAGGTGAGAATCAAGGAGGACCGGATTGCCGATTTGCAGGAGGCCTTGAAAACCCAACAGGCTGAAACAGACAAGGCAAAGGAAGAACTAACCAGCGCCTTGAGCACCGCTGAACAGCTGAAGAAGGGCTTCAAGAAAGAGCGGGCTGATTGGGCCACTGAGAAGGCCGCTTTAACCAAAAGAGCGGAAAATGCTGAAGCTGCCCTTAAACCGGTGGTGGATGAACTTACGGCCGTAAAGCAGCAAATACACTCCATGACCGCTGCAATCTTTGGTAAGCTCCTTTTAACTTCTGTGATAATTTGAACCTGCTGTAATGTAAATCCGGTGTGAGACCGTCCCTGTATTGTTGTAGGCACACGCATTGGGCACTTAGGAAATGATGTGCGGAAGAAACTGAAGGCTGCCTACACCTTAGTGGAACAATTATATACCGGAGCCCAGCGGATCATCACCACAGCCTCTCATAACAACCCGGCACCTTCTTTAATCCAGGACACTCTTAACAGGTTGTCGATGCTTCCGGCCCGGATGGAGGAGCTGAAGAAATCTGCTGCTCGAACCGGAGCTATTAACGCTTTGATCCGGGCAAAGGCATGGGTGCCAGATTTCGACCCTGTGGAAGCATCTCAAGGCTATCCCAGCCTGAAGGAAGATGGCTCTGAATTTAACGAAGAGGATTTAAGGGCAATAAACCGTGCAGTGCGCCCTCTGGCTTGTCAGCTAGCTGAAGAGGCAGACTTGACGCATTATCAAGCACAATACAATGACCAGAACAAGCGAGTGCCTGCCCCAACTCTTGAAGCGGAGAATCTGATCCCTCCAATCCGTAAGCACACTTACGCTCCTGATATTGAACCGTCTTCCCTAATCCATGAAGAGGCTGTTTTCCAAGCTTTAATGGGAATCGACTGGACCACTGTTGATTTCCAGCCAATGGGTAGAGACGAGGAAGCTGAAGTGGCGGATGATGAGGAGCAGGCTTGAACCGGAAGCCGGTTTGGATAGCTGTCTTTGGCATCTTTCCAAAAGAACAACGATCTTATTTGGGCACCGTGCTGCCTTGTAATAGAATAGTTAATACTTCTGCCTTGAATATGCCTTCGCGCATAAGTACTGAAGCTTTTGTTCGAAAAACTTCAATTCATATTTCCTGCCATGTCTGGGCATGAAGCTGGCTTAGCCAAGCTTGAAGCGGAGGTTTTATAAACCATTACCGTCAATAAGGGGGGAGAAAACAGCTCCCGTAAAAGAAAAGGTAAACCGGGCATACTTCTCCGGATTAAAGGGGAATCAAATCCATCGGCTGAACCGGAAAAAGGGTGTTTGCTGACATAAAAGAAATCCAACAAAAACAAAGAACAAACAAACCATGAAAATAACATGGAAGCAAAGGCAATGATAAAAACCATTTGCAAAAAATATGCTATACTGAGCTGATCAGATGGTGTTACCATGGTCGGACAGGACCAAGCCCCCAATAGGAGTGACAATGATTCAAGTCAGCCAGGTCCCCAAATGATTCGTGGCATATATGCCAGATCAAGAGGCGTGGCAATGGTTCGGGTTCGACCAAGCCCCCAAGTGATTTTGTGGCCTTAGGCCGATCAAGAGGCGTGACTGGTTCAGACGTGACCATGTCCCCAAGTGATCTGGTGGCTGTCGCCTATCAAAAGGTGTCGCGTTGGTTCGGACACGACCAAGGCCCCAAGTGATATATAAAAAGCAAATGTCAAGGGGAAAACCGGAGGCCGCTTTAAAAACAGAACCACTCCAGGTAACCACGCATGATAAGAAAGACAGAGACCCCGCTTTAGCTGAGGCTCCGGTTTTATTATATCAAAGATAATATATACACTGTCATGATATGTACATAGATAGAGCCGATGGCTCAAGTGTAGTAAGGCCGAAGATGAGCTATATTCCACGGCCTGTTGGTCTCCTCCTCTGATGTACGTGAGTCTTTATGCTCTCGAATATCAATCAGATAGTACGACCCGTTGTGCAAATTCTTGCTGACCACGAAAGGTCCCTCCCAAGGTGGGGATAACTTGTGCATATCCGTCTGATCTTGGATGAGTCGAAGCACCAAATCTCCTTCTTGAAAAGTTCTGGTTCTAACCCGGCGACTGTGATAGCGACGAAGATCTTGCTGGTAAATCGCCGAACGGGCAGCCGCTATATCACGCTCCTCGTCCAATAGGTCCAAAGCGTCTTGCCGTGCTGTCTCATTGTCCGCTTCAACATAAGCTGCCACACGAGGCGAATCGTGCCGGATATCACTAGGGAGAACTGCCTCTGCTCCATAGACCATGAAAAATGGTGTGTATCCTGTGGACCGGTTTGGCGTAGTATTGATACTCCATAACACAGATGGTAGCTCTTCAACCCAACATCCTGGTGTTCTTTGCAATGGGACCATAAGCCGGGGTTTGATGCCTCGCAAGATTTCCTGATTAGCTCGTTCTGCCTGTCCATTGGACTGGGGGTGTGCCACTGACGACACGTCAAGTCGGATGTGCTCACGTTCACAGAACTCCTTCATAGCGCCCTTGGATAAATTGGTACCATTGTCAGTAATGATACTGTGTGGAAAACCAAACCGGAAAATCACCTTTTTGATGAACTGCACCGCTGTTGCTGCATCACACTTGCTGACAGGCTCCGCTTCAACCCACTTGGTAAATTTGTCAACTGCCACCAAAAGGTGGGTTTTCTTATCCTTGGATCTTTTAAAAGGTCCGACCATATCCAGCCCCCAAGTTGCAAACGGCCACGTTATTGGGATCATCCTCAATTCTTGAGCCGGCACATGAGCACGCCTTGAAAATTTCTGACATCCATCACACCGTTTAACCAAGTCCTCCGCGTCAGCATGCGCTGTCAACCAGTAGAACCCGTGACGAAACGCCTTTGCTACCAGAGACTTTGAACCGGCGTGATGTCCACAATCCCCTTCATGGATTTCTCTTAATATTTCACAGCCTTCCTCAGGAGAAACACAACGTTGAAACGCCCCTGATACACTGCAATGATGCAATTCACCATTAACAATCGTCATAGACTTGGATCGCCGGACTATCTGCCTGGCTAGAATCTCATCCTCTGGTAACTCCCCCCGGTTCATGTACGTAAGATAAGGAACCGTCCAATCCGGAATAGCATGCAGTGCTGCCACCAATTGAGCCTCTGGATCAGGAATAGCCAAATCCGCTTCACCTGGGAGCTGGACTGACGGGTTGTGCAACACGTCCAGAAAGACATTAGGCGGGACCGGTTTGCGCTGAGAACCCAACCGGCTTAAAGCGTCCGCCGCTTCATTCTTCCGACGGTCCACATGATCCACTTGATAACCCTTGAAACAACCCGCAATATTATCCACCTCCCGACGATATGCAGCCATGAGCGGGTCCTTAGAATCCCAAGTGCCAGACACCTGTTGAGCCACGAGGTCCGAGTCACCGAAGCACTTAACCCGGCTTAAGTTCATCTCTTTAGCCATCCGGAGACCATGGAGCAAGGCTTCGTACTCAGCTGCATTATTAGTACAAGGGAACATTAAGCGGAGAACATAACAAAACTTATCACCTCGTGGGGAAGTTAATACGACTCCAGCCCCCGAGCCTTCCAGTTGCCTGGATCCATCAAAATGAATAGTCCAATATGTGTGATCCGGCTTCTCCTCTGGTGCTTGTAACTCCGTCCAATCATTGATGAAATCAACAAGTGCTTGAGACTTCACCGCCGTCCGAGGTACATACTTCAGTCCGTGTGGCCCAAGCTCTATAGCCCACTTGGCAATCCGGCCAGTCGCCTCCCGGTTCTGTATGATGTCACCCAAGGGAGCTGAACTGACCACTGTGATGGGGTGCCCTTGAAAATACTGCTTCAACTTCCGACTGGCCATGAAAACACCATAGACCAGCTTCTGCCAATGCGGATACCTTTGCTTGGATTCAATAAGCACTTCGCTGATATAATAAACCGGCCGCTGAACCGGATACTCCTTGCCTGCCTCCTTGCGTTCCACCACAATAGCCACGCTAACTGCCCGAGCATTGGCTGCTACGTATAATAATAGTGGCTCCTTGTCGACCGGAGCTGCAAGGACAGGCGGATTGGCTAACTGCCGCTTCAAGTCCTCAAATGCTTCATCAGCAGTCGGACTCCAAATGAAATGGTCTGTCTTCCTCAGCATTTGGTACAAAGGAATGGCCTTTTCTCCGAGGCGGCTGATAAACCGGCTTAGTGCGGCGATTCGGCCCGCCAAGCGCTGAACATCATTGATGCACTTCGGTTTAGCCAGGGAGGTGATAGCTGTAATCTTCTCCGGATTAGCCTCAATTCCTCTATTAGACACCAGGAAACCTAGTAACTTGCCTGCCGGAACACCAAAGACACACTTGGCCGGATTAAGCATCATCTTGTAAACCCGCAAGTTGTCAAAGGTTTCCTTCAAGTCATCCACCAGCGTCTCCTTCTGCCTTGATTTTACTACAATATCATCCACATAGGCGTGCACATTGCGGCCGATCTGTTTATGCAGGCAATTCTGTACACACCGTTGATAGGTGGCTTGGGCACTCTTGAGTCCGAAGGGCATAGATACATAGCAGAAGGCTCCAAAGGGAGTAATAAACGCTGTTTTCTCCTGGTCCTTAACCGCCATTTTGATCTGATGATATCCAGAGTATGCATCCAAAAAACTCAAACGCTCACAACCCGCCGTGGCATCAATGATCTGGTCAATGCGGGGGAGGGCAAAAGGATCCGCTGGACAGGCCCTGTTAAGATCTGTGTAATCCACACACATACGCCAAGTGCCATTTTTCTTAAGAACCAGCACCGGATTAGCAAGCCACTCTGGATGGAACACCTCAATGATAAAGCCAGCTGCCAAAAGCCTGGCCACTTCCTCTCCAATGGCCTTTCGCCTTTCTTCGTTAAACCGGCGGAGGAATTGCTTCACCGGTTTATACCTAGGATCCACATTAAGAGTGTGCTCAGCGAGTTCCCTCGGTACACCTGGCATGTCGGATGGTTTCCATGCGAAGATGTCCCGATTCTCACGGATGAACTCGATGAGCGCGCTTTCCTATTTGGGATCCAAATTGGCACTGACAGTGAACTGCTTGGACGAATCGCCGGGCACGAAGTCAACAAGCTTGGTCTCAGCTGCCGATTTGAACTTCAGATCCGAATCATGCTCTGTAGTTGGCTTCTTCAAAGGAGTCATATCCGCTGGATCAACATTGTCCTTATAGTACTTCAACTCCTCCGTGGCACAGACCGACTCTGCATAAGCCGCATCACCTTCCTCACATTCCAAAGCGACCCTACGGCTCCCATGAACCGTTATTGTCCCCTTGTAACCCGGCATCTTGAGCTGCAAGTAGATATAACAAGGCCGCGCCATGAACTTGGCGTAAGCCGGCCGGCCAAACAAGGCATGATATGGGCTCTGGATCTTCACCACCTCAAATGTTAGTTTTTCCGACCGGGAGTCGTGCTCGTCCCCAAAAGCCACGTCCAGGGCTATCTTACCAACAGGATATGCAGATTTGCCAGGCACCACACCATGGAACACCGTATTAGACGGTCTGAGATCTTTGTCTGTTAAACCCATGCGACGGAATGTCTCATAGTATAGTATGTTAATACTGCTTCCTCCATCCATGAGTACCTTGGTGAATTTATAACCCCCCACCTGAGGGTCTACCACTAATGCTAGCTGGCCCGGATTATCAACCCGGGGCGGGTGATCCTCTCTGCTCCACACGATAGGCTGTTCCGACCAGCGCAAGTAACGTGGTAAGGCCGGTTCAGCAGAATTCACTGCTCGCTTGTGGAGTTTTCGGTCGCGTTTATCCAAGCTAGTTGTGAAAACATGATATTGCCCATTGTTCAACTGTTTTGGCTGGCTCTGATAACCCGACTGCTGCTGCTGCTGCTGCTGGCCGTTCTGATTATTCTGGTGATTGTGACCGCCCTGATTGCGACCTGAACCGGAAGCTCCATCGTGATCCGGCCCACGAAAACCGGATCCTGAACCGCCACCTGACCCGTGATCATACCGGAAGGCATTAGAGTTTTTAAACTCCTGCATGATATAACAATCCTTCCAAAGATGGTTAGCCGGCGCCTCCTTCGTCCCGTGCTTCGGGCAAGGCTGATTCATCAAATAACTCAAGCGGCTTGCGTTAGGATTGGGAGCCCCATTACGATTTGCCGCTTTACCTCTGCGCCGCTGCCCCCTGTCCTGTGCATTAGTGTTGGCCACAAAGTCCATGCTGCCATCCGCCTTGCGCTTGCCTCCGTTTCCATGACCCGCCGGTTTATACTGCTGCTGTTTGGAGTTGCTATTCTTCCTTCCCTTCCCTGCTTCATCATCATCAGTCTCGGGATCCTTGGTACTGTCCGAATCAGCATACTTCACTAGAGCGGCCATGAGGGTTCCCATGTCATTACAGAACCGCTTCATGCGTCCCAATTTCAATTTTAAAGGCTCAAACCGGCAGTTGCCTTCCAGGGTTAAGATCGCAGAGTCAGCATTAATCCTGTCGGACGAGTGCAAAATTTCCGAAACGCGGCGCACCCAATGGGTCGTTGATTCTCCTTCCCCCTGGACACAAGCCGCCAGGTCTACTATGGATTTGGGCTGCTTACACGTATCCTTGAAATTCTGGATAAACCGGGCCCGCAACTGGGCCCATGAGCCGACAGAATTGGGCGGTAGGCTCTTCAACCAGGTACGCGCCGTGCCTTCAAGCATCATGGTGAAGTATTTTGCACATGCGGTCTCATCCACGTCTAACATCTCCATGGCCATCTCATAACTCTCTATCCACGCTTCAGGGGATAAATCAGCGGTGTAATTCGGCACCTTGCGTGGACCCTTGAAATCTTTGGGCAGGCGCACATTGCGTAAAGCGGGGATTAAACAAGGCACTCCCAAAGCGGATGCGACTCCTGGTCCGGCGAAGGTGGTAGGGCGAACCGGTGTAAGTTGATCCGCATCATCCTGCGCTGCTAACTCGGCTTCCCTCCGTGCCCGGGCCCGGTCCACCACATCCTGAGCATCGCGAACACCGCCTGCCGGGCTATTGCCATGGGCTGCTTCACGGCCTCGCGCATTGCTCGATATGGCCGGTTCATCCATGCGCCTGCTATAGCTCCGGCTTGGACGGGGCGTAGAGTGAATCCGATCACGGCTGTACGAGTATGCTTCCTGCTGAATCAGCGCGGTCCGGAGAAGCTCCTTAACCCGGCGCGTCTCTATCGCTTGCGGAGAGTCCCCTTCGACTGGGATAGCCTCTAATCGCGCGGCGGCCGCAACAAGGTTGTCCATAGGATTAGAATAATGACCTGGGGGCGTCTGGACCGGCGGAAGAATCACAATGTTCTGCTGAGGAGGTTCCATCAGGCGAGGTTGGACCGTCCCCCCTGGTCCTGGTGCCTCAATCCGGTTTGTCTCCAGGTGCCGCGGCGGATTACTGGGTCCAGCTCCTGGAGTGTGAAAGAGATTCCGGGGATCAAACCCTAACGGCAGGCGTGACCTGTGCTTCCGCTTTAAGACCTCCTGTGATGCGTTCTGGTCAAGCATGAGCTTATAAGCCTGGGCGTCCAAAGCGGCCCGCTCTGCGGCCATCCTGTCTTTTTCTGCGGCCAGATCCGCTTTGGCTTGCACGATCTGCTCTCTCACCTTTGCAATTTCTGTATTATGGGCCTCCTGATCCGCCGGATTGTCCTCTGCCATGAGCGCGGCTAGTGTATCAAATAGATCAGATAGAACTTGAACCGGCGGGCGCACAAGGCCTCCTGCCCCTGCTGATCCGGAGAGCATTGCTGCGGCGGTCGAAGAGTGATTCGCCGCCTGTGTGCCGGCCATGAATATTCCAACCCGGTTGACCTGGCCTGGGGGGTCCGGAATACTGTCGCCATCGGAACAGCCCCTAACCTGGTCGTCTTGTAACTGGTATAGTGATTCGGTCTCTCCGGTCGAGGACTCGTCGCCGGAATAGACGACGGCCTCGCTACCGTGTTCTGACTCGTCCTCACGCCCTCCTCCGTGGATGACTCCAACGAAGGCACGCTTCACGGCCGGTTTAGCCTGGGTAGATCTCGCACGCTGAGCCGTCTCGACGAGGTCGATGCAGATGTCCGGCTCAGGCCCCGGCTCACCGATCTTGCCGATGAAAACGTGTATGCCACCAAAGGGGACCCGGTACCCGTACTCAATCGAATCGGCCTCGGGACCCCATCCTGCGTCGTCGATGTAGATCTTGCCACGACGACTCTTGGTCATCTGGCCCACAGCATAGCCTTCGAGTCCTTTGAGCTTGCCCTCCAAGATCGTCAAACCATCGTGCGATAGCCCCACGGTGGGCGCCAACTGTCGTGGATTTGTCACGGCAGATGTCCTAGTGAAAGGACTTAGTCGTGGAGCCATCGCCACGGGTTTACTTGAAGGGGTTAAAGCGGACACAAAGACACGAGGGTTTTATACTAGTTCGGCCCCTTCGATGAAGGTAAAGCCTACGTCTAGTTGTGATGGAATTGATATGGTCTCGATGGCTAGGGAGCAAACAAGCTTCGCCCAGGCTCGAGTTGTCGTTGTCTGTCCTGAACCGCCGCCGGGTCGTCCCCTTATATACACGGGTGACGCCCGTCGGTCCATAGAGTCCCAACCGGTTCATACTCGTATCCCGGTTGGTATCTCTCTATTCCTAACTTACAATACAAGTTATACATCAGGTCGGTTTACGGCTACATATTCTAAACCGACTATAGGCCTTGGGCCTTCATCTGCTTATACCACTAATGAAGTTAACCCGGCCCAAGTAGGCCGGTTTACGCCTAGTGGTAATATCCCCAACACCGACGACGCCTTCGAGTTCGCTGTGAGCTCCCCTTCCTCCTCCCCTAGCCCCGTAGCTCGAGCGCCCCCCTAGCCCTGTCAGCCACCTTGGCCGAGAGCTCGGCTCCGCCGTTCATGTCGCCACCGTGGCCACAACCGCCACAGCTCGCAACCGAGCTCACCGCCATTCTCAGTGCCCTCCCGCGCATCGTTTGCACCCAACCGTAGCCCCCCTAGTGTCCCGCAGCACCTAACCCGCATGCACCCGACTCCGGCCGCCGCCGCGAGCTCTGCTCCAGCGAGCTCCGCCGTTCCCGCGGCATCCCCTAAGCGCGGCTGGATGCGCCCGTGCACGAGCTACCCGCCGGTGGCCTCCGTGTGCCAAACCATGGCCTCCAGCTCGTTCCGGCGAACTTCCGCCGTGGCTCGTGGTCGTCGCTGGCGAAACTCTGGCGGCTGACGTGGTGCGTGATTAGCTGCTAACCCTGCCACTTAATCCACCCCCTAAGCCACTGACTATGGGCCCCAGGGCTCGGTCAAACCCTGGTCAGCTGGGTTTGACTCGGGTTTAGCCGCGGTGTCACTGACGTGTGGCACCCACACGTCAGGTTTGACCTGGTCAGCCCTGCTGACGCCTCTGTGACGTCATGCTGACACAATAATTATTTTTTCTGGATTTTAAATAATTCAGAGAATTCCAGAAATTGATATAAACTTCAAAAATTCATATAAATTCAACCGTAGCTCAGATTGAAATAATTTATATATGAAAAATTACCAGAAAAATTCAATCTATCCATCTGTACCTATTTCATGCATGTATAACCAACTTATACTTGCTGTATAGTTGAAAACATATAAATGGCATTTATAAAGATTTAATTTAGAGTTGCATGACCTCTTCCAAATAGAATGCTAAGTGCATTAGCTCAAAGCACATCACATACTCATGCCATGATCATGCATCATACTGTTGCATATGCTTGTGTTTGATTATCGACACCGTTCCTTCTTGATAGGTCCTGCTCCGGAGACCCTTCCAGAGTACCTGTCTGAGGAGCAGTGCCTTCCTTGTTGATCTACCAGGCAAGCAAACCCCCTTGTTCATTCCGATACAATCCTACTCTCTCGCTCCTGCTCTCATTTATTGCATTAGGACAACAACTATTCAACTGCTACTTTATGTTGCGGTAGTTGAACCCATTCCTCTGCATGACCTGTCATTGCCACAGTAAATAGTTAAAACCCACTAGCATGTGTAGGAGTTGATTGAGCCATGTTGTGTTCTTGCCATGCCATGCCTGCTATTGCTTAGAGTTGTGTCAGGTCTAATTCATCGGGAATGAATTGGAGTGGTACGATATGTTCTGGTGCTGAGAGTTAAGCGTGTGAACACGATTTGGTAAAGGTAGCGATGAGAGGCCATGTAGGAGTACATGGTGGGTTGTCTCATTGGAACCGTCCTTAAGCACTGAGTTCCGTGTATGTTGTCCAATGACTAGCTACTACCACACATTGGAATGCTTAAGTGCCCCTCTCGACTTATTAGCCAACTTGATCTCTGTCCAGGAGTCGCAAATAGTTTCTGGTGTTTGTAGGTAGTGTTAGTAGTCTACCAAGTGGCACCCGGCCAGGTGGTCTTGGGACAGACTAGGCACAAGTGGCACGGTGTACCAAGCGTAGATCCATCCGGCGAGGTGGGTTGAGAACCCTACACATATCGTTTGGGGCTGTGAGCGACACCCCGGCCAGATCTCCTTGCGGATGGACCCGAATAGGCGATAAACCTGGACTAGAGTCTTGTGTGGTTAGTCAGGTCGTGGCCGACACCATCGCCAGGCTTCCGCTTGAAGGTTGCCGAGATACATGACGTGTACATGGTGATAAGTGGTGAGAGCATGTGTGAAGAAGTACACCCCTGCAGGGTTATCATGATCTATTCTAATAGCCGTGTCCTCGGTTATGGACTTCTTGGATGCTTACGTGGTACATAGACAACTTAAAGCGGATACCCTAAAATGCTCAAGACAAGTGTGAGTGCTATGGATGGCCTTCTTGTAAGGAGACGAGGATGAATCCATAGTAGTGTATTTGATGTGGTGTTTAGTGGACTCGTGTGCGCTGCCTCACCTCAAAGAAGTTTCTCGTTGTCGTAGAACAGGATAGCCACTGAGTCAAAGCTGGCTTGCTGCAACTAAACCCCACATTACCTTCTTGATACAAATGCATGTATGATAGGATCTGATGTAAGTCTTGCTGAGTACCTTTGTACTCACGTTTGCTTTATTTATGTTTTGCAGGTGAGACATCTGTCTCACTAGTAGTACCGCTTGGACTTCGACGAGTAGCGTATTACCTCAGCTACGATCTTGTACCCTTGGGAGGGACTTGTAGATAGTCAGGCTTCTTAGCCTTTTCCTTTTGTAGTTGTCTGTACTCAGACATGTAATGCTTCCGTTGCTTGTATGCTCTGAATGATGGGTCATGTGACCCCTGTTTGTATTAATGCTATGTGGCTCTTCTGGGCCTTAGCTATATGAGTTGCGTTATGTTGTGATGCCATGTTGTACAACACATACTTGCATGTTATGCGTACGTGTGACGTGTATTGCTATGTGTGGGATCCGACAATCTAGTTGTTTATCCTTGGGAGCCTCTCTTATGGGGAAATGTAGTCTAGTGCTTCTTTGAGCCATAGTAGTCCGCTACAGCCCGGTTCACCGGAGTCTTGCTAGCCCAGCACTACTGCTCAGGACACTTGACTAGCCGACATGTGTTTCATTTTGTTCCTGTGTCTGTCCCTTCGGGGAAATGTCACGCGGTGACCTCCGGAGTCCTTTTAGCCCAGTGCTACAGCCCGGATTCACACGCTGCTGACCGACATGCTCGATGTGAATCATGTATGCCTGTCCCCATAGGTTAGTGCTGCTTTGGGTTCACGACTAGCCATGTCGGCCCGGGTTCTCTGTCATATGGATGCTAGCGACACAATCATATACGTGAGCCAAAAGGCGCAAACGGTCCCGGGCCAGGGTAAGGCGACACCCGTGGGAATACCGTGCGTGAGGCCGCAAAGTGATATGAGGTGTTACCGGCTAGATCGATGTGACTTGGGACCGGGGTCCCGACAGTTTTGGTATCAGAGCCTGACTGCCTGTAGGATTTCCAAGCCAACCTGGTCGAAGTTGAGTCTAGAAACTCTTTAGTTATTTAAGGGAATTGATTGTGGAAGGGAACGTAAGGCTCTTTTTACTCCTTTCACCTCTTGGCCTTCTGATCTGAGTCATCCTATCTTTCCTACGGGGTTAAGGAACTAGGCTTCCTCTTCTGTCTATCAGGATCACGTGTTACTACTCCGTAGTCCCATAGGATTGGTTGATCAGAGTCATATTCCAGTTTTCAAGTACTTCCGGTGTAGTCTGCTTAGTAATATCTCAGAACCCTGAGTGATGATGTTGAGTTTGGTGCTACCCCGTCCTTGCAGAATGTTTCATTTTGAGCATTCTACTGCCGTTATGCTGCCGGAATTGTCCTAGGAGTTCAAGAGATAGTATTTTCCTTGTACTATATTCTACATCCTTATGATGATGCTGAATCCATCCTTGTTTCCTTGGTTTCGTTCTTCAGGATGTTGTCGGTTAACCGAAATTCTGTTGCTCGTAGCCGGAACCACGGAGATGGTAGGGATGAGGATCCTCCCGATCAGTCTTTGTTGGCAAAGTTCATGTTAGAAGTTGAGATGAACAAGCGTGAGACCAACCGCTTGTTAGCACGTATCGAGGAGAACACCGCACCCCAGTGCAAGGAGTCAGTGACCATTTATGATTTCATTGGTCTGAAACCACCTACCTTCCATCATTCCATCTAACCACTCGATGCAGATGACTGGCTTTGTAGCATCACTCACAAGCTGCGTTCTGCGAACGTAGCTGAAAGTGACAAGGTCACGTATGCTACATATCACCTGGAAGGTCCTGCTAGTCTTTGGTGGCAGAACTATGAGGCTATGCTTCCAGCTGGCCAGATAACCACCTGGAGAGATTTCACTGAGGCCTTTCGCGAGCATCACATTCCTCAAGCTCTCATTGACCGCAAGAGAGAAGAGTTCTGTAGTTTCACCCAGAGTAAGATGGTTGTTGATGCTTACAGTAGGGAATTTGAGAACCTTGCCCGCTATGTTACAGAAGAGGTGTCCACAGACGCCAAGAAGCAGGCTAGGTTCCGGAAGGGTCTCAACCCCAAGTTGCGTCGTGATCTCCACTTGCACCATTGCAATACATTCCAGGCTCTTGTGAATAAGGCCATTAATGCAGAGATAGCTCAACTCACTTACGAGGAGTCTTGTAAGCACACCTGTGATTTGGGTTCTTCCTCTAGTTCTAGTTCTCAGAAGTGCCAGATTTGGGTTCCGAACTCCGATCTTCCACCCGGTTATACACCAAGGCCTTCTTGTGTGGCACCTCACCCAGTTCAACCGTATGCTACACCCATGCCTATTGGTAGACCACTTGTCAATGTGGGTCCTTGTCCTACCTCCAAGATTTGTTACAAGTGCGGAGAGCCAGGCAACATTGCCCGTAATTGCACTCAGACCCGTGTTGCTCCACCCCAGCCCGAGAAGTCTGTTAGCCGTGGTAGTAAGCCATCACGCAAGATGATCAGTGCCAAGTCAGCTCCCACTGAACTTGGACGTGTGCATCATGTCTCAGCTAAAGACGCTCATGATGATCCAGATGTCGTTCTTGGCACACTCCTTGTCAACTGTCATCCAGCTTCGGTTCTATTCGATACTGGAGCATCTCACTCCTTCATTTCCGAAAGTTATGCCCGCTTGCACGACATGTCATTTTGTGATATGCCCTCCCCACTACTCATTCAAACTCCTGGATCCAAGTGGCAAACTTCTAGGATAAGTTATGGCAATGAAATACATGTTGACAGACTTGTATTCCTAGCTTCCTTGATATCCCTTAAGTCTTCAGATATTAACATCATCTTGGGTATGGACTGGATGAAAGCTCATTATGCCAAGATTGACTGTTACACCAGGTCTGTTCAGCTCACACACCCCTCTGGCAAGATAGTCACTGTCTCCACCAAAATTGCAAAGCGTCAACTCTATTCTCTAAATGCCAGCCCTCTTCCTGACCTTGAAGATATCCCGGTAGTCCGCGACTTTCCGGATGTCTTTCCAGAGGAACTGCCAGGTATTCCACCTGACAGAGATGTAGAGTTTGTCATAGATCTTATCCCCGGAACCGCCCCAATTTCTAGGAGACCTTACAAGATGGCACCCTTAGAGCTAGCCGAGCTTAAGAAACAACTTGATGAGTCCTTGCAAAAGGGTTTTCATCCGTCCTAGTTCTTCTCCCTGGGCTTGCCCCATCCTCTTTGTCAAGAAGAAGGATGGTACGGACTGGATGGTTGTAGATTATCGCCCCGTTAATTTGGTCACGATAAAGAACAAGTATCCGCTCCCCAGGATCAACGATCTGTATGATCAGCTCGCTGGATCCTCAGTCTTCTCCAAGATGGATTTGAGGTTAGGCTACCACCAAATCAAGATCAGAAACGGGGACATTCCTAAAACGGCTTTTGTCACTCATTATGGTCAGTACGAGTACACCGTCATGTCCTTTGGTCTAACCAATGCTCCAGCTACATTCTCTCGCTTGATGAACTCGATCTTCATGGAGTACTTAGATAAGTTCGTCGTGGTTTACCTCGATGATATTCTTATTTACTCGAAGAATGAGGAAGAGCATGCCGAACATCTTAGGCTTGTGTTAGAGAAACTCAGAGAACACCGCCTTTATGCCAAGTTCTCCAAGTGCGAATTTTGGTTGCCAGAAGTGACCTATCTCGGCCACGTAATCTCTGGTAAGGGCATTGCTGTCAATCCCGAGAGAGTTCAAGCCGTTCTTGATTGGACTCCACCTGAAACTGTTAAGCAAGTTAGGAGTTTCCTTGGCCTAGCCAGTTATTGTCGCCGCTTCATTGAGAACTTCTCCAAAGTGGCCAAACCTCTCACGGAACTTCTCAAGAAAGATAAAAAGTTTGAGTGGTCCCCACAGTGCGAGTACAGCTTTCAGGAACTGAAAAGACGCCTGACTTCTGCTCCCATACTTGTGCCACCGGATTTCACTAAGGACTTTGTTATCTATTGTGATGCCTCACGACAGGGACTAGGTTGCATTCTTATGCAAGATCGTTATGTGATTGCCTATGCATCTCAACAGTTGCATCCACATGAGGAGAATTATCCTACACATGATCTAGAGCTTGCAGCTGTAGTCTATGCACTTAAGACATGGCGACATTACCTTCTCGGTAAACGTTGCGAGATATACACCGACCACCAGAGTCTCAAGTATATCTTCACCCAACCAGATTTGAACCTTAGGCAAAGACGTTGGTTGGAATTGATCTCAGATTACGACTTAGGAATTACCTACACCCCAGGCAAGGGGAATGTCATGGCTGATGCGCTAAGTCGTAAGTCCTATTGCAACAATCTCATGTTGCAACAGGGCCAGCCACTTCTCCATGAGGAATTATGTAAGCTTAACCTTCACATTGCTCCTCACGGATTCCTTTCTACCTTGGTGGCGAAACATACCCTTGAGGATCAGATCATTACTGATCAGAAGTTTGATAGGGGTGTTATCCGCATCAAGAGAAACATTAGGAAGGGAGTTGGTGGATGTTTCTCTATGGATGATCGAGGTGTTGTTTTCTTTGAGAATCGCTTGGTGGTTCCCAAGAATCAACATCTGCGACAACTGATTCTTAAGGAGGCCCATGAATCTCCTTTCACAGTTCATCCCGGTAGTACTAAGATCTATCAGGACCTGCGCCAGAGGTTCTGGTGGACTAGGATGAAGAGAGAAATTGCTCAGTTTATTGCTAACTGCGACGTTTGTCATCGCGTTAAGGCAGAGCATCAAAGACCTGCTGGCACCCTTCAGCCTTTAGCTATTCCTGAATGGAAATGGGATAAAGTTGGTATGGACTTCATCACCGGCTTTCCCAGGACCAAGAGAGGGAATAATGCTATCTTCGTAGTCATTGATCGTCTTTCCAAAGTGGCTCACTTCCTACCTGTTCGAGAGAGTATCACTGCTAGTCAGCTCGCTGACTTATATATTTCTCGAATAGTGTCACTTCATGGTGTTCCACTAGAGATCAATTCAGACCGTGGTAGTCTTTTCACTTCTCATTTCTGGGAGAGTTTCCAAACTGCCATGGGCACCCATCTTTCCTTCAGTACCGCTTTCCACCCTCAATCAAGTGGTCAGGTGGAAAGGGTCAACCAAATCCTCGAAGACATGCTTAGAGCTTGCGTTATCTCATTCGGTATGGATTGGGAGAAGTGCCTTCCTTTCACTGAGTTTGCTTATAACAATAGCTACCAATCCAGTCTCAAGAAAGCTCCTTTTGAGATTCTGTATGGACGAAGATGTCGAACACCTTTGAACTGGTCAAAAACTGGTGAAAGACAATTCTTTGGACCGGATATGATCCAGGAGGCAGAAGAGCAAGTTCGCATCATTCGTGAGAATTTGAAAACAACCCAATCTCGTCAAAAGAGCCAGTATGACCGTCGTCATAAGGAAGTGGCTTATGAAGTTGGCGACAAGGCTTACCTTCGGGTTACCCCTTTGAAGGGTACCCATCATTTCGGTATCAAGGGCAAGTTGGCTCCTCGTTACATTGGTCCTTTTCTCATTCTCGCTAAACGAGGAGAGGTTGCCTACCAGTTGGAACTACCCCCACATATTTCCCGAGTTCATGATGTCTTCCACGTCTCTCAACTCAGGCGTTGCTTCTCGGATCCCATCCACGGAGTGGACCACGAAACGCTTGATGTCCAAGATAACCTCACATATCGAGAGTACCCCGTCCACATTCTGGATCAAGCAGAGCGTGTCACTCGACGTCATAACATCAAGTTTCTCAAGGTTCAGTGGTCTCATCATTCCGAGAGAGAAGCTACTTGGGAGCGTGAAGATCGTCTTCGACTTGAGTACCCCACTTTCTTTCCACCAACTCCTGAATCTCGGGACGAGATTTTTTCGAGTGGGGGCGAGTTGTCACATCCCTAGTTCTGGTATGACCTAGACCATCTAGTCAATTGTGCATCATGTTCAAATTCCATTTAAATTTGAAATGGGGATTTGTGAAACCCTCAGAATCATTTCTGGAAATAACCCAGATAAAAATTGCTCCAAAAAGGTCCAAGAAAATGTTCATGTAGCTCTCTGAAAAAATATTGGTTAGAGGTAAAATTGAAACAAATATTTTGAGGAGCTCATAAGTATTTATTTTGGCCATTTGGAATTAATGCAATAATTATTTGCATTGGATATATATGCTATATTTATTTATATATGTCCAACAATTCTGATTTTTATGTGAGGGGCTCTAGAATACTTCCACTAGCTCCTACAATAAATTTTAGAAGAAAATAAATTGATTTAGTATTTTTATTAAATCAAAAACAAATGTCAGACAATAGAAAAGAAAAGAAATGGAAAAACCTACCTGGACCTTACCTGCGGCCAGCTCCTGTGCTGGCCCAGCACTGTGCGGCATGGCTCGGCCCAACTGGCCAAGCCAGTCATCCTCCTCCTTGCTAGGAGGAGGCGAAGGAGCGCACGACGAGCGCGCGCATGCACGCCACGCTCCTGCCTGCCTGCCCCCCTCCCCCTCGGCGTTGTCCATCCCAGAGAGCTCCACCGAGCCCCCTGGCCTCTCCTCACTCTCTCCCGAGCTCTCTCCTCTTCTCTGCTCGTCTTCTCTCCCGCGCCCGAATGCCACTGCAGCACGTCGCCGTGAGCCACCGCGACTATCGCCACCGCCCCGTCCCTTGCTGCTGTCCAGGAGCACCGCCGCCCTCGACTACGCCTCCTCGTCGAGCTGGACGACGCCAGGAGCACTGCAGCGTCGCCACCGCCATCATCCCCTTCGTCGGAGCCGCTGATCGCCGCCGCTAAATTCGTCACTGACTAGTCCTCCCCGAGCTCACCGACGACGCCTTCGAGTTTGCTGTGAGCTCCCCTTCCTCCTCCCCCTAGCCCTGTAGCTCGAGCGCCCCCCTAGCCCTGTCAGCCACCTTGGCCCAAAGCTCGGCTCCACCGTTCATGTCGCCGCCGTGGCCACAGCCACCACAGCTCGCAACCGAGCTCACCGCCGTTCTTAGTGCCCTCCCGCGCGTCGTTTGCACCCAACCGTAGCCCCCTAGTGCCCCACAGCACGTAACCCGCACGCACCCGACTCCGACCGCCGCCGCGAGCTCTGCTCCGGCGAGCTCCGCCGTTCCCACGGCCTCCCCTAAGCGTAGCTGGATGCGCCCGTGCACGGGCTACCCGTCGGTGGCCTCCGTGTGCCAAACCATGGCCTCCAGCTCATTCCGGCGAACTTCCACCGTGGCTCGAGGTCGTCGCCGGCGAAACTCCGGCGGTTGAAGTGGCGCGTGATTATCTGCTAACCCTGCCACTTAATCCACCCCCTAAGCCACTGACTATGGGCCCTAGGGCTCGGTCAAACCCTGGTTCATGCATCTGTACCTGTTTCATGCATCTCTAACCAACTTATACTTGCTGTATAGTTGAAAACATATAAATGGTATTTATAAAGATTTAATTTAGAGATGCATTTGAACCTTTGGTTCAAATGGACCTCTTCCAAATAGAATGCTAAATGCATTAGCTCAAAGCACATCACATACTCATGCCATGATCATGCATCATATTGTTGCATATACTTGTGTTTGATTATCGATATCGTTCCTTCTCGATAGGTCCTGTTCCGGAGACCCTTCCAGAGTACCTGTCTGAGGAGCAGTGCCTTCCTTGTTGATCTACCAGGCAAGCAAACCCCCTTGTTCATTCCGATACAATCCTACTCTCTTGCTCCTGCTCTCATTTATTGCATTAGGACAACAACGATTCAACTGCTACTTTATGCCGCGGTAGTTGAACCCATTCCTCTTCATGACCTGTCATTGCCACAGTAAATAGTTAAAACCCACTAGCATGTGTAGGAGTTGATTGAGCCATGTTGTGTTCTTGCCATGCCATGCCTGCTATTGCTTAGAGTTGTGTCAGGTCTGATTCATCGGGAATGAATTGGAGTGGTACGATATGTTCTGGTGCTGAGAGTTAAGCGTGTGAACACGATTTGGTAAAGGCAGCGATGAGAGGCCATGTAGGAGTACATGGTGGGTTGTCTCACTGGAACCGTTCTTAAGCACTGAGTTTCGTGTATGTTGTCCAATGACTAGCTATTATCACACATTGGAATGCTTAAGTGTCCCTCTCGACTTATTAGCCAACTTGATCTCTGTCCAGGAGTCGCAAATAGTTTCTGGTGTTTGTAGGTAGTGTTAGTAGTCTACCAAGTGGCACCCGGCCAGGTGGGCTTGGGACAGACTAGGCACAAGTGGCACGGTGTACCAAGCATAGATCCATCCGGCGAGGTGGGCTTGGGAACCCTACACATATCTTTTGAGGCCATGAGCGACACCCCGGCCGGATCTCCTTGCGGATGGACCCGAATAGGCAATAAACCTGGACTAGAGTCTTGTGTGGTTAGTCAGGTCGTGGCCGACACCCACGCCAGGCTTCCGCTTGATGGTTGCCGAGATACATGACGTGTACATGGTGATAAGTGGTGAGAGCGTGTGTGAAGAAGCACCCCCCTGCAGGGTTATCATGATCTATTCGAATAGCTGTGTCCTCGGTTATGGACTTCTTGGATGCTTACGTGGTACATAGACAACTGAAAGTGGATACCCTAAAATGCTCAAGACAAGTGTGAGTGCTATGGATGGCCTTCTCGTAAGGAGACGAGGATGAATCCATAGTAGTGTATTTGATGTGGTATTTAGTGGACTCATGTGCGCTGCCTCACCTCAAAGAAGTTTCTCGTTGTCGTAGAACAGGATAGCCACTGAGTCAAAGCTGGCTTGCTGCAACTAAACCCCACATTACCTTCTTGATACAAATGCATGTATGATAGGATCTGATGTAAGTCTTGCTGAGTACCTTTGTACTCACGTTTGCTTTATTTATGTTTTGCAGGTGAGACATCTGTCTCACTAGTAGTACCGCTTGGACTTCGACGAGTAGCTTGTTACCTCAGCTATGATCTTGTACCCTTGGGAGGGACTTGTAGATAGTCAGGCTTCTTAGCCTTTTCCTTTTGTAGTTGTCTGTACTCAGACATGTAATGCTTCCATTGCTTGTATGCTCTGAATGATGGGTCATGTGACCCCTGTTTGTATTAATGCTATGTGGCTCTTCTGGGCCTTAGCTATATGAGTTGCGTTATGTTGTGATGCCATGTTGTACAGCACATACTTGCATGTTATGCGTACGTGTGACGTGTATTTCCATGTGTGGGATCCGACAATCTAGTTGTTTATCCTTGGGAGCCTCTCTTATGGGGAAATGTAGTCTAGTGCTTCTTTGAGCCATAGTAGTCCGCTACAGCCCGGTTCACCGGAGTCCTGCTAGCCCAGCACTACTGCTCAGGACAGTTGACTTGCCGGCATGTGTTTCATTTCATTCATGTGTCTGTCCCTTCGGGGAAATGTCACGCGGTGACCTCCGGAGTCCTATTAGCCTAGTGCTACAGCCCGGATTCACACGCTGCTGACCGACATGTTCGATGTGAATCATGTATGCCAGTCCCCATAGGTTAGTGCCGCTTTGGGTTCACGACTAGCCATGTCGGCCCGGGTTCTCTGTCA
Source organism: Triticum aestivum (assembly GCF_018294505.1). Classification (NCBI taxonomy): domain Eukaryota; kingdom Viridiplantae; phylum Streptophyta; class Magnoliopsida; order Poales; family Poaceae; genus Triticum; species Triticum aestivum. The sequence goes on from NC_057812.1 coordinate 200,284,788, forward strand.
TATGGATGCTAGAGACACAATCATATACGTGAGCCAAAAGGCACAAACGGTCCCGGGCCAGGGTAAGGCGACACCCGTGGGAATATCGTGCGTGAGGCCGCAAAGTGATATGAGGTGTTACCGGCTCGATCGATGTGACTTGGGATCGGGGTCCCGACAGTGAGCCCCTTCAGTCCATCCCTTCCTGCTGCTCATTTCCTTATTCTTCCTTGTTCTTGCTCCTCCTTACACCAATGGCACCAATCTGCCGGTTTTCTGCAGAAGAGAAGGGAAAGGCCCCCCGAGAGGGTCCTGACCCACTTCCGTCGAAGAAGGGGCTAGTCCTCTGCCACCGAGATGAGGGTGCTCAGCAGGAGGCATCGAGGCCCTGGTACGAGCGGTCGCTGCCTTGGTTTCCGCTACCCTTGTACGCCCGCGTCGTGGGTCCTGGGGGAGAAGGCATCGAGCGACATTGATGGTGCCGCCGTCGATGCCAGCAAGTCACGGTGGTGCGCGTCGTTCCTCCTGGAGTCCACGTCGAGCACTCCTCTCGTGAGCTCGTGCTCCACGCCGCCATGCCTCCAAGATCTTGGATTTGCCTTCCTCCTTCCTTCGCCTTCGAGATGCCGCCGAGCGGGGCTCTGGAGCTCTGGCTGTAGCATGCTGACTGCAGTACCCTTGCGACCGGAGCGGAGGTCGCAGTCGTCGCTCCGGGCAAGGTCTTCATGACCCGGGGCTGGGGCGAAATCGCCCGGGTCTGCCGGACGGTAGGTGCCCTCATAATTCATCTTGAATACGACGGTGCCTCCTTGATGTTCTTCAAGGTCTTCGATGCTGAAGGACGCCGGCTGGAGTGCTGCCCCAGGGAGAGCGGCAGGGGCAACGAACTGGCGAGGACCTAGCCCGCCCATCGGTCCTTCAGCAGCTCCTCAAGCAGCAGCGGAGGAGCTGGGGAATCCAGCGGCTCCCCCGAGCTCCTCGCGACTCTGGAGATGAGCGACAACAGCTACGAGCCCCCAAGCTCGTGTCGTGCTCGGAGCGGGGCAGCTGCGTCCAGCCACCGATGCCACTGATCTGGATGGGGTTGGCGCCGACGTTGGGCAGCCCACTGTTGATGATGGCGTCCCTCGCGGAGGTGCGGGCGATTAGCGCTCCTTAGGATTAGTACTTTTTTACCCCGCGAGGAATCGAAGCAACACCCCGTGGGGGTATGTAAGGCGCCTGCCATGTCTTTTGTGAACATTATATCTTAATATGAATCAATGCGAGGTGCTTGTCCTGTCTCGGCTTGGCTCCCCCTTTCTATCCTTACAAGGACTTGGCGCTCTACGTTGACAGGTCCCAGTCCCCAGGCAGGCTTCCGCCGTTGCTGGTATGCCAGGTCGTGATGCCGTGGTCAAGGCCAGGAGGTGAGCAGCTCGAGGTCCGGTAAGAGCCCCCAAGTCGCGATGCTCGGGAGGTCCCCTTTAGCGCTCATGCAGCCCTCACTGGGCGAGAAAGGAAGGCAATGTCGCTGTGACAGAGCCGCATTGGGCGAGGGTTAGGCGCTGCGTTGGTCCAACTCCTGTAAGGGCGTGACTTATCTCTTGAGTCTGGTGTAGTTCCTCGACGAAGCGCCCGGCCCGAGTGGTGGCAGCTGAGGCGCTGCTGGGTTAGGTCCTCGCGAGCTTCTTCCCACTCCCCCGCACTTTCCTTAATGCTCTACATCCTCAGGTCCCGGCCCTCGAGCGAGCTCAGCCACCGCTGGTATGACAGGTTGTGATGCCGTGGGTCAAGGCCAGGGAGTGATGGCTGGAGAGCCAGTAGGAGCTCATGAGTCGCGATGCTCAGACGCCCCCCTTTTAACGTGCAACCGGTCTGTGCCGGAGAGAGGGAGGGACAGCTCGCGACGTCCCCAGCATTGCTCCTGGAGTGGGTCCTGCACACCAATCATGAAGAGAAACAAGACCTATTGTTACGGTTGCCAGCCAACCTTTGGTCGCTCCGGGGAAGTGATTGGGGCACTGAGGGCCTGGTGAGGTGGCGCCTTGTGGGGCTGCCGCTGCCAGAGCTCGACCACTCAGATTTATCGGCGTTGCAGGGACGGACCCGTGCGCAAATGTCGTGCCAGAGCGAGCGGCTCCATAGGTAGGTGTCAATCGAGCAGGCGATTAGATCGTGCACGTTAAGCACGCAAGAGGAAATTCATTTTAAGTAGACACGGGAAAAGCAAACGCCGCTGGGCCAGGCGCGAGCAGCTCGGGGTTGATGCAGCCCGAGGGGCGCCCCCAACAAGGTAGGTAAAGAGCGTAAGCAAAACGGATACATGCCGTAGGGACGGACCCACACGACCTGGGAATGATGCGGCCCTGTGGGCGCTCCCATCTAAAAACGGAACTTAGAAATATGTCACCTGGTACCGTTGAAGATGAAGTGATGCTGAAGAAGCGGGCGATGCGCGATGAGGACGTCGACCCTCACGAGCCCCCAGGCCCAGGAGCCTTGGGAGGCTCCGGGGGCACAGGCGGGTCTCCGAGGGCCATCTCCATCTCCGCCAGGACCGCACAATGCCGGACCTCCTGAGCCTCCAGAATGCTCCTCAGTAGGCGCTGATGAGCGGCGACCGCGTTCGGTAGGCCGAAAGGCCTGCGAACATAGTTGTGAGGTGGACCCTCGCAATGCCCCACGCGCGAAGACCAGAGGCACTCCTGAGACGCGGCTCGGTTGAGCCCTGGCATGTCAATGCAGTCGCGCAGCCCACCATCCTCGCTTGGATGTAGGGCTACGGCTGGCAAGCAGCGGCTGCCGCGCATGACTCTCGACTCCTGTAGCTCCTGGGTGTTTCTTGCGATGAACTCCTAAGGGTTTGGTCTTCCTTGCCTTGTACCTTCCTAAGGGAAACGTGCCTAGAAGCACCCCTCCAAGTGGTGCCCGAGCGCCTCCCTCGCGACCTTGTCAAAGTCGGTGGCTCTCCAAGAAAGAGCCCCCGAGCCCTGCCTGAGGAGGGCGCCGGGCGCACCTTCCTATGCGAGAGAGGGTGGCGCTCCCTCATTGGGCGCAGATCCTAACGCAACACCTCCGGAGGCGCCTGCTGTTGGAAATATGCCCTAGAGGCAATAATAAATAGTTATTATTATATTTCCTTGTTCATGATAATTGTTTATTATCCATGCTAGAATTGTATTGATAGGAAACTCAGATACATGTGTGGATACATAGACAACACCATGTCCCTAGTAAGCCTCTAGTTGACTAGCTCGTTGATCAATAGATGGTTACGGTTTCCTGGCCATGGACATTGGATGTCATTGATAACGGGATCACATCATTAGGAGAATGATGTGATGGACAAGACCCAATCCTAAGCCTAGCACAAGATCATGTAGTTCGTATGCTAAAGCTTTTCTAATGTCAAGTATCATTTCCTTAGACCATGAGATTGTGCAACTCCCGGATACTGTAGGAGTGCTTTGGGTGTGCCAAACGTCACAATGTAATTGGGTGGCTATAAAGGTACACTACAGGTATCTCCGAAAGTGTCTGTTGGGTTGGCACAAATCGAGACTGGGATTTGTCACTCTGTGTAAACGGAGAGGTATCTCTGGGCCCACTCGGTAGGACATCATCATAATGTGCACAATGTGATCAAGGAGTTGATCACGGGATGATGTGTTACGAAACGAGTAAAGAGACTTGCCGGTAACGAGATTGAACAAGGTATCGGGATACCGACGATCGAATCTCGGGCAAGTATCGTACCGCTAGACAAAGGGAATTGTATACGGGATTGATTAAGTCATTGACATCATGGTTCATCCGTTGAGATCAACGTGGAACATGTGGGAGCCAACATGGGTATCCAGATCCCGCTGTTGGTTATTGACCGGAGAGTTATCTCGGTCATGTCTACATGTCTCCCGAACCCGTAGGGTCTACACACTTAAGGTTCGGTGACGCTAGGGTTATAGAGATATTAGTATGTGGTAACCCGAAATTTGTTCGGAGTCTCGGATGAGATCCCGGACGTCACGAGGAGTTCCGGAATGGTCCGGAGGTAAAGAATTATATATAGGAAGTGCTATTTCGGCCGTCGGGACAAGTTTCGTGGTCACCGGTATTGTATCGGGACCATCGGAAGGGTCCCGGGGGTCCACCGGGTGGGGCCACCTGCCCGGGGGGCCACATGGGCTGTAGGGGGTGCGCCTTGGCCTATATGGGCCAAGGCACCAGCCCCAAGAGGCCCATGCGCCAAGAGTCAAAGGAAAGGAAGAGTCCTAAAGGGGAAGGCACCTCCGAGGTGCCTTGGGGAGGAGGGACTCCTCCCCTGGCCGCACCCTTCCTTGGAGGAAGGGCCAAGGCTGCGCCTCCCCCCTCTCCCTTGGACCTATATATAGTGAGGGGAAGGGAGGGCAGCAACACCTAAGCCCTGGCGCCTCCCTCTCCCTCCCATGACACATCTCCCTCCTCCCGCAGCGCTTGGCGAAGCCCTGTTGGAATCCCGCTACTTCCACCACCACGCCGTCGTGCTGCTGGATCTCCACCAACCTCTCCTTCCCCCTTGCTGGATCAAGAAGGAGGAGACGTCGCTGCTCCGTACGTGTGTTGAACGCGGAGGTGCCGTCCGTTCGGCGCTAGGATCATCGGTGATTTGGATCACGACGAGTACGACTCCATCAACCCCGTTCTCTTGAACGCTTCCGCGTGCGATCTACAAGGGTATGTAGATCCACTCCTCCCTCGTTGCTAGATGACTCCATAGATAGATCTTGGTGACACGTAAGAAAATTTTGAATTTATGCTATGTTACCCAACAGTGGCATCATGAGCTAGGTCTATGCATAGTTACTATGCACGAGTAGAACACAAAGTAGTTGTGGGCGTTGATTTTGTTCAATATGCTTACTGTTACTAGTCCAATCTTGATTCGGCGGCATTGTGGGATGAAGCGGCCCAGACCGACCTTACATGTACTCTTATGTGAGACTGGTTCCACCGACTGACATGCACTAGTTGCATAAGGTGGCTAGCGGGTGTCTGTCTCTCCCACTTTAGTCGGATCGGATTCGATGAAAAGGGTCCTTATGAAGGGTAAATAGCAATTGGCATATCACATTGTGGTTTTTGCGTAGGTAAGAAACGTTCTTGCTAGAAACCCATAGCAGCCACGTAAAACATGCAAACAACAATTAGAGGACGTCTAACTTGTTTTTGCAGGGTATGCTATGTGATGTGATATGGCCAAAGGATGTGATGAATGATATATGTGATGTATGAGATGATCATGTTCTTGTAATAGGAATCACGACTTGCATGTCGATGAGTATGACAACCGGCAGGAGCCATAGAAGTTGTCTTAATTTATTTATGACCTGCGTGTCAACATAAACGTCATGTAATTACTTTACTTTGTTGCTAACCGTTAGCTGTAGTAGTAGAAGTAATAATTGGCGAGCAACTTCATGGAGACACGATGATGGAGATCATGGTGTCATGCCGGTGACAAGATGATCATGGAGCCCCAAGATGGAGATCAAAGGAGCTATATGATATTGGCCATATCATGTCACTGTTATTTGATTGCATGTGATGTTTATCATGTTTTTGCATCTTGTTTACTTAGAACGACAGTAGTAAATAAGATGATCCCTCATAATAATTTCAAGAAAGTGTTCCCCCTAACTGTGCACCGTTGCAACAGTTCGTTGTTTCAAAGCACCACGTGATGATCGGGTGTGATAGATTCTAACGTTCACATACAACGGGTGTAAGACAGATTTACACACGCGAAACACTTAGGTTGACTTGAAGAGCCTAGCATGTACAGACATGGCCTCGGAACACAAGAGACCGAAAGGTCGAGCATGAGTCGTATAGTAGATACGATCAACATGAAGATGTTCACCGATGTTGACTAGTCCGTCTCACGTGATGATCGGACACGGCCTAGTTGACTCGGATCATGTAATCACTTAGATGACTGGAGGGATGTCTATCTGAGTGGGAGTTCATAAGATGAACTTTATTATCCTGAACATAGTCAAAAGGTCTTCGCAAATTATGTCGTAGCTTGTGCTTCAGTTCTACTGTTTAGATATGTTCCTAGAGAAAAATTAGTTGAAAGTTGATAGTAGCAATTATGCGGACTAGGTCCGTAAACTGAGGATTGTCCTCATTGCTTCATAGAAGGCTTATGTCCTTAATGCACCGCTCAGTGTGCTGAACCTTGAACGTCGTCTGTGGATGTTGCGAATATCTGACATACACGTTTTGATGACTACATGATAGTTCAGTGCGTAATGCTAAATGGTTTAGAATTGAGGCACCAAAGACGTTTTTGAAACATCGCAGAACATATGAGATGTTCCAAGGACTGAAATTGGGATTTCAGGCTTGTGCCCATGTCAAGAGGTATAAGACCTCCGGCGATTTTCTTAGCCTGCAACTAAGGGAGAAAAGCTCAATTGTTGAGCTTGTGCTCAGATTGTCTAAGTACAACAATCATTTGAATCGAGTGGGAGTTGATCTTCCAGATGAGATAGTGATGTTTCTCCGAAGTTATTACCACTAAGCTGCTAGAGCTTCGTGATGAACTATAATATATCAGGGACATATTTGATGATCCTTGAGATATACGTGATGTTTGTAGAAATCAAGAAGGAGCATCAATTGTTGATGGTTGGTGAAACCACTAGTTTCAAGAAGGGCAAGGGCAAGAAAGGGATGCTTCATGAAACGGCAAATCAGCTGCTTCTCTAGTGAAGAAACCCAAGGTTGAACCCAAACCCGAGACTAAGTGCTTCTGTAATAAGGGGAACAGCCACTGGAGCAGAATTACCCTAGATACTTGGTAGATGAGAAGGCTGGCAAAGTCGATAGAAGTATATTGGATATACATTGTGTTAATGTATACTTTACTAGTACTCCTAGTAGCACCAGGGTATTAGATACCGGTTCGGTTGCTAAGTGTTAGTAACTCGAAATAAAAGCTACAGAATAAACGGAGACTAGCTAAAGGTGAGATGACGATATGTGTTGGAAGTATTTCCAAGGTTGATCAAATATCGTACGCTCCCTCTACCATCGAGATTGGTGTTTGCGTTGAGCATAGACATGATTGGATTATGTCTATCGCAATATGGTTATTCATTTAAGGAGAATAATGGTTACTCTATTTATTTGAATAATACCTTCAATGGTCTTACACCTAAAATGAATGGTTTGTTGAATCTCGATCGTAGTGATACACATGTTCATGCCAAAAGATATAAGATAGTAATGATAGTACCACCTACTTGTGGCACTGCCATGTAAGTCATATCGGTATAAAACGCATAAAGAAGCTCCATGTTGATGGATCTTTGGGCTCACTCGTTTTTGAAAAGTTTGAGACATGCGAACCATGTCTATTGGTGTATATGCATGAAGAAACTCTATACAAATGGATTGTTTGGACTCACTTGATTACGAATCACTTGAGACATGCAAATCATACCACATGGGCAAGATGACTGAAAGCCTCATTTTCAGTAAAATAGAACAAGAAAGCAACTTGTTGGAAGTAATACATTTTGATGTGTGCAGTCCAATGAGTGCTGAGGCATGTAGTGGATATCGTTATGTTCTTACTTCACAGATGATTTGAGTAGATGTTGAGTATATTTACTTAATGAATCACGAGTCTGAATTATTGAAAGGTTCAAGTAATTTCAGGGTGAAGTTGAAAGATCGTCGTGACAAGAGGATAAAATATCTATGATATGATCATAGATGAATATCTGAATTACGAGTTTGGCACAGAATTAAGACATTGTGGAAATTGTTTCACAACTAATACAGCCTGGAACACCATAGTGTGATGGTGTGTCCGAACATCATAACTGCACCCTATTGGATATGATGCATACCATGATGTCTCTTATCGAATTACCACGATAGTTTATGGGTTAGGCATTAGAGACAACCACATTTACTTTAAATAGGGCACCACGTAATTCCGATGATATGACACTGTATGAACTATGGTTTAGAGAAACCTAAGCTGTCATTTCTTAAAAGTTTGGGGCTGCGACGCTTATGTGAAAAGTTTCAGGCTGATAAGCTCGAACCCAAAGCGGATAAATGCATCTTCATAGGACACCCAAAACAGTTGGGTATACCTCCTGTCTCAGATCCGAAAGCAATAAGGGATTGTTTCTAGAATCGGGTCCTTTCTCGAGGAAAAGTTTCTCTCGAAAGAATTGAGTGGGAGGATGGTGGAGACTTGATGAGGTTATTGAACCGTCTCTTCAACTAGAGTGTGACAGGGCACAGGGAGTTGTTCCTGTGGCACCTACACCAATTGAAGTGGAAGCTTATGATAGTGATCATGAAACTTCAGATCAAGCCACTACCAAACCTCGTGGGATGACAAGGATGCGTGCTACTTCAGAGTGGTACGTAATCCTGTCTTGGAAGTCATGTTGCTAGACAACAATGAACCTACGAGCTATGAGGAAGCGATGGTGGGCCCGGATTCCGATAAATGGCTCGAGGCCATAAAATCCGAGAGAGGATCCATATATGAAAACAAAGTGTAGACTTTGGAAGAACTACTTGATGGTCGTAAGGCTGTTAGGTACATATGGATTTTAAAGGAAGACGGACAATGATGGTAAGTATCACCATTAAGAAAGCTCGACTTGTCATTAAGATGTTTTCCGACAAGTTCAAGGAGTTGACTACGATGAGACTTTCTCACTCGTAGCGATGCTAAGAGTCTGTTGGAATTATATTAGCGATTACTGCATTATTTATGAAATCTTGCAGATAGGATGTCAAAACATTGTTTCCTCGACGATTTTCTTGAGGAAAGGTTGTATGTGATACAACCGGAAGGTTTTGTCAATCCTGAAAGATGCTAATAAGTATGCAAAGCTCCAGCAATCCTTCTAAGGACTGGAGTAAGCATCTCGGAGTTGGAATGTATGCTTTGATAAGATGATCAAAGTTTTGGGTGTATACAAGGTTTATGAGAAACTTGTATTTCCAAAGAAGTGAGTGGGAGCACTATAGAATTTCTGATAAATATATGTTGTTGACATATTGTTGATCAGAAATGACGTAGAATTTCTGGAAAGCATATAGGGTTATTTGGAAAGTGTTTTTCAATGGAAAGCCTGGATTAAGCTACTTGAACATTGAGCATCAAGATCTATAAGGATAGATCAAAAATTCTTAATGGTACTTTCAAATGAGCACATACCTTGACGTGATCTTGAAGGTGTTCAAGATGGATCAGTCAAAGAAGGAGTTCTTGCCTGAGTTGTAAGGTATGAAGTTAAGACTTAAAGCTCGACCACGGCAGAAGAAAGAGAAAGGACAAATGTCGTCCCCTATGCTTTTGTCATAGGCTCTATACCGTATGCCATGCTGAGTACCGCACCTGATGTGTGCCTTGCCACATATCTGGCAAGAGGGTACAAAGGTAATCTAGGAGTAGATCACCAGATAGCGGTCTAAATTATCCTTAGAGGAATAAGGATATGTTTCTCGGTTATGGAGGTGATAAAGAGTTCGACGTAAAGAGTTACGTCGATGCAAGCTTAACACCTATCCGGATAGCTCTAAGTAGAGATACCGGATACGTATAATGGAGCAACAATTTAGAATAGCTCCAAGTAGAGCAGTTATTTGAAATGGCTCCAAATATAGCGTAGTAGCTGCATCTACAAGATGACATAGAGATTTGTGAAGTACATACGGATCTGAAAGATTCAGACCCGTTGACTATAACATCTCTCACAAGCAAAACATGATCAAACCCAGAACTCATTGAGTCTTAATCACATGATGATGTGAACTAGTTTAGTGACACTAGTAAACTCTTTGGATGTTGGTCACATGACGATGTGACCTGTGAGTGTTAATCACATGACGATGTGAACTAGATTATTGATTCTAGTGCAAGTGGGAGACTGTTGGAAATATGCCCTAGAGGCAATAATAAATAGTTATTATTATATTTCCTTGTTCATGATAATTGTTTATTATCCATGCTAGAATTGTATTGATAGGAAACTCAGATACATGTGTGGATACATAGACAACACCATGTCCCTAGTAAGCCTCTAGTTGACTAGCTCGTTGATCAATAGATGGTCACGGTTTCCTGACCATGGACATTGGATGTTGTTGATAACAGGATCACATCATTAGGAGAATAATGTGATGGACAAGACCCAATCCTAAGCCTAGCACAAGATCGTGTAGTTCGTTCTCTAAAGCTTTTCTAATGTCAAGTATCATTTCCTTAGACCATGAGATTGTGCAACTCCCGGATACCGTAGGAATGCTTTGGGTGTGCCAAACGTCACAACGTAACTGGGTGGCTATAAAGGTACACTACAGGTATCTCTGAAAGTGTTTGTTGGGTTGGCACGAATCGAGACTGGGATTTGTCACTCCGTGTAAATGGAGAGGTATCTCTGGGCCCACTCGGTAGGACATCATCATAATGTGCACAATGTGATCAAGGAGTTGATCACGGGATGATGTGTTACGAAACGAGTAAAGAGACTTGCCGGTAACGAGATTGAACAAGGTATCGGGATACCGACGATCGAATCTCGGGCAAGTATCGTACCGCTAGACAAAGGGAATTGTATACGTGATTGATTAAGTCCTTGACATCATGGTTCATCCGATGAGATCATCGTGGAACATGTGGGAGCCAACATGGGTATCCAGATCCCGCTGTTGGTTATTGACCGCAGAGTCATCTCGGTCATGTCTGCATGTCTCCCGAACCCATAGGGTCTACACACTTAAGGTTCAGTGACGCTAGGGTTATAGAGATATTAGTATGTGGTAACCCGAAAGTTGTTCGGAGTCCCAGATGAGATCTCGGACGTCACGAGGAGTTCCGGAATGGTCCGGAGGTAAAGAATTATATATAGGAAGTGCTATTTCAGCTATCGGGACAAGTTTCGGGGTCACTGGTATTGTATCGGGACCACCGGAAGGGTCCCGGGGGTCCACCGGGTGGAGCCACCTGCCCCGGGGGGCCACATGGGCTGTAGGGGGTGCGCCTTGGCCTATATGGGCCAAGGGCACCAGCCCCAAGAGGCCCATGCGCCAAGAGTCAAAGGAAAGGAATAGTCCTAAAGGGGAAGGCACCTCCGAGGTGCCTTGGGGAGGAGGGACTCCTCCCCTGGCCGCACCCTTCCTTGGAGGAAGGGCCAAGGCTGCACCTCCCCCCTCTCCCTTGGACCTATATATAGTGAGGGGAAGGGAGGGCAGCAACACCTAAGACCTGGCGCCTCCCTCTCCCTTCCATGACACATCTCCCTCCTCCCGGAGCGCTTGGCGAAGCCCTGTTGGAATCTCGCTACTTCCACCACCACTCCGTTGTGCTGCTAGATCTCCATCAACCTCTCCTTCCCCCTTGCTGGATCAAGAAGGAGGAGACGTCGCTGCTCCGTACGTGTGTTGAACGCGGAGGTGCCGTCCGTTCGGCGCTAGGATCATCGGTGATTTGGATCACGACGAGTACGACTCCATCAACCCCGTTCTCTTGAACGCTTCCGCGCGCGATCTACAAGGGTATGTAGATCCACTCCTCCCTCGTTGCTAGATGACTCCATAGATAGATCTTGGTGACACATAAGAAAATTTTGAATTTATGCTACGTTACCCAACACCTGCCTCCTTATGGCTTGGGCGAGGCGAAACCTTCTTCTTCTTAAGGGTCGCCTCGGGAAGTCTTCTGTTCCTGTGGTCCGGGTCTTCGATTGCTGCGGCTTGGAACGCGTGCTCTAGTGAACACACTGTGTCCCTTTCTTCACAGGGTACGGTGATGACTCCACCGCTTCCTGGCATCTTGAGGACATTGTATCCATGATGAGTCACTGCCATGAACTTGGCCAGTGCTGGGTACCCGAGGATGGCATTGTATGGCAGACGGATGCGGGCGACGTCGAAGTCGATGAGCTCGGTGCGGTAGTTGTTGCGCTGCCCGAAGGTGACTGGAAGGTGAACCTGCCCTATTGGAACAGTGGAACCATCAGTGACCCCTGAGAAGGGCTTGGCTGGCTGAAGCTGATTGTACTGATCCCTGCCTCGCTTGGTGTCTGGTTCCGCTGCTAGCACGGCAGCCCCCTTGCGCTTCACGTCCTTGGCCTTGGGCTTCTTCTCTTCTGGGTTGGCAGACGGGAGTTCGAGGAGGGAAAGTCGCCCTTCCTCAGCCGTGGCGCACTTGGTCACCAAGTTGAACAGCTCCAGGGATGTGCACAGGTCTTCATGGATTGCTAGCTCCTCCTTCATCTTGATGTCGCGTACGCCATCGGAGAAGGCCGAGATGATGGCTTCTTCAGTCACCTTGGGGATCTTGAGGCGAGCGTTGTTGAAGCGCTGGATGTATTTCTGCAGGGTTTCCCTTGCTGCTGCTTGATGCGGCGCAGATTGCTCGCGGCCGGGGGCCGGTCGCGAGTGCCCTGGAAGTTGGCGATGAAGCGAGTGCGCATCTCGTCCCAGGAGGAGATCGTGCCAGTAGCCAGGTTCACGAGCCAGGTGCGGGCCCCGTCCTTGAGTGCCATGGGAAACCAGTTCGCCATGACCCTTTCATCTCCGTTGGCGGCTTTGATGCATAGCTTGTAGAGCTGTAGGAACTCTGTGGGGTCCGCCGTGCCATCGTAGCGAGGGGGCAGCTCAGGCTTGAACTTGCCTGGCCATGCAACGCCGCGTAGCTCGGGGGTGAGGGCACGGCAGCCTGCTGTGGCCACCGGCGCCTTTTGCTGGTGCTGGGCTTGTTCCTGAGGATTACCGCGCGCCGCCGCTTGGAGCAGCGCGGGGTCTTGGCATGGAGGTGCAGGGACACGATCTTGGCGCGCCGGTGCTGGGAGCGCGCGAGCACCTTCTTGGGGACGAGGGATCTCTTGGCAGCTCGTTTCTTGCTGCGCAGGTGCCGGACGCGGAGGGTCTTGCCTTGGGGCTGCGCGCCTTGGAGCCAGGGCGCCTTCTTGGGGAGGAGGTAGTGGAGGCACCTCCTGATCCTTGCCTCCTGCGCTGAATAGAGGGCGAGGCAGCGAGAGGGACGGCAAGGGGGAGCCCCCTGCGGCGCTGACGAGCTCAGTGATGCGGGCGAGCCAGTCCTCGTAGAGGTCGTCGACGGGGCGGTAGTGCAGGAGATCTCTTGCCAGGAGCAGCGCGGCGTGCGCGTCCATGGGGGCGCGACGGGCGTGGGGCGACGAAACGGCTGGAGTCAGCGACGGGGTGGCGGTGCGGCCCTCCCGCCATACCGAAGGATGCTGGAACGAGGCCTTCTGCTCGTTCCCCGCCGGCCAGTGGTGGCATTGGTGGCAGGCGACGGGGAACCACGAGGGCATCCGCCGACGGGCGCCGTATGGGCGACGCGGGTGGCAAGAGCAGCCTGGCGCTCGGCGCGAGACCGACGAGCGTCAGCCATGGACTCGACGGAAGATCGCACGCGAACAGCGGAAGAAAGATTCTGGCGCACCCCTACCTGGCGCGCCAAATGTCAGATTTCGGGTTCCAGCAGACCCTTGAGGTTCGAACACTGGGGTGCGCGCGGAGATCTCTCCCCTACCGATCTACGTCCAATCTCCTCGCGTGATCTAAGTTGGAAACAACGAACAACACAAGGGACACGAGGTTTATACTGGTTCGGGCCAGCGTAGTGGTGTAATACCCTACTCCAGTGTGTGGTGTGGTGGATTGCCTCAGGGGCTGATGATGAACAATACAAGGGAAAAACAGCCTTGCGAGAGGTGTTCTTGAGCCGGTGCGATGAACTGTTTGGGTGAGTTCAGTCGCCCCTCTCTCTCTCTGCTAGGGCTCTACCAGATCTCTAGATGTCCTCCCCCTCTGCTAGGGCTTTACCAGATTTCTAGATGTCCTCTCTACTCTGTGGTGGCTAGCTCTATTTATAGAGGCCCTGGGCCTCTCCCCGAATAATGAGCGGGAAGGGCGCCAACAATTGGCCATTTTGAAGGGGAACATCTAGTACAAGTTATCCTGACCAAAGGTGGTCTTCGGCTACCAAAAGCACTGGTGGTGACGCCATATTGGGCTCCACAGTGACCTCCGTCCTGCTGCTCTGCTGGTCTTGGTCTCGTTGCACCGGAATGGTAACCTTTGCCCGATGCCTTGGCCTATGCTTGCCCCCTTTGCACCAAAGGGGAAACAAGGACACTGCGCAGGCCAGCGCCCGCCTGGCGCCCGCCTGGTCTCGATCGTCATGGCTTGCGTCACGGGCTCCTCGCGAGGTACCTCTGCCTTGATCTCTCCGCCTCCTCGCGAGCCTGCCTGATGAGGCTACCTCTGAGGAAGCTTTCGGTCATCCGCCCCGCGAGGCTTGGCCCCTCGCGATGGTCTTTGAGCTTGAGCTGATGAAGATGGGTCGTGCTGGGCCCCTACTTGAGCCACGCCACAGGCCGCAGGCAGGCAAGTCTGGGGACCCCCGTTCCCAGAACGTTGACAGGGTTTAATCTGTAGAGGCACACATTCAAGGCTTAGAGGTTAGAACTCATTCATATGATCTCGAGGTAGATCATCTGTATTTTGTACCCCATCCACAATCAATGTAATACAAGCATGGCGTAGGGTTTTGCCTATTCGAGAGGGCCCAAACCTGGGTAAAATGGTGTCCCCTTTACTTCCTGCACACCATCGTACGAAGATCACCAGCTCAGGACCCCCTACCAAAGATCCACCAGTTTTAGCATTGATAGCAGGCCAACACCCAGATGGGCACGCAGCAGGCCAACACCAAGACGGGCACACAACAGCCGGTTTGGGCCGCCATACAATAGCGGGAGGAGGAGGAGGAAGATGAGGGCAAGGACAATGATGTTGGGGAACGTTGCATGGGAAACAAAAAAAATCTACGCTCACCAAGATCCAATCTAGGAGATGACCATCTATGAGAGGAGAGATTGGATCTACAAACCCTTGTAGATCGCTAAGTGGAAGCGTTAAGAAACGTGGTTAATGTAGTCGAACGTCTTCGCGATCAAATCACGATCCGTCCCGCGAAATTCCGATCCAAGTGCCGAACGGACGACACCTCCGCGTTCAACACACGTACGGCTTGATGATGCCTTCACCTCCTCGATCCAGCGAGCGACGGTGAAGTAGTAGCTCGAGTCCTCCAGCAGCACGATGGCGTGGCGGTGGTGGTGGTGGCTGATACGTCTCCATCGTATAACGGCATAGCTCTACAATAATGGCCACACTGACAGCACGTGTGTTAGCTGCCACATATAACAACAGTGGCTCCTTCTCAATGGGAGCAGCAAGAACCGGTGGCTCGGCGAGCTGTCTATTCAAATCTTCAAAGTCAGAGTTAGCAGCGTCACTCCAGACAAAGTTATCCCTTTTCTTCATCATCTGATACAACAGCATAGCCTTCTCACCTAACCGACTTAAAGCTGCGACACGACCTGCCAGCCGCTGAACGTCATTGATGCACGCCGGCTTAGCCAAAGACGTAATTGCCTTAATTTTCTCTGGTTTACCCTCAATGTCTCTGTTAGACACCAAAAACCCAAAAGCTTACCAGCTGGGACTCCAAAAACGCACTTGGCCGGGTTAAGCATCATCTTGTAGACCCAGAGGTTATCAAAGGTTTCCTTCAGATCATCTACCATAGTTTCCTTCTCTCTGGATTTCACCACTATATCGTCCACATAAGCATGAACATTATGCCCAATCTGATTATGAAGATAGTTCTGTACACACCGCTGATAAGTTGCCTGGGCACTCTTATGCCCAAAAGCCATAGATACATAGCAGAAGACTCCAAATGGAGTAATGAAAGCCGTCTTCTCTTGGTCCTTCACCGCCATCTTGATCTGATGATAGCCAGAATAAGCATCCAGAAAACTCAAATGCTCACAACCGGCCGTAGCATCAATGATTTGATCAATACAAGGGAGAGCAAAAGGATCAGTCGGACAAGCCTTGTTTAAATCTGTGTAATCCACACACATACGCCAAGTGCCGTTCTTTTTTAGCATAGGCACCGGGTTAGCCAACCACTCTGGGTGAAAAACTTCAACAATAAACCCGGCCGCCAAGAGTCGGGCCACCTCTTCTCCAATAGCCTTGCACCTTTCCTCGTTGAACCGCCGAAGAAACTGTCTGACCGGCTTAAACTTGGGGTCAATATTGAGAGTGTGCTCAGCGAGTTCTCTCGGTACACCCGGCATGTCAGAAGGCTTCCATAGAAAGATGTCCCGGTTCTCACGGATGAACTCGATGAGCGCGCTTTCCTATTTGGGATCCAAGTGAGCACTGACAATGAATTTTTGGATGAGTCACCAGGCATAAAATAAATCATCTTGGTATCGTCAACTGACTTAAACTTCAGCGCCGGCTCATGCTCTGTGGTTGGCTTTTTCAAAGACGTCATGTCCGCCGGGTCGACATTATCCTTGTAAAACTTTAACTCCTTTGTCGCACAAACAGATTCGGCGTAAGCAGCATCACCTTCTTCACATTGCAAAGCTATCTTTCGACTTCCATGCACTGTGATAGTGCCCTTATAACCCAGCATCTTGAGCTGCAGATAAACATAAAACGGTCGTGCCATGAATTTTGCATAAGCTGGACGTCCAAACAGGGCGTGATATGAGCTTTTGATTTTGACCACTTCAAAGGTTAACTTCTCCGCCCTAGAATCATGCTCATCTCCAAAGGCTACTTCCAGCTCAATCTTACCAACTGGATATGCTGACTTGCCAGGCACTACTCCATGGAAAACGGTGTTGGATGTCTTAAGACTCTTGTCAGTCAACCCCATGCGACGAAACATCTCATAATAGAGGATGTTGATGCTACTGCCTCCGTACACGAGTACTTTAGTGAATTTATATCCACCAACCTGAGGGGCCACCACCAAGGCCAGGTGACCCGGATTATCGACCCGGGGAGGGTGATCTTCCCTACTCCACAAAATAGGCTGCTCAGACCATCTCAAATAACGTGGAACCGCCGGCTCAACAGCATTCACAGCTCTCTTATGAAGTTTCTGGTCCCTTTTGCATAAACTGGTGGTGAATACGTGATACTACCCACTGCGTAGCTGCTTTGGGTTGCTCTGATACCTGGATTGCTGCTGCTGCTGACTACCTTGGCCAGATTGCTGATTATAGCCGCCTTGATTGCCTTGAGGGCCATGGCCATGAAAACCGCCACCGCCTGAGCCACCTCCCGGGCCATGAAAACCACCACCACCTGAGCCGTTGTCGAGTCCATGATTACCGTCGAACATGTTAGAATTCTTGAAAGCCTTCATGATGGTACAATCTTTCCACAGATGGGTGGCCGGCTTCTCCCGGGTGTCGTGTCTTGGGCAGGGTTCATTTAGCAACTGCTCGAGGGTGGGACCTGACCCGCCTGACCGAGGAGGTGGCCTCCCCTTACGCCATTGATTGTTGCCCTATGCGTTGGTGTTAGCCACAAACTCCAGACTACCATCGTCCTTACATTTATTATTAGCTCCTTGATTTGTCGGGTTATGCTAATGACCTTTGTCGTTGTCGTTCTTCTTTCCCTTTCCTGTCTTCTCTTCGTCAGACGCGGGATCCTTGATACTATCAGAATCGGCGTATTTGACCAGAGCCACCATCAGCTGGCCCATGTCATTGCAATCACGCTTGAGCCGCCCAGCTTCTGTTTCAGAGGTTCAAAACTGTAATTTTTCTCCAACATTAAGACCGTGGAGCCAGCATCCATCTTATCAGGTGAATGTATTATCTCCTTCACCCGGCGCACCCAATGGGTCGTGGATTCACCTTCCTCTTGCTTGCAATTAGTCAAGTCCACAATCGACATGGGTTGCTTGCATGTATCTTTGAAGTTCTGAATAAAACAGGCCTTTAACTCTGCCCATGAGCCGATGGAATTGGGTGGCAACCCCTTCAACCAAGTGCGAGTTGTTCCATCCAACATCATGGTGAAGTACTTGGCCATCGCTGCGTCACTGACCTCCAATAACTCCATGGCCATCTCGTAACTTTCAATCCATGCCCCGGGTTGTAAGTCAGCTGTGTAATTAGGCACCTTACAAGGCCCCTTGAAATCCTTTGGCAAGCGCTCATTACGCAGAGCCGGCACCAAGCAAGGGACATCTCCAGTCCTCGTGGTCACACCTGCTTCAACAGAGGTCATTGGATAAACCGGAAAAGCTTGGTGAACCGCCTGCTCCGCTGCCTGTTGAACCGCTCGCTCAGCCTCTTGGAGAATCCTCTCCTGGTCAGCTAAGTTAAGAGCTCCATCACGCACCGGGTCATACATGTGCGGCTGGTTACGGCGCTAGGCGTTGCTTGACACGGTCGCCGAATCCATATGCCTGCTATAGCTTGGGCTCCGTCTTGGGAGAGGGGTTGAATGAATCCTTTCTCGACTGTAAGAGTATGACTCCTGCTGTGCCAGAGCTGTCTGAAGAAGTTCTCTGACCCTTCGCGTTTCGACCGCCGCCGGAGAGTCACCTTCCATGGGGAGAGCCGCCAAACGCGCCGATGCAGCGATCAGATTCTCTAGAGGGCTAGGAAAATGACCCGATGGTGTCGGTGTATAACGAGGCGAAGCAGTATTCACATAAGGGGGCTCCATAGCCCGCAGCTGGCCCGCCGCCCCGGCCCCGGGTGTTGTAATCCGGTTTGCCTCCGGCGGGTTACTGGGACCGGCTCTGGGTGTGTGGAAGAGGTTCCTAGGATCGTAAGTCAGGGGCAGACATGATTGAGTCTTCTGGTGCCTCCTCCTCATGACCTTGTTTGATGCGTTCAGATTCATCGAGAGCTGAAAAGCCTCTGATTGAAGCTGCTGAGCCTGGGCGTCCAAAGCCGCCCGCTCTGCAGCCATCCAGACGTCCTACGCCGTCAAGTTTTCCTTGGCTTGAGCTACCTCCCCACGTAACCGTGCCACCTCCGTATCATGCTGAGCCTTATCCGCCGGTTCGACCACGACGGTCAACAGGGTCGTCATTCTATCCATGAGATCCATTAGCACCTGAGCCGACGGTCGCGCAGGGTCTCCTGACCCGGCCGCTGGCGACCCAGTGGTTATCGCTGCCGCAGTCGTAGAGTTTTGAGCGGGCTGTGTGCCAGTCATGAAGATCCCCACTCTGTTCGGCGGCTCAAAGGGGTCTAGAATACTGCTGCCATCGGAACAGCCCCCAAGCCCGCCATCTTGTAGTTGATACAATGAATCCGTCTCACCTGTGGATGACTTGCCGTCAGAGCAGACAGCCGTCTCACCGCCATCCATCCTTCAGAGAACTCCCCTCCATGGATGCAACCCACGAAGCCACGCTTCATGGTGGGCTGAGTCCGGGCGGGTCTCGCACACTGAGCCATCTCGATGAGGTAGGTGCAGATGTCCGGCTCAGGGCCCGGCTCACCGATCCGGCCGATGAAGACGTGGATTCCACCGAAGGGGACCCGGTACCCGTACTCAATTGAGCCGGCGTCGGGCCCCCAGCCTGTGTCGTCGATGTAGAGCTTGCCGCGACGACTCTTGGTCATCCGGCCCACAATGTATCCCTTGAGCCCTTCGAAGCTGCCCTTCAAGAACTCAAATCCACCGTGCGCTGGCCCCACGGTGGGCGCCAACTGTCGTGGAATAGTCACGGCAGATGTCCTAGAGAAAGGACTTAGTCGTGGAGCCATCACAACTAGGAAGCTTAAAGGGGGTTAATCGGGACAAAGGACATGAGAGGTTTATACTAGTTCGGCCCCTTGCGGTGAAGGTCAAGCCTAGTCCAATTGATGTGGTATTGCTAGGTTTCGAAATATGCTAGCTTGGCTCTCGATCGGTTGTTTTCTTTCCCTAAGCCGCCGCCGGGTCGTCCCCTTACATACACGGGTTGACGCCCTGCGGCCTACAGAGTCCCGGTCGGCTCATACAATGTGTCCGGCTCGATGACAACTCTTACATGCCTTATCTTACAAGTCTTACTCATATATGGCGATTTACACTTGCGGGCCTTAAGCCGCCTTTGGGCTTGGGACTACTACAAGCTTTATCATAAACCATCACCTTGTATACTCTTCGGGCTTCCTTTTAAGTAACCCGCCATTGGGATTCACCCGGCCCCTCCTGGGCGGGTCATACCTGGTAGTCATATCCCCAACAGATCGGATAAGATGAAAAGGGTCCTTATGAATGGTAAATAGCAATTGGCATATCACCGTTGTGGTTTTGCGTAGGTAAGAAACGTTCTTGCTAGAAACCCATAAGCAGCCACGTAAAACATGCAACAACAATTAGAGTACGTCTAACTTGTTTTTGTAGGGTATGCTATGTGGTGTGATATGGCCAAAAGGATGTGATGAATGATATATGTGATGTATGAGATTGATCATGTTCTTGTAATAGGAATCATGACTTGCATGTCGATGAGTATGACAACCGGCAGGAGCCATAGGGGTTGTCTTAATTTATTTATGACATGCGTGTCAATGAAAATGCCATGTAATTACTTTACTTTATTGCTAACCGTTAGCCATAGTAGTAGAAGCAATAGTTGGCGAGGCAACTTCATGAAGACACGATGATGGAGATCATGATGATGGAGATCATGGTGTCATGCCGGTGACGATTGTGTTCATGACGCACCTCGAAGATGGAGATCAAAGGCGCAAGATGATATTGGTCATATCATGTCACTTTATGATTTGCATGTGATGTTTGTCATGTTTACATCTTATTTGCGTAGAACGATAGTAGCATAAATAAGATGATCCCTCACTAAAATTTCAAGAAAGTGTTCCCCTAACTGTGCACCGTTGCGAAGGCTTGTTGTTTCAAAGCACCACCTGATGATCGGGTGTGATAGATTCTAATGTTTGAATACAACGGGTGTAAGCCAGATTTACACATGCAAAACACTTAGGTTGACTTGACGAGCCTAGCATGTACAGACATGGCCTTGGAATACGAGAGACCGAAAGGTCGAACATGGGTCGTATAGTAGATACGATCAACATGGAGATGTTCACCGTTGATGACTAGTCCGTCTCACATGATGATCGGACATGGCCTAGTAGATTCGGATCATGTATCACTTAGATTACTAGAGGGATGTCTATCTGAGTGGGAGTTCATTGAATAATTTGATCAGGTGAACTTAATAATCATGAACATAGTCTAAATTGTCTTTGCAAATTATGTTGTGGATTAATAGCTCGCGCTTTAGCACTTTGTTTTAATATGTTCCTAGAGAAAGACTAAGTTGAAAGATATTGTAAGCAATTGTGCGGACTAGGGTCATAGTCTGAGGATTGTCCTCACTGCTACACAGAAGGCTTCTGTCCTTGATGCACCGCTCGGTGTTCCAACCCCTCTAGCATCGTCTATGGATGTTGTGAACATCTGGTAGACACGTTCTGATGACTACCTGATAGTTTAGTGCGACATGCTTTACGGCTTAGAGTCGGGGCTCCAAAAGCGTTTTGAACGCCATAGAACATATGAGATGTTCGAAGAGCTGAAATTGGTATTTCAGGCTCATGCCCGTGTTGAGAGGTTGAGACCTCTGACAAGACCTTTGCCTACAAGATGGAGGAGAATAGCCCAGCCAGTGAGCATGTGCTCAGAATGTCTAGGTACTTCAATCACTTAAATCAAGTGGGAGTTAATCTTCCAGATAAGAGAGTGATTGACTAAAGTTCTCCAGTTGCTACCACCAAGCTACTAGACTTTCGTGATGAACTATAACATGCAAGGGAAGATAACCCCGGAGCCGTTCGTCGTGCTTAAGGTCGTAAAGGTAGAAATCAAGAAGGAGCATCAAGTGTTGATGGTTAACAAGAGCACTAGTTTCAAAGAAGGGCAAGGGCAAGAAGGGAAACTTTTTGAATGGCAAGCCAGTTGCCGCTCCAGTGAAGAAACCCAAGAATCCAAACCCGAGACAAAGTGCTTTTATTAGGGGAATGGTCACTGGTAGCGGAACTGCCTCAAATACTTGGTAGATAAGAAGGCTGTCAACTTCAACAAAAGTATATTTGATATATGTGTGTGACTAGTACTCCTGGTAGCACCTGGGTATTAGATACTGGTTCAGTTGCTAATATTGGTAACACAAAACAAAAGCTACGGAATTAATGGAGACTAGCTAAGGGCGAGGTGACGATGTGTGTTGGAAGTGTTTCCAAGGTTGATGTGATCACCATCGCACGCTCCCTCTACCTTCGGGATTAGTGTTGAACCTAGATAAATGTTGTTTGCATTGGTGTCTGCGTTGAGCATGAACATGATTAGATCATGTTTATTGCAATATGATTATTCATTTAAGTCAGAGAATAATGGTTATTCTATTTACATGAATAATACCTTATATGGTCATGCACCCAATGTGAATGGTTTATTGAATCCCGGCCATAGTTATACACATGTTCATAACATTGACGCCAAAATATGTAGAGTTGATAATGATAGTACTGCTTTCATGTGGCACTGCCGCTTAGGTCATGGTGTAAAGCGCATGAAAGAACCTGCATGCTAATGGACTTTTGAAGTCACTTGACACATGCGAACCATGCCTCTTTGGCAAGATGACTAAAACCCCGTTCTTTGGAACAATGGAACGGGCAAGTGACTTGTTGGAAATCATACATGCTGATGTGTGTGGTCCGATGAGTGTTGACGCGTGCGGTGGATATCGTTATTTTCTCACCTTCACTGGTGAATTGAATAGATAAGGGTATATTTACTTAATGAAGCATAAGTCTGAAATGTTTGAAAAGTTCAAGCAATTTCAGAGTGAAGTTGAGAATCATCGTAACAAGAAGATCAAATTCCTTCGATCTGATCAAAGGGAAAGTATCTGAGTTATGAGTTTGGCAATCACTAAAGACAAGGTGGAATCGTTTCATAGTTGACGCCGCCTGGAACACCATAGCATGATGGTGTGTCCGAACGTCGTAATCAAACCTTATTGGATATGGTGTATGACATCTCTTACCAATCTACCGTTATTTTTGGGGGTTATGCATTAAAGACAATTACATTCACTTTAAATAGGGCACCATATAAGTCCGTGGAGATGACACCGTATGAACTATGGTTTGGCAAGAAACCAAAGTTGTTGTTTCTTAAGGTTTGGGGCTACGATGCTTATGTCGATAGGCTTCGGTCGGAAAAGCTCAAACCCAAAGCGGAAAAGTGTGTCTTAATAGAATACCCAAACAAGATGATTGGTTATACCTTCTATCTCAGATCTGAGGGCAAAGTGTTTGTCGCTAAGAATAGGTCCTTTCTCGAGAAAGAGTTTCTCTCAAAAGAATTGAATGGGAGGAAGATAGAACTTGATGAGGTTGTTGAACCTTCACTTCAACCAAAGAGTAGTGCATCACAAAAAGATGTTTCTGTGGCACTTACGTCAGTTGAGGAGAAAGCTAATGATGATGATCATGAAGCTTTAGATCAAATTACTACCAAACATCATAGGTCGACAAGGGTGTGTACAACTTCTGAGTGGTAACCCTGTCTTAAAGGTCATGTTGTTGGACAACGATGAACCTATGAGCTATGAAGAAGCGATGGTGGGCCTGAATTCCAACAAATTGCTAGAAGCCATGAAATTCGAGATAGGATCCATGTATGAGAACAAAGTATGGACTTTGGTGGACTTGCCCGATGAACGGCAAGCCATTGAGAATAAATGGATCTTTAAGAACAAGACAGACACTGATGGTAATGTCACCATTTGTGAAGCTCGACTTGTCACGCAGAACTTTCCGACAAGTTCAAGGAGTTGACTATGATGAGACTCTCTCAATCATAGCGATGCTAAAGTCTGTTAGAACTATGTTAGCAGTTGTTGCATTTTCATTTACGAAATCAGGCAGATGGATGTCAAAACAAAGTTTCCTTGACGGTTTCCGTGAGGAAAGGTTATATGTGATACAACCAAAAGTTTTTTGTCAATCCTAAGGATGCTAAAAGGTATGCAAACTCCAACGATCCTTCTATGGACTGGAGCAAGCATCTCGGAGTTGGAACATACGCTTTGATGAGGCGATCAAATCATTTGGGTTTATACAAAGTTTGCAAGAAACTTGTATTTGCAAGAAAGTGAGTGGGAGCACTACAACATTTCCGATAGGTATATATGGATGACATATTGTTGATCGTAAATGATGTAGAATTTCTAGAAAGCATAAAGGGTTGTTTGAATGGAGTTTTTCAAAGGAAGACCTGTGTAAAACTGCTTACATGTTGGGTATCAAGATCTATAGAGATAGATCAAGACGCCTGATAAGACTTTCATAGAGCACATACCTTGACATGATCTTGAAGGAGTTCAAGATGGATCAGTCAAAGAAGGAGTTCTTGCCTGAGTTGTGAGGTGTGAAGTTAAGACTTGAAGCTCAACCACGGCAGAAGAAAGAGAAAGGACGAAAGTCGTCCCCTATGCCTTAGCCATAGGCTCTATACGATATGCCATGTTGTGTACCGCGATGTGCCTTGCCACGTGTCTGGCAAGGGGGTACAAGAGTGATCCACGAGTGGATCATTGGACAGCGGTCAAAATTTTCCTTAGGAATAATGTAACACCCCGGTGTAATGATGCTACAGTAACCCCTGGGGTTAAGTTAATCTTTTTGCTAAACATGTGCCTGATCATTATTGTCTCATGTTCTTTCACATTCCAGTTGAATTCAAATTCAAATTTTGTCTGAAATTCAAAATGCTCAGACATGAAAACAAAAATGTTCATCATGTGCAGAATAATCCACAGCTAATATTGGTGGTGAACCAACATTTTTGCAAAAAGGTTTGAGTGGCCTAAGCTACTTCAAACAGTGGCCTAAGCAATAAATTAAATGCCCTTTTTGATTTATAAAATTGGCAACTATTCCAAAAGCCACCCAACCTTTTTGAGGCAGTGCACTTTAATTCTTTGAGTTTGTTTTGGCCAGTGGCATAATTTTGCAAAGTCAATTGTGGCAAAAGAAAAATGCAAAAGCTGCTGGAAAAGAAAAAAAAAAAAGGAAAAGGAAAGAAGAAGGGGTGGGAGAGCCCCTGGCCTCCCCTTGGGCTTCGGCCCATCCCAGCAGGCCGGCCCACCTCACCAGCCTGGCCGGCCCAGCTCCCCGAAGCGCGCCCCCTTCCTGTTCCCCTGGTGCGCGCCGCTACAGGGGCGCCGTCCCCGCCGAACCACCTCGCCGGCGACGACCCCCGCGAGAGGATAAGGCCTCCACGCCCCCGGACGCCTCGAGTCCTCCCCCCTCACCTACCGCCACTCCCGCCTCTCCGTTCTCCTCCCTCTCCCTCTCGGCCTTCTCTCCTCCAGATCCGCGGCCCAAGCACAGTCGCCGCCGCCCTCCGTCGTTGTCGCGGCCACCGGCGGCCCCGCGCCCGCTGACCTTGACGGTGAGCTCTGCCGTCGTCCTCTCCATCGACCGGTGGCCTCAGCTGGAGTTGGGGAGCACCGAAGCGCCGGATTCCTTTCGTCCACGTCTCCGGTCGTCGCCGCCCTTCTTCGTCTCCGGCGCCGTCTCTGCTGCTACTAAGCCTTCGAGGGCCACCGTGCGTGCCGCAAGGTGAGCCCCTTTCCCCCCCCCCTCTCTTTTGCTCCCGTACGCGCCCAGAATGGCTGGACCCGCCATGGCCGAGCCGAGCTCCGCCGACGAGCTCGTTGCCGTTGTGGTGACCGTCCACACGCTCGCCCGAGCTCACAGTTGTGCTCCTGGGGTTCCCAGGAGCCCAACGCGCACGCGCACGCTCCCTCCCGTGCCTCCTAGCGTAGTTTCCGTCGAGGTCCCGTACGCGCGGCCGCCGTATCTCGTCGCCGACCCGTCTCCGGTGACCGTTTGGTCACGGGCTCGTGCCCATTGGACTCGCCGCACCACGAAGATCCTCCCCAGCCTCCTCTTTTGCTCAATAGCGCGCTGCCTCGCCGTTTCTTCCTTCGGCCAAAGCCGCTCCGCCGCTGGCCTCGACGCCGGCGCCGATTCCGGCCAACTCCGGCGACGCCACCGTCCCTAGTCGACGCGCCTTCGTGCGCTCGTTCGAACGCCCCTAACCGCGACCTCCCCCGTGCCCTATAGCAGAATCCCGATTCCCCCCTGTACGCGCCGCCGTGTTTTTAGTCGCCGGCGGCGAAGCTCCGGCACCGCTGACGTGGCACCACCTGGGGCCACCCCCCCGGGTCGCTGACCAGTGGCCCCAGGTGCCCCGGTTGGCCAGTTGACCAAGTCAGCTACGCTGATGTGGCAGTTACTTCCACTGACATGTTGGCCCCCACGCTAATTAAACTAAATTAATTAGTTAATCTAATTAGGCATTGACATGTGGGGCCCAACCTCTAATTAACTCTGTTTAGCTAAATTAAACTGCTGTTAGACCCACTGTCTATGACAGGTGGGACCCAGCTGCCAGGTTTGACCTGACCAGCTGCGGTTGACCTGCTGACCTCTTGCTGACATCATGCTGACGCAATAATTCCATTTATGTTAATTTAAATAATTTCTGGAAATGCTAAAATCTTTAGAAATTCATAGAAATTAAACCGTAGCTCAGATGAAAATGTTTTCTATATGAAAGTTGCTCAGAAAAATCCAACGAATCCGAATACGCGGTCCGTTCATCTGTCACATGCCCCTAGCATGCTGAACATGGAACTTTCCCCCTCCGGTCATCTGTCTGACACAGGTCCGGAACCGGGAACACCTTCCCGGTTGATTTCCCCCTTCACCTATAACGTCTAGGACCGCGTTAGAGCACGCTTAGCGCTACGTATCGTCATGTCATGCTTAGTGTTACCTCTGTTTGCTATGTATTTACTGTTTCTTCCCCCTCTTCTCTCCGGTAGACCCCGAGGCCGCTGATGCCCCGGTGATCGACTACGTCGTCGACAACGACCCCTCCTTGCCAGATCAACCAGGCAAGCCCCCCCCTTTGATCATTCCGATATCGCCCATTCCATTCTCTCATGCTTGCATTAGATTTTGCTATTGTTATTGTTTGCTCCTATTCTGATGCATAGCCTCCTTTTGTAACCTGCTTATTGTTACCTTACCGGCTTATCCTAAACTGCTTAGTATAGGTTGGTTAGTGATCCATCAGTGACCCCCACCTTGTCCTTGTTGCCCCTGCTTCATCATGAAGACCCGATCAACGGGATCGAAGACCAGGCCCCGGCACCGCACATCACTTTCCCCTTAGTTGCTCGACACTACTGGGTTACTATCGAGTGCCGAGGGTGAGACCTCTACAACACTTCTGATGTTAACCCTGTAGTGTAGCTATTCGGTCGTGGTCATCGAGGGTGATTTCCTCTTTAACCACTTCCGATACGACTCTGTCGTGCAACCCCTCAAGTGTGAACCTCGAGGGTGATTCCTCTACGTTCACCTTGATGATTACATTGAGTGGAACCCACCGAGGGTGATTCCTTGGGTTTTCCTCTTGATGTTTGGACACACGGATACTTGGACTTTACAACTGTTACTTGGAAAGTGATGTGGAGACGGGTTGACCTGGAAGGTGCCCGTGAGATAATTACGAGGCGTGGCCGGGCATTCTTAGCCCTTGCCGCAAGTCCTCGAGACGGGGCAACGGGGTCACATCTTTCGTGAGTCTCTGCTTGTTACCGCGCGTTCCTAATCCACTACGATTTGGATATTTGATCCGAGGGGCCTCTGGCCTGATAGCACTAACCATCACGTGGGCATAGTATGGGCGTTCTGCGTCGTGTACATCAGCCGAAGCTTAATAGACGTCAGCGACGGAGCGGCGCGCGCCGGGTTGGACTGGTAAGCTCCTGCCTTTTTAGGGAGGTAGCTAGGTCTGCTCACCGGCCGCCCACGCAACGTGCAGGAGTTCCCGGGGAGATGGCCCATGACCCCTGGGGGCATAGGTTTAGTCCGGCGTGCTGGCCTCTCTATTAAGCCTAGGTCGGGTTGCGGCGTATTGTTTGGCCGAGGCCGGGCATGACCCTGGAAAGTGTGTCCGGCCGGAGTCAATCGAGCGTGGTGGGTAAGTTGGTGCACCCCTGCAGGGAAGAAAACATCTATCGATAGCCTGTCCTACGGTAACGGACACTTGGAGTTGTATCCCGATCGATACAACTAGAACTGGATACTTGTGATGAGAACTGGATGGTGATGAGGATTTGATTGTGATGATAACTGGATAGTATGGCTCTGGGATTTCTTTCTCGCAGGGAGTCGAGAAAGGATCTCCGGCCGAGGTTGATAACACCACTGCTACTTACTTTATGCTACTCTACTCCCTCCTGTTGCTGCAAGATGGTGGGTTCGAGAAGATGCTAGTCTTCGATAGGACTAGGCCTTCTCTCTATTCTGGCATTTCTGCAGCCCAGTCCACATATATAGCCTTCCTTTGATAATGTTGCATATGTAGTGTAGATCCTTGCTTGCGAGTACTTTGGATGAGTACTCACGGTTGCTTTGCTCCCCCTTTTCCCCCTTCTTTCTTCTTTCTGGTTGTTGCAACCAGATGGTGGAGTCCAGGAGCCAGATGCCGCCTTTGACGACTGCTGCTACCCCGAGGGTGCCTACTACCACGTGACGGACGCCGACGACCAAGAGTAGTTAGGAGGCTCCCAGGCAGGAGGCCTTGCCTTTTCGATCGATGTTGCTTTTGTGCTAGCCTTCTTAAGGCAAACTTGTTTAACTCATGTCTGTACTCAGATATTGTTGCTTCCGCTGACTCGTTTGTATTCAAGCTGATGTATTCGAGCCCTCGAGGCCCCTGGCTTGTAATATAAAGCTTGTATTATTTTAAATTGTGTCTAGAGTTGTGTTGTGATATCTTCCCGTGAGTCCTTGATCTTGATCGTACACATTTGCGTGTATGATTAGTGTACGATTGAATCGAGGGCGTCACAAGTTGGTATCAGAGCCGACTGCCTGTAGGTAGCCCCCTTTCCAACTCCTTGGCCGAAGTTGAGTCTAGTCACTGAAAAACTTTTACTAACATTGGCTGTGTGGCTTACGGGCCCACGTCGCCATTGGGTGGTATTAGGATCTTTTATTCCTCGTCTATACTCTGGGACTCTGAACTCTCTTCTATTCGGGTTAAAGATTTTACTAACTCTGACTCTAGGATCTCGTAACCACTTCCTCCCGGAGAGCCCCTTCACTGCAGATGATCGCTTGCTTCGCCAGAAGATTCTGCAGATACTCCTCGATGTTTTCCCGAGACCCTTGTGCCCTTTGCCATTGCATTTCCCTACCACCGATAAATCCCCATGGATAGCTACATACACTTGCCGTCCATACAATCATTCCTCGATGCTCTTGTTATTACAAGATGCCCCGAAATTCTCTATTGCTTCAAGAATCCGTTGAGCTTACTGCCTTGCAGTTCTTTGCCCCATGAATACCCCCCCCCTTCGGATAATTCCTCGCACTCACCGAGGATCCGTTCATCCTCAGTTGTTCGTGTGATTCACAAAATTCTTCGAAATACTATGTGATCTTCCGAAAATCCTCTGCAGCCTATTGCTCTTGATTCTCCTTGCCTGCTTGCACTACGATTAGTTCCGTATGTCGAGCAATATTCTTTAAAATTCTTTGTGGTTGTACTTCTGTTCCTATGGATTCAACGTGTGAGCGAATACTGGCAATCACCAATTAATCCTTGGAAATTTTCTTTCCGTCTCCGACATCGCTCCGGTTATGAGCTGGTTCTTGCCCAATCAAGTTTTGATCAGGTGCACCTCTAAGTCTATTCAACTTATCATCTTTTGATCAGAGCCTCTGCTTCCGATCCTTCGTCTTGAAATCATAATTCCTTTGTACCCAAGCATCGAATCATTCAGACGTTTCTATAAGCCAATGCCTTTGCATCCCCTTCTTCATCTGATTGATTACCGATAATCACATCAACTCTGTCGTGAATCGCCAGATCCATTGCTGGGTTGTTATCCGACTGTGTCCTTCACATCCAAAGTCTTGTGAGTTTTTCCCTGATACATAACACCTTCGGTAAATTGTATCATCTGCTTTGACTCCGATACTCTTCTTTTGAACTCGTATCTTTGCTTGGTTGATGGTTCTATAGATTCGTAAAAATGCCCCGATGGGTTAAACTTATGCCTTCCATAATCCGTGTGAACCCGAGAGTTCTCACGAGTCTTACTCTTCTGGTACTTCGCCAGATAAATCCTCTGCACAACATTTCTCCGAAAAAACGAGGAGTGAATGAAAGGTTATGCATTGAAGAAGTGGGAGTCGACCTTGAACTTTGTGTTCATGCCCATGGACCCGATGTAGAACTTATCATGGAAGCTGCTCGTGAAAATAATAATCCCCTTGTTATAAGTTCATCTGGTAACTATGTTTGGTCCTTTGCAACCGTGGTTCTGACCACGATTGTTCCCCTTTGATTCCATTTCTCGGACAAGTTAAAGCACTTGTCCTCTACCGACCAATGCATCTCCGCAACCTCTATTTTGATTTTCCTTCGAGTATTACCCTTCGGTACCTCGAGAATAACAAAGAACCGTGTTGCTTCCTACGAGTCTTCATTTGGTATTGCTTCTCATCGATTTCATATTTCCCCGGGTTTTGAGTTGTTAGTCACTCGAGAACGCCGATAAGTGAATCGATTCCACACTCCGATTCTATAACTCTTAAGTAATTTTGTTGCTTACGAGTTTAATAATCCTTCAAGTCATTCCTAGCCTGATCAGCTGTATTATTACCGTGCTAAATTTCAACTGTGCTACCAGGTCCTTTCCGGAGCACAATCTTCGACGACGAGCTAAGCTTATGTCGATCTTCCTCATTATACCATTTTGCCATGAACAACAAGCTTGCTATCGAGTTTGTGTCGTACTCGTGGTTTCAATAACCTTTCGCTTCATCCTTCCTGTTGCTTGATGGCATCGCTCCTCGATGGCATCTTCATAGAGCCTCTCGACAAATGCGTCGTGATCAGCATCAACATTTTGACTTTCATTGAAATGACAATTGAATTCATGGTGAGGAATACCATCCTTGACCTTCGATGATTTGAGTTATCATCGACAACCCCTTTGTCTTCTTTCCAACACATGTTTGGTCATGTCTTGGTTATACCTTGGACTCCTTGCTATTCCTGCAATTTTTCTTGAGTATTTCTTGTGATCTTCAACTCCAACCCCTACTTGGAACACCTTGTTAATGCTACCTCGAAATATGACAGAGGTATTCCGAATATCAACAAGAACATTGGAAGCACATTGTCGAATGTTTCTTGATCTATTATCCAAACACCATTGTCTGGGTAATATCATGATTCTTCCCTCTCCCCATTATCTAAATGCTTTTGAACTTGCTGTCCTATCAGGTATATCCTGCTCCGCTTCCCCTTGGGAAGGATATACTCCCAATTCTTGTGTATAAGCACCTTTTCCTTTCCATTGGTCTGGTTAAACTAATAACCACATTTTCCTTTCCATTGGTTTGCTCAACCTTTCTTGTGAACTATATATGTTATAAGCAGAAATAATTCCCTACTTATGGAAACACCTCGGTTTACAACTCTGTTAGTGTGACCCTGTTACTATTGCTGACGACATCCTGGTAACCCCCGATGGACGAGAACTTCGCCTACTGGTCCGCCTCGTTCAGCGAGCAGGAAAATAGTTCTCTCTGCCCCTCGCCCTTGGTACCAACGTGTTGACAACATAACTAACAGTCTATCATCTGACATGCCTTGCTATCGACCCCCTTTCTACCTTTAACCCGCATGGTGGGCTCATAACCCACAGTTCCACAGGATCGGAACCTGACTCTCCTGTATATCCTTTTATTCCGGAGTATCATTTGCTCTTGGCTTTGTGTTTTGTCACGAGCCACCTTCCGAGATATAATCTATTCCCGATGCTCTAAACCCCCTTCTCACACTCTGTTCAGGTATCGATCGTTTGTCCATTCGCTTGAAACTTCCTATTGTACTTCATGTTTTGCTCTCGATGTTTTCTTAAGTTTCAACTCGAGAGATACTTCTGCCACATTCCCTGAATTATTCACTAGATAATTAACCCTAAAAGGGTCAGTTCTCCCGAAGTTACTCTTTACTTCCCCACTTAAATCTCGGGACGAGATTTCTTGTAGTGGAGGAGATTTGTAACACCCCGGTGTAATGATGCTACAGTAACCCCTGGGGTTAAGTTAATCTTTTTGCTAAACATGTGCCTGATCATTATTGTCTCATGTTCTTTCACATTCCAGTTGAATTCAAATTCAAATTTTGTCTGAAATTCAAAATGCTCAGACATGAAAACAAAAATGTTCATCATGTGCAGAATAATCCACAGCTAATATTGGTGGTGAACCAACATTTTTGCAAAAAGGTTTGAGTGGCCTAAGCTACTTCAAACAGTGGCCTAAGCAATAAATTAAATGCCCTTTTTGATTTATAAAATTGGCAACTATTCCAAAAGCCACCCAACCTTTTTGAGGCAGTGCACTTTAATTCTTTGAGTTTGTTTTGGCCAGTGGCATAATTTTGCAAAGTCAATTGTGGCAAAAGAAAAATGCAAAAGCTGCTGGAAAAGAAAAAAACAAAAAAGGGAAAAGGAAAGAAGAAGGGGTGGGAGAGCCCCTGGCCTCCCCTTGGGCTTCGGCCCATCCCAGCAGGCCGGCCCACCTCACCAGCCTGGCCGGCCCAGCTCCCCGAAGCGCGCCCCCTTCCTGTTCCCCTGGTGCGCGCCGCTACAGGGCGCCGTCCCCGCCGAACCACCTCGCCGGCGACGACCCCCGCGAGAGGATAAGGCCTCCACGCCCCCGGACGCCTCGAGTCCTCCCCCCTCACCTACCGCCACTCCCGCCTCTCCGTTCTCCTCCCTCTCCCTCTCGGCCTTCTCTCCTCCAGATCCGCGGCCCAAGCACAGTCGCCGCCGCCCTCCGTCGTTGTCGCGGCCACCGGCGGCCCCGCGCCCGCTGACCTTGACGGTGAGCTCTGCCGTCGTCCTCTCCATCGACCGGTGGCCTCAGCTGGAGTTGGGGAGCACCGAAGCGCCGGATTCCTTTCGTCCACGTCTCCGGTCGTCGCCGCCCTTCTTCGTCTCCGGCACCGTCTCTGCTGCTACTAAGCCTTCGAGGGCCACCGTGCGTGCCGCAAGGTGAGCCCCTTCCCCCCCCCCTCTCTTTTGCTCCCGTACGCGCCCAGAATGGCTGGACCCGCCATGGCCGAGCCGAGCTCCGCCGACGAGCTCGTTGCCGTTGTGGTGACCGTCCACACGCTCGCCCGAGCTCACAGTTGTGCTCCTGGGGTTCCCAGGAGCCCAACGCGCACGCGCACGCTCCCTCCCGTGCCTCCTAGCGTAGTTTCCGTCGAGGTCCCGTACGCGCGGCCGCCGTATCTCGTCGCCGACCCGTCTCCGGTGACCGTTTGGTCACGGGCTCGTGCCCATTGGACTCGCCGCACCACGAAGATCCTCCCCAGCCTCCTCTTTTGCTCAATAGCGCGCTGCCTCGCCGTTTCTTCCTTCGGCCAAAGCCGCTCCGCCGCTGGCCTCGACGCCGGCGCCGATTCCGGCCAACTCCGGCGACGCCACCGTCCCTAGTCGACGCGCCTTCGTGCGCTCGTTCGAACGCCCCTAACCGCGACCTCCCCCGTGCCCTATAGCAGAATCCCGATTCCCCCCTGTACGCGCCGCCGTGTTTTTAGTCGCCGGCGGCGAAGCTCCGGCACCGCTGACGTGGCACCACCTGGGGCCACCCCCCCGGGTCGCTGACCAGTGGCCCCAGGTGCCCCGGTTGGCCAGTTGACCAAGTCAGCTACGCTGATGTGGCAGTTACTTCCACTGACATGTTGGCCCCCACGCTAATTAAACTAAATTAATTAGTTAATCTAATTAGGCATTGACATGTGGGGCCCAACCTCTAATTAACTCTGTTTAGCTAAATTAAACTGCTGTTAGACCCACTGTCTATGACAGGTGGGACCCAGCTGCCAGGTTTGACCTGACCAGCTGCGGTTGACCTGCTGACCTCTTGCTGACATCATGCTGACGCAATAATTCCATTTATGTTAATTTAAATAATTTCTGGAAATGCTAAAATCTTTAGAAATTCATAGAAATTAAACCGTAGCTCAGATGAAAATGTTTTCTATATGAAAGTTGCCTAGAAAAATCCAACGAATCCGAATACGCGGTCCGTTCATCTGTCACATGCCCCTAGCATGCTGAACATGGAACTTTCCCCCTCCGGTCATCTGTCTGACACAGGTCCGGAACCGGGAACACCTTCCCGGTTGATTTCCCCCTTCACCTATAACGTCTAGGACCGCGTTAGAGCACGCTTAGCGCTACGTATCGTCATGTCATGCTTAGTGTTACCTCTGTTTGCTATGTATTTACTGTTTCTTCCCCCTCTTCTCTCCGGTAGACCCCGAGGCCGCTGATGCCCCGGTGATCGACTACGTCGTCGACAACGACCCCTCCTTGCCAGATCAACCAGGCAAGCCCCCCCTTTGATCATCCCGATATCGCCCATTCCATTCTCTCATGCTTGCATTAGATTTTGCTACTGTTATTGTTTGCTCCTATTCTGATGCATAGCCTCCTTTTGTAACCTGCTTATTGTTACCTTACCGGCTTATCCTAAACTGCTTAGTATAGGTTGGTTAGTGATCCATCAGTGACCCCCACCTTGTCCTTGTTGCCCCCTGGTTCATCATGAAGACCCGATCAACGGGATCGAAGACCAGGCCCCGGCACCGCACATCACTTTCCCCTTAGTTGCTCGACACTACTGGGTTACTATCGAGTGCCGAGGGTGAGACCTCTACAACACTTCTGATGTTAACCCTGTAGTGTAGCTATTCGGTCGTGGTCATCGAGGGTGATTTCCTCTTTAACCACTTCCGATACGACTCTGTCGTGCAACCCCTCAAGTGTGAACCTCGAGGGTGATTCCTCTACGTTCACCTTGATGATTACATTGAGTGGAACCCACCGAGGGTGATTCCTTGGGTTTTCCTCTTGATGTTTGGACACACGGATACTTGGACTTTACAACTGTTACTTGGAAAGTGATGTGGAGACGGGTTGACCTGGAAGGTGCCCGTGAGATAATTACGAGGCGTGGCCGGGCATTCTTAGCCCTTGCCGCAAGTCCTCGAGACGGGGCAACGGGGTCACATCTTTCGTGAGTCTCTGCTTGTTACCGCGCGTTCCTAATCCACTACGATTTGGATATTTGATCCGAGGGGCCTCTGGCCTGATAGCACTAACCATCACGTGGGCATAGTATGGGCGTTCTGCGTCGTGTACATCAGCCGAAGCTTAATAGACGTCAGCGACTGAGCGGCGCGCGCCGGGTTGGACTGGTAAGCTCCTGCCTTTTTAGGGAGGTAGCTAGGTCTGCTCACCGGCCGCCCACGCAACGTGCAGGAGTTCCCGGGGAGATGGCCCATGACCCCTGGGGGCATAGGTTTAGTCCGGCGTGCTGGCCTCTCTATTAAGCCTAGGTCGGGTTGCGGCGTATTGTTTGGCCGAGGCCGGGCATGACCCTGGAAAGTGTGTCCGGCCGGAGTCAATCGAGCGTGGTGGGTAAGTTGGTGCACCCCTGCAGGGAAGAAAACATCTATCGATAGCCTGTCCTACGGTAACGGACACTTGGAGTTGTATCCCGATCGATACAACTAGAACTGGATACTTGTGATGAGAACTGGATGGTGATGAGGATTTGATTGTGATGATAACTGGATAGTATGGCTCTGGGATTTCTTTCTCGCAGGGAGTCGAGAAAGGATCTCCGGCCGAGGTTGATAACACCACTGCTACTTTACTTTATGCTACTCTACTCCCTCCTGTTGCTGCAAGATGGTGGGTTTCGAGAAGATGCTAGTCTTCGATAGGACTAGGCCTTCTCTCTATTCTGGCATTTCTGCAGCCCAGTCCACCTATACAGCCTTCCTTTGATAATGTTGCATATGTAGTGTAGATCCTTGCTTGCGAGTACTTTGGATGAGTACTCACGGTTGCTTTGCTCCCCCTTTTCCCCCTTCTTTCTTCTTTCTGGTTGTTGCAACCAGATGGTGGAGTCCAGGAGCCAGATGCCACCTTTGACGACTGCTGCTACCCCGAGGGTGCCTACTACCACATGACGGACGCCGACGACCAAGAGTAGTTAGGAGGCTCCCAGGCAGGAGGCCTTGCCTTTTCGATCGATGTTGCTTTTGTGCTAGCCTTCTTAAGGCAAACTTGTTTAACTCATGTCTGTTCTCAGATATTATTGCTTCCGCTGACTCGTTTGTATTCAAGCTGATGTATTCGAGCCCTCGAGGCCCCTGGCTTGTAATATAAAGCTTGTATTATTTTAAATTGTGTCTAGAGTTGTGTTGTGATATCTTCCCGTGAGTCCTTGATCTTGGTCGTACACATTTGCGTGTATGATTAGTGTACGATTGAATCGAGGGCGTCGCAAATAAGGAAATGTTTCTCGGTTATGGAGGTGATAGAGAGTTCGGCGTAAAGGGTTACGTCGATGCAAGCTTTAACACCTATCCGGATGACTCTGAGTAGCAAACAGGATACGTATAGTGGAGAAACCATTTGGAATAGCTCCAAGTGGAGCATAGTAGCAACATCTACAATATGAAATCGAGATTTGCAAAGAACACACGGATCTGAATGTTGCAGACCCGTTGACTGACACTTCTCTCGTAAGCATAACATGATCAAACCCTAGAACTCATTGAGTGTTAATCACATGGTGATGTGAACTAGATTATTGACTCTAGTAAACTCTTGGGTGTTAATCACATGGCGATGTGAACTAGATTATTGACTCTAGGAAACTCTTCGGGTGTTAGTCACATGGCGATGTGAACTATGAGTGTTAACCACATAACGATGTGAACTAGATTATTGACTCTAGTGCAAAGTAGGAGACTGTTGGAAATCTGCCCTAGAGGCAATAATAAAATGGTTATTCTTATATTTCCTTGTTCATGATAATTGTCTATTGTTCATGCTATAATTGTATTAACCGGAAACCGTAATACATGTGTGAATAAATAGACCGTAATATGTCCCTAGTAAGCCTCTAGTTGACTAGCTCGTTGATCAATAGATGGTCATGGTTTCCTGACCATGGACATTGGATGTCATTGATAACGGGATCACATCATTAGGAGAATGATGTGATGGACAAGACCCAATCCTAAGCATAGCACAAGGTCGTGTAGTTCGTCTGCTAAAGCTTTTCTAATGTCAAGTATCTTTTCCTTAGACCATGAGATTGTGCAACTCCCGGATACTGTAGGAATTCTTTGGGTGTGCCAAACATCACAACGTAACTGGGTGGCTATAAAGGTGCACTACGGGTATCTCCGAAAGTGTCTGTAGGGTTGGCACGAATCAATACTGGGATTTGTCACTCTGTATGACGGAGAGGTATCTCTAGGCCCACTCGGTAATGCATCATCATAAGGAGCTCAATGTGACTAAGGAGTTAGCCACATGATCTGTAACACCCACGATGCAGCTATATCTCCCACGTGTCGGAGCATGACTTAGAGGCATAACCACATAGTAGGCATGTCGCAAGAGGGGTAATCTTTACACATCCCATGTACTGAATAAGAAAGGGATAAAGAGTTGGCTTACAAACGCCACTTCGCACAATACATAAATATAGCATTACATCATCCAGAATACAATCAAGGTCCGACTACGGAACCAAATAAAGAAAGACAACCCCTAATGCTAGATCCCCGGTCGGCCCGACTGGGCTCCACTACTGATCGACAGGGAACGAAACAACACAACGAACACGGTCCTCATCAAGCTCCCACTTGAGCTCGGTTGCGTCACCTGCACTGGCATCATCGGCACCTGCAACTGTTTGGAAGTATCTGTGAGTCATGAGGACTCAGGAATCTCACACCCGCGAGATCAAGACTATTTAAGCTTATGGGTAGGAAAGGGTAGTGAGGTGGAGCTGCAGCAAGCACTAGCATATATGGTGTCTAACTTACGCAAATAAGAGCGAGAAGAGAAGCAAAGCAACAATCATGAACTAGAAGTGATCAAGAAGTGATCCTGAAACTACTTACACGCAAACATAACCCAAGAACCGTGTTCACTTCCCGGACTCCGCCGGAAAGAGACCATCACGGCTACACACGCGGTTGATGCATTTTAATTAAATTAAGTGTCAGGTTTTCTACAACCGGATATTAACGAATTCCCATCTGCCCATAACCGCGGGCACGGCTTTAGAAAGTTCAAAACCCTGCAGGGGTATCCCAACTTAGCCCATCACAAGCTCTCACGGTCAATGAAGGATATTCCTTCTCCCAGGAAGACCCGATCAGACTCGGAATCCCGGTTACAAGACATTTCGACAATGGTAAAATAAGACCAGCAAAGCCACCCGGATGTGCCAACAAATCCCGATAGGAGATGCACATATCTCATTCTTAGGGCACACCGGATGAGCCAGACGTCGGGTTGGCATAGACCTCGGTTGCCCAGGGGGCGCCGGACATCGCTCAAGTTGGAGCAACACTTAGAGAAGCACTGGCCCGGGGGTTTAAAATAAAGATGACCCTTGAGTCTGCAGAACCCAAGGGAAAAAGTCTTAGGTGGCAAATGGTAAAACCAAGGTTGGGCCTTGCTGGAGGAGTTTTATTCAAAGCAAACTGTCAAGGGGTTCCCATAACACCCAACCGCGTAAGGAACGCAAAATCAAGGAACATAACACCGGTATGACGGAAACTAGGGCGGGAAGAGTGGAACAAAACACCAGGAATAAGGCCGAGCCTTCCACCCTTTACCAAGAATATAGATGCATTAATTAAATAAGAGATATTGTGATATCCCAACAATAACCATGTTCCAACATGGAACAAACTCCATCTTCGCCTGCAACTAACAACGCTATAAGAGGGGCTGAGCAAAGCGGTAACATAGCCAAACAACGATTTGCTAGGACAAGGTGGGTTAGAGGCTTGACATGGCAATATGGGAGGCATGATATAGCAAGTGGTAGGTATCGCGGCATAGCAAAAGAACGAGCAACTAGCAAGCAAAGATAGAAGTGATTTCGAGGGTATGGTCATCTTACCTACAAAGTTCTCCGAGTTGACATAAGCTTGATCCTCGTAAGCGTACTCAACGGGTTCCTCGATCACGAACTCGTCTCCCGCCTCTACCCAAAGCAACAACACAAGAAAAAGAACCAACAATCAAACACGGTGCAATGTGCAAGCAACATGATGGAAAACATGGCATGACATGCGGGATGTGATATGCAATGCATATTCGTCTCTGGAAGGAAAAGATTGAACCATGCATCCACTTGGCAAACCAATAGTGCTGCTGGAAAGATGAGTTGATTTTGGTCGAAATCGATATAAAGATCACCGGAATCGGATGCATGGTTTGCAAATGGCAACCAAAACAATAATGGCACAATTATGCGATCAACAGCACGATGATATATAGAATGCACCAAGAAACTAAGCTACTGCACTACAACATAGCAACAAAGCACATGGCAGTGATCTACTCAAGATGCTTGACAAAAGATGAACACTAAGCTATGGCTAAATCACACAAGAGCAGGTTCAAACAAGCATGGAAAAAGTGCAAAAGATATCAACTTCACAGACTTAGTGAAAATATCAACATGCCAGGAATTAACATCAGGAAGACATGTTTAGAGAAAGCTAAAAACATGCTAAAGGAACATATCATAGCAATACAAGGCATGGCATGAATCTACTCAAAGCATATAACAAAAGTCCCTTACTGACCATAAGCCAAAAGGGCACAGAAAATATGATGGCACCCATGTAAACATAGCAAGTTTCGTTAACAGATTTCAGACTTGGCAGAAAACTGAGCATGGCAAAAACAGAATTATGAAGGCATCTTTGCGAACTCGATTC
Source organism: Triticum aestivum (assembly GCF_018294505.1). Taxonomy (NCBI): domain Eukaryota; kingdom Viridiplantae; phylum Streptophyta; class Magnoliopsida; order Poales; family Poaceae; genus Triticum; species Triticum aestivum. The sequence continues at coordinate 200,324,616 of NC_057812.1, forward strand.
ACTCAACACAAGGCATTGCATGACAAGATAAGCATAAAAATAGCAAGAACACATAATCATGAAACTAACAAAGGCAATATCAAGTTCATAGCATGCATGGATCAACTACAACAACCTTGGCAAAATTGATTAACATGTAAACAATCTGCCAGGAACATTTTATAGCAAAAGTAGAGAAGGATTAAGTCATGCTAGGGTACTCCATAATTGCAAACAGGGGCATGGATGGATAGAGCACAACCATATGTCAAAATCATCCTTAGTGAACATACTCAAAAGAAGCATGGATATCATTGTAGCAACATGAATACATGGCATAAAAATAACAGCAGGAAAATGACTTAGTGAAATCCTAAGATCCTGAAATGAGCAATAACACAAGAGCTACTTTGCATGCTTGTGCTAGTCACCACATTGATCACAAAAATACATGGCATACACCCTTGTAAAGATGGCATGGCATAGCCCAAATCACATGTAGAGCTCATGCCCATATGCAGCACACAATAAATGTAGCAAAAATGACAAATGCTCATACTCTGCTAAGAAACAGGAACTAACATTTTATAGCACTCTTGCATCAACTATTTGGGCATCAATATGGACTCAAACAAGCATGGCACAATGGAACAAAATGAAGAGCACATCATGATGAACATTTTGATGTATCATGCATGCAAAACGGAGCTACAAATGAGAAGTTATGATGCGATGAACATGGCCTGAAAATATGAGGGGGAAAAGGACTTAGTAGAAATTATACCTCGCGGGAAAATGGACGAAGGGGTTCGGGACGAGTAGGTGCGGGGGCGCGTTTGGTTCGGATCCTGGTGGATCTCGTCCCACCTGGACGGATCTGACCGGATCCGAACTCCGGTGAGGGCGGCGGCCTCCGGCGAGGAATGAAGGTGGCGGCGGGCGCTACGATGGCGAGGTCGACGGAGGACGCCGGCAGGGTTAAGAGGCGGCGCGCGGCAGCGAAGAAAGGCCGGTGAGGTCGGTCGGAGCGGATCCGGAGCACGCATCGGCGGAGGGGCAGGGGCCGGCGAGGGGTGGCGCCGGACGAGGCGGCGGGGCGGCGCACGATGGAGTGGCGGGGTGCCGCGCACGCCGGCGAGGGGCGGAGCCAAGGCGGGGCGGCGAGCTCGAGTCGGCGACGGGGTGAAGGCGGCGGGGCGGATGGGCAAGCGGCGCGGGCGGTTCGGGCGGCCGCGGGTGACGCCCGGGCCGCGCGGGCCGGCAGCGGGCGCGGAGGAGAGAGAGGGCGGCAGCGCGCTGATGTGGCGGCGGGGGATTGGGCGCGGGGTGGCGGAGGCTGAGGTGGTGGCTTCGGATTGGCCGAAGGGACATGTCCGGCGGTGCGAGGAGGAAGACGGTTAGGGTTTCATCCGCGAAAATTCGGAGGGAGACACAAATATATATAGGTAGAGGGAGCTAGGAGAGTCCAAATGAGGTGCGGTTTTCGGCCAGGCGATCATGATCGAACGGCCGAGAGGATGGAGGGGGTTTGGATGGGTTATTGGGCCACTTTGTAGGGGTGTTGGGCTGCAACACACACGAGTCCTTTACGGTTCCCCGATTAACCGTTGGAGTATCAAACGAACTCCAAATGGCACGAAACTTGATAGGCGGTCTACCGGTGGTGTACCAAGGCCGCTTGGAAAATCTCGCTCCGTTCCGAGAAAGTATAACACCCGCTCATGAAAAGAGGCAAAAGGGGGGGGCGTCAGGGGACATAGGAGTGTCGGATTGCAAAACGGACAACAGGGAAATTGCTCGGATGCATGAGACGAACATGAATGCAAATGCGATGCACATGATGACATGATATGCAATGCATGAAAATAACAAAATGCAAAACAAAAACAAAACCCAACCAAGAAGGGAAAATCATATCGCATCCCCGGAAAAGGCAAGAGTCGGAGTTACAAATATGGAAAGTTGTATCTGGGGTGTTACATGATCATGTGTTACAGAACGAGTAAAGAGACTTGCCGGTAATGAGATTGAACGAGGTATAGGGATACCGACGATCGAATCTCGGGCAATTAACATACCGATAGACAAAGGGAATTGTATACAGGATTGATTGAATCCCCAACATCGTGGTTCATCCGATGAGATCATCGTGGAACATGTGGGAGCCAATATGGGTATCCAGATCCCGCTATTGGTTACTGGCCGGAGAGATGTCTCGGTCATGTCTGCATGGTTCCCGAACCCGTAGGGTCTACACACTTAAGGTTCGGTGACGCTAGAGTTGTTATGGGAAATAGTATGTGGTTACCAAGGGTTGTTCGGAGTCCCGGATGAGATCCCGGACATGACGAGGAGTTCCGGAATGGTCCGGAAGTGAAGATCGATATATTGGACGAAGGGTATTGGAGTCCGGAATTGTTCCGGGGGTACTGGGTGACGACCAGTGTCTCCGAAAGGGGTTTTGGAGGCCCCGGCAAGCGTTGGGGGGCCTTATGGGCCAAGGGGAGGGGCACATCAGCCCACTAAGGGGATGAGCACCCCTCCCACCCCATCTCACGTAACCTGGAGAGGTGGGGGCGCCTCCCCTAGGGCAGCCACCCCTCTCGGCTTGGGGGGGGGGCAAGTTTCCTAGGGGTGGGGGCGCCCAAACCCATCTAGGGTTTCCCCTGTGGCCGCCGCCCCTACCCTAGGGAAACCCTAGGGCGCCTCCTCATCCCCCCTTCCACCTATATATAGTGAGGGAGAGAGGGCAGCCGCACCCTTCCCCTTGCGTAGCCCTCTCCCTCCCCAACACCTCCGTAGTAGTAGTAGTAGTGCTTGGCAAAGCCCTGCCGGAGAACTGCAAGCTCCACCACCACGTTGTCGTGCTGCCGGAGCTCTCCCTCAACTTCTCCTCTCCCCTTGCTGGATCAAGAAGTAGGAGGCGTCCCCGGGATGTACGTGTGTTGAATGTGTAGGCGTCGTTGTTCGGCGCTTAGATCGGAATCGACCGCGATCTGAATCGCTGTGTTTACGACTCCACCAACCGCGTTCTTGTAACGCTTCTGCTTAGCGATCTTCAAGGGTATGAAGATGCACTCCCTCTCTCTCATTGCTAGTATCTCCTAGATTGATCTTGGTGACACGTAGGAAATTTTTGAATTATTGCTATGTTCCCCAACACCAGGGCAGATGGGATCTCCCCTAGGGAAACCCTAGGGTGACTTGCCCCCCAAGCCAGGTGAAGGCTTGCCTCCCAAGCTAGGTGGAGGCTTGCCTCCCAAGCCAGGAGGCGCCCCACCTCCCCTGGTTACATGAGATGGGGTGAGAGGGGCGTTCAGCCCCTTAGTGGGCTGGTTTGCCCGATCCCCTTGGCCCATGAGCCCCCCCCCCCCAACAATTGCCGGGACCCCCCGGAACCCCTTTCGGTCATGCTGGTCAACACCCGGTACCCTCGGAACAATTCCGGAATCCAATACCCTTCGTCCAATATATCGATCTTCATCTCCGGACCATTCCGGAGTTCCTCGTCATGTTTGTGATCTCATCCGTGACTCCGAAAAACCTTCGATAACCACCATAATGGCTCAACTATACTTATATCGTCACCAAACATTAAGTGTGTAGACCTTGCAGGTTTGAGAACTATGCAGACATGAGCGAGACACCTCTATGGTCAATAACCAATAGCGGGACCTGGATGCCCATATTGGTTCCCACATATTCTATGAAGGTCTTATCGGTCGAACCTAGATGTCAAGGATTCAGCTAATCCCGTATGTAGTTCCCTTTGTCTATCGGTATGTTACTTTCCCGAGATTTGATCGTCGGTATCTCCATACCTAGTTCAATCTCGTTACCGCAAGTCTCTTTACTCGTTCCATAATACAAGATCCCATGGATAACTCATTAGTCACATTGCTTGCAAGCTTACTGTCATGTTGTATTATCGAGTGGGCCCTGAGATACCTCTCCGTCATACGGAGTGACAAATCCCAGTATTGATCCATGCCAACTCAACGGACACCCTCGGAGATACCTGTAGAGCACCTTTATAGTCACCTAGTTACGTTGCGACGTTTGGTACACACAAGGTATTCCTCTGGTGTCAGTGAGTTGCATGATCTCATGGTCATAGGAACATATACTTGACATGCAGAAAACGATAGTAGTAAACTTCACACGATCATATGCTACGTTTATAGCTTGGGTCTTGTCCATCACATCATTCTCCTAATGATGTGATCCCATTATCAAATGACAACTCATGTCTATGACTAGGAAACCATGGCCATCTTTGATCAATGAGCTATTCAGTAGAGGCTTACTAGGGACATGTTGTTGTCTATGTATCCACACATGTATTTTGAGTTTCCGGTCAATACAATTATAGCATGGATAATAAATGATTATCATGAACAGGGAAATAGATAATAACCAATTTATTATTGCCTCTAGGGCATATTTCCAACAAATGATCCGGATGATCTTGCCGGCGATCCGAAGAAGAGGGGTAGAGGAGAAAGTTTCAACGTGCGGGAGGACGAGCGGTTGTGCGATGTAGTCTTAACCACTAGCCTGGATCTGATCCATGGCACTGGGAAAAAGGGCACAACCTTTTGGAATAACATTGACAAATGGTTCCATGAACACAAGCATTTCATACCTACTCCGATGCGGTCATCAACAACCGTGAATCAAAGTCCCCCAACCATCGATGGTACACCATCCACGAGGCCATCTTGAAGTATTGCGGCCACTTTAAGAATCTCATCGCACGATGGCCTAGCGGTGCGCAAATGCACAAGAAAGTTCATTTGGCCGGATGTGCATACTTTTGTTGATCACTAGCCAACATAGTATTGTAGCCGGACAGGCATAGTTTTGTAGCCGGATATGCATTGTATTGTTGATCACCACCCGGATGTGCATCTTGTTGATCACTAGCCGGATATACATAGTTTCATAGTCGGATATGCAAAGTATTGTTGATCACCACCCGGATATGCATACTTTTGTTCATCACTAGCCGGATATACATAGTTTTGTAGCCAAATATGCGAAGTATTGTTGGTTACTTGTCGGATATACATAGTTTTGTAGCCGGATATGCAAAGTATTGTTGGTCACTTGCCAGATATGTATGCATAGGTCTTGACAATGTTATATTTTGTAACCATCTCAAGCGTGTATGTTCAAGAAGTTGGAGAAGGTAAACTTCACTGTCATGCATTGCTGGTTGAATTTGAATGGGAACCGAAGTGGAACCTATTCATAGCCAAGACCACCACCCAAGTCACCGAGGAAGAAACCGTGGACCCACCCGACCCAACAAAAGAACCGTCCAAAAAATTAGAAGAGAGTTCTGGAAAAAGAAGTGAGAGGAGGAGAGGGCGAAGTGAGAAGGTGTGGTTGCCAAGTCGATGGAGAAGTTCAAGAAAATCTTGTCTAAAATGAGAAGGTTTACATCAAGCGGTCCGATATCAAGAAGGAGAAAAAGGCGAAGAGGTTCAAACTGTTGATGGAGACGACCGAGAAAAAGCTCGCGCTCAAAGAGAAGAGGGCCTTGATCGAGAAGGCAGAGCTCGAAGAAAAGAAGGTTAATATCACAGCCGATGCGGAGGGCGTCAAGATGTTGTTCTTTTTTTTGAGCAGGAATAAAATTCATTCCACTTAGAGCCGGCGCATCATCTCAGTGTCAACCAGAACCGAAACGAAGTCTGGGGCCTCTACAGCCCAAACAGAAAAAGGGACAGCAGCCCTCAAACCAAATTGCGCCAAAGAGTGCGCAACCCTATTACAGTCCCTACGACAGAACATGGACTCATAGGAACCAAAAGAAACATGGCATACACTCTTAGCTTCCCTGAAGAGAACACCCAACTCTGTTGTGTCGTAGTCCCTACCCTTGAGCGCATTGATCATCATTAGACAATCTGATTCAAGGATGATACGCTGAGCACCTAGATCTGCCGCGCCCTCAATAGCTTTCATGCATACACTAATCTCCGCTTGCAGAGGGCTCCGGACATACTGCATCTTCCTAGCCGCCGCTGCTAGGAAATTTCCCATCTCATCCCGAATTACAAAACCCCAAGCACCCACCTTTGACTCCGCAAGGAAGGCAGCATCCATGTTTATCTTTACCCGACCTAACTCAGGGGCAGTCCAGGACTGTTTTTGCATTCCTTGTGTGTTGCCCCTAGCCTGCAAGTTCTCAAAGTCTTGAACGTGTCTGCTAATGACCCCACTCACTTCCTGAGTTGTTTTCTGTTTGTCACCCGTATTCGTTTTGTTTCTCGTAGTCCACCAGTCCCATAGGAGTACAACCACCCGGTGCTTCTTCTCTTCTGGCAGTGCATAGACAACATTTATGACTTGGAAAGAGTCCTTACGGTCGCACATCAATAGGCGGGTCTCTTCCAGATTCTGCTCTCGCCAAACCGCCTTCACACACTTGCAGCGGAGGAAAAGATGTCCACCATCTTCATCCAAGCGATTGCACATAGGGCAGCGGGTATCGATCTCAATGTGTTTCCGTTTTATATTCATACGAGTGGGAAGATTGTTATGGGCCAGCCTCCATAAGAACATATAGACTTTCCCCGGCACCTCCATCATCCAGATATGCTGCCATTGGACTGTATGTCTTTGGCCATTTGAGGTTCTTGCATTTTGTTGTTTCCTAGCTTCCCTCGGGCTCACCCCCAAATGGTAGGCTGATTTAATAGAGAACCTGCCTTTGTTATCATAGTGCCAGGAGATAAAATCCTCCATCTCCGCTCTCATAGGGATGGAAAGGATGACTCTCGCATCCTCCTTTGTGAAGAGTTCTCTCACTAGTTCGTCATCCCATGTCTCGGTAACCGGGTTTAAGAGCTCATTTACTTTAGTAATGATCGCCTGGCCTTGTAGTGCTACTGGTCGTCTTGTCGTACCCCTAGGAAGCCACGGGTCCGACCAGACATTCACTTGCATTCCATCTCCAATGCGCCAAACAATTCCTTCTTTTAACAGGTCACACCCTCTTAAAATGATCCTCCATGTGTACGACATCCCCGGCTGTTCCTCCGCCTCCAGTATAGAGCATTTTGGAAAGTATTTTGCCTTGAGCACAATTGCACACAGGGACTCCGGATTCTGTATAAGCCTCGAGCTCTTCCTTGCTAGCATTGCTTTATTGAAAATATACAGATCCCAGAAGCCTATCCCACCCTCCTTGCTTTTCATGAGCTTTTCCCATCCAATCCAATGGCACTTATGCTTTCCTTCCTGATGGTCCCGCCAGTACCGGCAAACCATCGCACTTATATCATCACACAGGCTCTTTATCAAGTCAAAACATGACATTGCATAGGTTGGGATCGCTTGGGCAACTGCCTTGATTAAGGTTTCTTTTCCCACCGTTGATAATAGCTTCTCAAGCCACCCCTGGATCCTCCTCCAGATCATCTCCTTTGTGTACTCAAACTCCTTGCTCTTTGCTGCACCGGCAGCCCCAAGTACCTCTCATTATGTGTTTTTGCCGAAATCCCTAGGACTTGTAGGACCTGTTGTTTATTCCGCAAACTTGTTTTCTTGCTGAAAAACGCAGAGGACTTGTCTCTATTTATTTTTTGGCCCGACTGGGCTTCATATAGCGCAAGGATCTCCTGAAGTTTCAAGGCACTGCCTCCGTAGCTTTCATGACAATCAAGGAGTCATCTGTGAAGAAAAGATGATTTATGCTCGGAGCACCTGGGCATAGTTTGACACCCTCGATCGTTCCCTCATGTGCTGCATGCTGCAGCAATTTGGAAAAAGCTTCTGCACATATGATGAAGAGATACAAAGATAAGGGATCTCCTTGACGTAGGCCTCTCTCGGGAAGAAAGAAATCCGTTAAGCTTCCGTTCACCTTGACCCTGTATGAGATTGAGCACACACATTTCCACCAAGCTTACCCATGTTGCAGCAAATCCCATGGTAAGCATCATGCGTTCCAGAAGGCGCCATTCCACCCTGTCATACGCCTTACTCATGTCAAGTTTCACTTCCACCAATCCTTGTCTCCCTCCCTTCTTTTTATGCATCAGGTGGGTTATCTCATAGGCAAGCAACACATTGTCTGTGATCATCCTTCCCGGAACAAACGCAGATTGTGTTGGAGAAATCAGGTCTGGTAGTATCCCTTTCATACGGATAGCCAAAACTTTTGAAATGAGCTTATATAAGACATTGCATAGGCTGATCGGTCGGTATTGTGTGAGTGACTCTGGGTTCTTCACCTTTGGAATCAACACTATTGTTGTTTCATTCCATCCCATGGGCATGCTACCACCATTTAACACTGCCAAGACCTCCTCTTGTACTTTAGCACCCACCATATCCAAAACTTTTTATAGAACAGGGCCGGCATGCCGTCCGATCCAAGAGCTTTGAGGTCACCGGTAGCATCAAGAGCCTCTCTTATCTCCTCCCCGGTGAATTTCTTAGTGAGGGATACATTCATCTCAGGCGTAACAGACACATTTATATGGCGGAAGATGTCATCATTTAGGGGGCCTGCAGAAGATACAAATAGACTTCGATAAAAATTAGTGATAAAGGGTCCTATTTCTTCCTTCCTCTCCACAACACTTCCATCATCCCTCTACAACCTCCGGATCATATTCACCCTCCTTCTCTTCGAAGCGTGGGCATGGAAAAAAGTCAGTGTTTCGATCACCAAATCTTAGCCAATTGACATGCGCCCGCTATTGCCAGTACACATTATATTGGTCCTCCAACCGGCTTAGTCTGTACCGCAGCAATTGTTTGCAGGAGACTTGTAGTTGGTTAATGGCCCCTCTCCAACACCGCTCTAGCTCCCTTCGGACCCCCTTTATTTTTTGCTTCAGTTCGCCCAGGACCTCCCTGACCCATTTCAGTAGGCTTGCACCCACTCTCTTCAAGGCCTCGCCAACTTGTGTCTCTCCTTCCCAGAATGCATTATTCCATGCCTCCTCCACAACCTCATGGCACCCTTCCTCATGTAGCCATCGTGCCTCGAAGCGGAAACATGTTTGACCCCTTCCAACGCCCAGGGATTTATCTTGCACATTTGGTTCAGCAATAACAGGGCGATGGTCAGAATGTCTCAGATCCCCGTTAATGATTTTGTGCAAAAGGAAACAAGCACCTCCACTCAACATTTTGTACTGCCCTATCCAACCTCTCCTTTATATACCCGGTCGCGTCCCTCCAGTTATTTCTCCACATGAACGGGTCGCCGACAAAGCCCAAGTTCTCAAGCTCACGGTGTTCCAGGGTTCTTCTGAAAGCTTGCATGCTTGCCTGGGCCCGAGCCTGCCCTCCTTCCTTCTCTCCCGCAAATAATATTTCATTAAAGTCACCCATGCAAACCCACGCTAGCTTTTCCTACCCATGCAGATTTCGAAGAGCCCTCCATGTACTCTCCTTCTCTCCCGCCTTTGACTCTCCATACACCCTGGTGAACCTCCATTTGCTTCCATCCTCCTGCACCACATTAGCAGTAATGTGGTATTTTCCCTTCCATCTTAACTGAACATCTATCCCTCTACTCCAAAAAAGCGCCAGCCCACCACTCCTCCCCACACAGTTCACCGCCACCATGTTCACCATATTCAATCTCCACCTCAAGAAATCCACTTCCTTCTCGGTCATTTTGGTTTCCGAGAGGAAGAGGATGTCAGGCTCTTCGGCCTTCTGGAGTTCCAGAAGGCTACGAACTACCGCGGGGTTCCCAAGCCCCCGACAGTTCCATGAGATGACTTTCATTGCTGCTCGCAGGGCTGTTGTGACAGCCCCGCTCTATTTTTCACTGGTGTGGCCACCTCAGTTTTGCTTTTCTTCACATCTCCTGCCATCTCTGTACCACATTCCATAGCATCACCTCCCCTCTTCGACCCCAGGTTTACTCCCAACGGTGATCCATCCGCCTGACTACCCTTACGTGGCTTCCTCTTGTATTTCGTCCCACCTTGCTTTCCTGTTTGTTTCAGATCTGTTGTCATCATCACGGTTTCCTTTCTTTCCCCACTGCTCTCCTCCACCCGCACACCCTCTCCTTCTTCCTTCTCTACAACAGTGTTTACTTTCTCTACCAGAGCTAGCGTTAGCGTAGTTGTCGGTGTCAAAACTGGCGGATCTCGGGTAGGGGGTCCCGAACTGTGCGTCTAGGCTGGATGGTAACAGGAGGCAAGGGACACGAAGTTTTACCCAGGTTCGGGCCCTCTCGATGGAGGTAAAACCCTACGTCCTGCTTGATTAATATTGATGATATGGGTAGTACAAGAGTAGATCTACCACGAGATCGGAGAGGCTAAACCCTAGAAGCTAGCCTATGGTATGATTGTTGTTGTGTATGTTGTCCTACGGACTAAAACCCTCCAGTTTATATAGACACCGGAGAGGGTTAGGGTTACACAAAGTCGGTTACAATGGTAGGAGATCTGCATATCCGTATCGCCAAGCTTGCCTTCCACGCCAAGGAAAGTCCCTTCCGGACACGGGACGAAGTCTTCAATCTTGTATCTTCATAGTCCAGGAGTCCGGCTGAAGGTATAGTCCGGCCATCCGGACACCCCCTAATCCAGGACTCCCTCAGTAGCCCCTGAACCAGGCTTCAATGACGACGAGTCCGGCACGCAGATTGTCTTCGGCATTGCAAGGCGGGTTCCTCCTCCAAGTACTTCATAGAAGATTTTGAACACAAAGATAGTGTCCGGCTCTGCAAAATAAGTTTCCACATATTGCCATAGAGAGAATAATATTTACACAAATCTAATCTGCTGACGTATTCCATAGTGTGACACACCACGGCCAAGCCTTTATCCGAGTCGTTTCATTATCCCACCTCAGCGCGTCATGCGAGGCGGTTTCCTTGGCACGTCTTGTTAAAGCAGAGATCGTGTCCCCTTATTCCGGGATTCTCATCAATACGGGCGTGGGTAACCCAACCGCGCCATTGATTACGGCGCTTGGAGATAAGCGAGTTTTACCAGGCTGGTGGGGACACGTAGTTGCGTCCACCCATATAAGGGGATAAGGATCCACCCTTTCACCTACGCCTTCTTCCTCCCTTGCTTATCCATTCTCGCGCACTCGAGCTCCAGCGCCCAAGTCCGCACTCCCCACCTCAACCTTCTCCAGCCATGTCTGGAGCGGGAGGCAAGTGGATGGTCTCCTCCGTCACGGAGGGACACATCAAAAAACTGAGGAAGGCCGGATACTTGTCTAACGACATTGCGTACCGGCTTCCCGAAAAGGGGCAGCTCATCCCCACCCCTAGGCCCTATGAGAGGGTGGTGTTCCTCCCCCATTTCCTCCGCGGACTGGGCTTCCCTCTTCACCCATTTGTCCGGGGGCTCATGTTCTACTATGGCCTAGATTTCCATGATCTGGCCCCAAACTTTGTCCTCAACATCTCAGCGTCTATCGTCGTGTGCGAGGCTTTCCTCCGCATCCGCCCCCATTTCGGCCTATGGCTCAAGACTTTCAATGTCAAGCCAAATGTGGCGCGCGGCAACCAGGCGGAGTGCGGAGGCGCCATGGTGGGCAAGATGGCCAACGTCTTATGGCTCGAGGGCTCCTTTGTGGAGACCCTGAAGGGGTGGCAATCGGGTGGTTTTACATCACTGAGCCGCGCGACCCCGAATGGGTCGCAGCCCCCGAGTTTCGACCCGGACCCCCTACGCGGCTCACCTCCTGGAAGGAGACGGGCCTGTCGTGGGGTAAAAAAGGAGAGCTGACCGGACTCCAAACATGCGTCCAAACCCTGGTGGACAAGAAGCTCAAACTTGTCAACGTAGTCCAGGTTATGCTCATCCGCCTGATCCTCCTGTGTTAACAACGGGCTTTCAACCTGTGGGAGTTCGACCCGGTGCGGCACCAAACTCTGAGCAGGCTCTTTGACACGACGTACGAAGATGCCTGGAAGGTGCTTTTCAAGGGCGCCGAGGCCCCCGCATCTGCTACCGAGGATCGCAGATTCAGTACGCAGCGTCACGCTCATGCGGTGAGCTGTTTTTTCCTTTTACAGGGTATCAGTTTTTCCTAGTTTGACTCCATGCGGGATCTAAGCTCCCTTACCTTTGACATGACTGGCAAGTGACGTCCGGACAGATCAACTATCCGGCTCCTTTTCCCGAAGGCCCAGCGGACGCTCGCTTGGCAAAGCTGCTGGTTCCGGCACCCTATGTGGTGCCGGAGAAGAAGGCCGCGAAAAAGGCCACGGGGACTCGAAAGAGTGCCCGGCGCCAGGAGGTGTCGGATCCATCATCCGACGGTTCCGAGGCGCATTCCTCCCGTGAAGACGAGGAGGAAGAAGAAGAGACCTCTCCCCCTCCAACGGGAAGAGAGAAGAAAAGGAAGGCCGCCCTCTCTGGGGAGGCCGGAGGGTCCAAGAAGGGGAAAACCCTTCCTCCGGACTACTCCACCGACGCCGACGACGGCGGAGAGGAGTGGCCGCCCAGGGCCAAGCCCCTGGCAAAATCGTAAGTATCCGGATACCAGAGTAATTCATAGTATTCGTTTATTGCACAGCTTTCCCTTATGTCGAATATGTTTATGCAGCCCACCCAAAGACCGGCTCGACGCGTCGTCGAGCGGCTCACTGGACTCGTCGGATGTGAACTCGCTTCCGACGGCTTCCTCCCCCCGCCCTACGGACGACACCGAAGTGTTGTCCCAACAGGTTCCAAGCCGGGAGGAGGTGGTCCTGGAGGCGCCGCAAGGCGACCTCCCGGACTCCAGGAGTAAAGGGGATGAAACCCCCCAGGGCTCCAAGTCCGGCTCTAGGCCGGACACCGCTCCGGAACCTTCAAAGGTTCCAGAGTCCGGCGGGGGACCTCCTTCCAAGAGGAGCAAGCCCACCGTGCCGGTGACCCCCGTCCAACCGGAGGCGCCGGACAATCTGTTGGAGGCGCTCCAAGGCGCCTCCATCGACGAGGAGCACCGCACCATTATGAGTGCGGTGGTCCAGAAGGTTCAGTCCGCCAAGAGCGGACTGACTGAAGCTTGTACTAGCCTTTTAACAGGCTTTGAGGTAAGTAAAGAATGTGTAAATAATATTACCGCATAGACAGTAGCCCCTGATGCTCTGTTTGGCGTTCGGGAAGAAAAGCCGAATAGAGGATCAAATAAAATTCGCAGGAGTCTAACAAAAAGGAGTCAATATGCGTATGCAGGCTTCTCTGCTTGCGTCCGCCGCACTGACTGCGGAAGTGGACACGCTAAAGCAGAACCTCGAGCGGTCCGAGCAAGAGCTCGGGCGTGCCAAGAAGCAGCTCGAGGACAATGAAGGTAAGAAATACCTTGTTTAAATATATATAAAAAGGTGCAATTGCAAAAAATGACAGGATTATCGTGGCTATTGTAGGGGCCACGTCTGAGGTGGCGACCCTTAAGCAAGCGCTGGTCGAGGCCGAGAAGAGGGCGGCCACGGAGCGCACCGAGCGGGAGAAGTATGAGGCCAAGGTTGGCAAGGTACGGCAAGAGCTCCAGGCTCTCATGAAAAACATGAGAGTTTGGAGCTTGACTCAAAGACGCGAGCGTCCGAGCTCGCGGTGGCTATTGAAAATGCCAAGTCTGCCAAGGCCGAATCCCAGAAGACCCTCCAGGAGTTGGATGAGGTGAAGAAGATAGCGGCGGGTAAGGCATTCTTTATGCAAAGCAAACACATAAATGTGAGTTACTTGTTACTTACCCGAATCCGGAGCTCTCCAGGAGCGTTCGCAGATCTTCCCCGGAGTGTGTCCGATGCCGCCGCATTCTATCGAGCCGAGGAGGGCAGCTCGACAGAGAAGGTGTTCTGGTCTCAGTATGCTGAGGCCGGACACCCCGTGCCCCTGAGCGACCAGCTGAAGCAACTGGTCGAGCTCCACAAGGCGGCCGAACAGGCCATGAAGGGCCTCATAGTTCGGCTGTGGCCTGGAGGGGCTCTGCCTGGGAGCTATTTCGGGCTGGTGCGGCGGCTGGTGGAGGCCTGTCCAAGGCTCGAAGTCATCAAGCGCTCCGTCTGCATTGAAGGTGCCCGTAGGGCCCTTGCCCGTGCTAAGGTGCACTGGGGCAAGCTGGATGCTGAGAAGCTTGTGAAGGACGGGCCACCGCCGGGGAAAGAGCATCGCAAGCCCGAGAATTATTATAAGGATGTTCTGAAGGGTGCCTGCCTTGTGGCGGATGAATGTTCTAGGGATGTAATTTTTGAGTGAAACTTGCTCGTTTTGTCCTGTGCGCTGAAAACTTGTTCATATGCGCTAAGCAATGCTGTTGGAATTTAAAATATTACCTTCTGTGCGGCTGTTTATCAATTCTGAGAGATGGCAAGTCGTCGGCTTCTGCCCCGTGCCGCTAGTGCTGGGGTGTTCGGGGATAAACCTGAGCGCTCTTTTTCCCATGTTTGGGTCCTTCGAGGGAGGCGCTCAGCCCAACGAACAAGGCAATCGGACTATAATGCGTGAACACTCTCACTTAGCCATAGAATTCTATAATTTTAAATTTCGGCGAAGCCCCTGGTATTCGGAAGACCGAGTTCGGGGCGCTATCCACGCCTTGGCCGGACAGAGCCGGCTCCTCGCTCTAAGCGGCATAAGTCTTTAGGGACTCGAAAAACCTCTCGAACAGCGACCAGCTCTCGCTTCATCATGACAGTCAGTTTTAGCTTTCTCCACTGAGGTGCTCGACCCAGCTCAACTGGGGCACAATCGCAGTGGTTCTCCTAGTGCTACCTTAGCCGATATAGCGGAACGTAAGGCACCGAAACATAGGAGCCGGGAAAACTCAACTATTGACCCAAGACATGATTCGGAGCCGATGCATATAATGCTATAAGTTCGGGGTGCCGCACTTGTTAAAGTGTTCGGACTTCTCACACCATATTGAGGGGTACTAAAGCCCCTGGCGTATTTAGGCCGTACCAAAGTGTACGGGTGCAATATGTCGTTAAGGAACATATATATATATATATATATATATATATATATATATATATAAAGAGTAATGCAAAAATAGACAAAAGCTATGCACTGTTTATTAAAGAGGGCTGCGATCAAAGCAGAACGATACAAATAATGCGATAAGCAAAAGGTTGGACTATGTAACATGTCCGTTCCAGGGGCAAGCTGCGGAATAGTATGCGAAACAGGTATACTGCTCGTGATAGAGACCACCTGGGAGTTCCGTAATGCGGCGTGGCTTGTCTGCTTCCCTGGTTCTTGCATTGTTTGTGCGGCAATTGAACTGCCGAACAGGCCTTCCGAAGTGTGGAGTCCTGAAAGTAAGAGAAAATTAAAAAATCGGCAGCCCCTGGTGCGGTTTAAGCCGTGTTTCGGGCGTGCCGTGATGGTGCCCCTCCCCTGTACCCATGGTATTTCTAGAGCGTAGTTATGTACGCGAAGTACTGGTGTCGCATTTTTGCGAGGGCTGGGGTTGGGGCCGCATTGCTACGCCTGCTCGGATCGTGCCAGGCGGTCTTGTTGTAGGTTACTCCGGGCGCGCTTGACGGTGTCCGGTCGTTTAATGGCCGGACTGGAGAACTGCCTGGAGAGGCTGCTTTGTACTTCCGCTGCAAGGGCCGCCGTGTGCTCCTCCGTTCGGAGGGAGCGTTCGGTGTTTCCATTGACCGTAATTACTCCTCGAGGGCCTGGCATCTTGAGCTTAAGGTATGCGTAGTGCGGTACCGCATTGAACTTGGCGAATGCGGTTCGCCCGAGCAGTGCGTGATAGCCACTGCGGAATGGGACTATGTCGAAGATTAACTCCTCGCTTCGGAAATTATCCGGAGATCCGAAGACCACTTCAAGTGTGACTGAGCCTGTACAGTTGGCCTCTACACCTGGTATTACGCCTTTAAAGGTCGTTTTGGTGGGCTTAATCCTCGAGGGATCTATGCCCATTTTCCGCACTGTATCCTGGTAAAGCAGGTTCAGGCTGCTGCCGCCGTCCATAAGGACTCTAGTGAGATGAAATCCGTCAATAATTGGGTCTAGAACCAATGCGGCGAATCCGCCATGACGGATGCTAGTGGGATGGTCCCTTCGATCAAAGGTGATCGGGCAGGAGGACCATGGGTTGAACTTTGGGGCGACTGGCTCTACCGCGTATACGTCCCTTAACGCGCGCTTCCGCTCCCTTTTGGGGACGTGGGTTGCGTATATCATGTTCACCGTCCGCACTTGTGGGGGAAAACCCTTCTGTCCACTGTTGTTCGGCGGCCGGGGCTCCTCGTCGTCATCGCTATGCAGCCCCTTGTCTTCATTTTCGGCGTTTAACTTGCCTGCCTGCTTGAACACCCAACAATCCCTGTTGGTGTGATTGGCCGGCTTTTCGGGGGTGCCATGTATCTGGCACAAGCGGTCGAGTATTCGGTCCAAACTGGACGGGCCCCTAGGATTCCTTTTGAATGGCTTTTTCCGCTGACCGGATTTAGAGCCTCTGAATCCGGCATTAACTGCCGTATCCTCAGCATTGTCGCCGTTAATGCGGCGCTTCTGCTTGTTGCGACGCGACCTGCCACTACTGTCCCTGGTATCCGAATTACCAGGGTTCTTGGTCATATTGTTGCTACGAGCAAGCCAGCTGTCTTCTCCCGCGCAAAAGCGGGTCATGAGTGTCGTGAGTGCTGCCATAGACTTCGGCTTTTCCTGTCCAAGGTGCCGGGCAAGCCACTCGTCACGGATATTGTGCTTGAAGGCTGCTAGGGCCTCAGCGTCCGGACAGTCGACTATTTGATTTTTCTTTGTTAGGAACCGTGTCCAGAATTGCCTGGCCGATTCCTCTGGCTGCTGAATTACGTGACTTAGGTCATCGGCGTCTGGGGGTCGCACATAAGTGCCCTGGAAATTGTCGAGGAATGCGGCTTCCAGGTCCTCCCAACAACTGATTGATCCTGTTGGCAAGCTGTTAAGCCAATGCCGAGCTGGTCCTTTAAGCTTGAGTGGGAGGTATTTGATGGCGTGGAAATCATCGCCGCGGGCCATGTGGATATGAAGGAGATAATCCTCGATCCATACCGCAGGATCTGTTGTGCCATCATATGATTCGATATTTACGGGTTTGAAACCCTCGGGGATTTGATGATCCATTATTTCGTCTGTGAAGCATAGTGGGTGTGCGGCGCCTCTGTACTGGGCTATATCACGACGTAGCTCCAATGAGCTTTGTCTACTGTGTTCGGCCCTGCCGAATTTGTGGCCGGCGTGACGGTTACCGTCTCGAGCCGTGGGGCGCCCACGCGATCCGTAGATCGATCTTGTTTGCCTTGCCTTGTCCTCCAACATATCTCGTAAGTCCGGCGCATATTCCCGTGCCTTGGTACGGGGTGCGGCTTGAGTGGAGGGCCGAGAGGCCTCTCTGTCGCGGCCACGAGGTGGCCGGTCGGCCGCATCAAGTGCTTCCTCCTCTAATCGGGGTAGCAACCTGCGCTTTGGGTAGCTCTTGGAGGGGCGTTCGAGTTTATGCTCTTCGGCCGCAAGGACTTCAGTCCATCTGTCGACTAGCAAATCTTGATCAGCTCTAAGCTGTTGCTGTTTTTTCTTGAGGCTTCTTGCCGTGGCCATAAGCCTGCGTTGAAAACGCTCTTGCTCGACGGGATCCTCTGGCACGACGAATTCGTCGTCGTCGAGGCTTGCCTCGTCTTCGGAGGGAGGCATATAATTATCGTCCTCGACCTCTCTGTCTGCCGCTCTCTCATGAGGGCTGGTTTCTCCATCCTCCTGTGCTAAATCTTGCTGGAGGGGGTTTTCTTCGGCACTTTCCGGAGTATTATTATCTCCCGTGCTGGAATCACCGTATTTGTTTTGGCGGGATTTTGAGCGGCGCCGCTGACGCCGGCGCTTAGGCTGTTTCTTGGAGGGGTCATCCTCCGCTGTTCCATCGCCATCTCCTTCTTTTGGGGTGTCCACCATGTATATGTCATATGACGAGGTGGCTTTCCAGGGCCTGATAGGCGCTGGTTCTTCATCGTCTCCTTCATCGGCGTCCATACCGTCGATGTCTTCGGAGTCGAAGTCGAGCATGTCGGTTAAGTCGTCGACAGTGGCTACAAAGTGGGTGGTGGGTGGGCTTTGAATTTCTTCATCGTCCGAATCCCAACCTTGCTGACCGTAGTCCGGCCAGGGCTCTCCTGATAAAGAGAGAGACTTCAGTGTCTTCAGAATATCGCCGAAAGGCGAGTGCTGAAAGATGTCCGCGGCAGTAAACTCCATGATCGGCGCCCAATCGGATTCGATCGGCAGGGGCGCGGAGGGTTCGGAGTCCGGAGAGGAGTCCGGCTCCTTGGAGTCACGAGTCTCGCAGAGTGCGGGGCTGGTGTTCGGCTCGATCGCCGTTGGGATCGCAGCCCCCGAGGCGGCGTCCAACCACCCATCCTCGATCGGCGCAGTTGGCTCCGAATTAAGGGTCGAAGCCGATGCGGGTGCGGCCTCCAGGGCACTGTTCGGCGGCAGAGCTAGATCATGCTCGTCGTGACAGTGCGGCGCGCTCGGCAGTGGCTCGAATCCGTCGAAGATCAAGTCCCCGCGGATGTCAGCCGTGTAGTTTAAACTTCCAAATCTGACCTGACGGCCAGGGGCATAGCTTTCGATCTGCTCCAGATGGCCAAGTGAATTGGCCCGCAGTGCGAAGCCGCCGAAGACGAAGATCTGTCCGGGGAGGAAGGTCTCACCCTGGACTGCATCGCCATTGATGATCGTAGGAGCCATCAAGACTGACGGCGACGACACAGAGGAACTCCCAATGAAAGCACCAATGTCGGTGTCAAAACCGGCGGATCTCGGGTAGGGGGTCCCGAACTGTGCGTCTAGGCCGGATGGTAACAGGAGGCAAGGGACACGAAGTTTTACCCAGGTTCGGGCCCTCTCGATGGAGGTAAAACCCTACGTCCTGCTTGATTAATATTGATGATATGGGTAGTACAAGAGTAGATCTACCACGAGATCGAAGAGGCTAAACCCTAGAAGCTAGCCTATGGTATGATTGTTGTTGTGTATGTTGTCCTACGGACTAAAACCCTCCAGTTTATATAGACACCGGAGAGGGTTAGGGTTACACAAAGTCGGTTACAATGGTAGGAGATCTGCATATCCATATCGCCAAGCTTGCCTTCCACGCCAAGGAAAGTCCCTTCCGGACACGGGACGAAGTCTTCAATCTTGAATCTTCATAGTCCAGGAGTCCGGCTGAAGGTATAGTCTGGCCATCCGGACACCCCCTAATCCAGGACTCCCTCAGTAGTCTCCCTCACTCCCGGCACCTCTGAGGTCTGAGCACTGCTAAAGTTTAGTTGCTTTCTAATAGATCCCTCATGTATCTCTTCCACCCCATCACTACTCTTTTGCTCGACCTGCATAGGATCTGTAGGCTTCTTCAGCGGGCTAGTGACCTCATCATCCAGTGTTTCCTTTTCTGTAATTTTATGCCCGGCTCCAGGCTCATCCTTGCGCCAATTGTCACTGTCACTGCCTGTTCTAACTCTGGAGGATCCTAGGTTCAGACTCCTACCACTCCCACTGCCCCGTCCATCAAACCTGCCTCTCCTGTGACTCCAGCTCCCCTTGCTGTTCTCACTCGTAGGCCTGTCAATATAGGCCTTAAGCCATGAGCCATATTGCTTGGTTTCCCCCTTCTTCAACCTGACCGAGCAGTCCTTCTCCACATGGTCAAGCATGCCACAGACGTAGCATAAATCTGGTAGGAACCCATACTCAAAGCGACGCCATTTCTCCTCCTCCCTCTTCCTCTTCTCATCTGCAGTCACTGCCATTTTCCCTTCCTCCTTATCCTCCTCATCATCCAGAACAAAGCCTCTCATAATTGGCTTTGATATATCCATGCGGATCTTGATCCGAAGATACTTTCCTACTGTCATGCCATCAGTCCCCGCATCAACCTCCAGGGCCTCTCCAATAATGTCCCCGATTGCTAGGCCAGCCTCCCTACACATCATCCTGAGGGGAAGATCATAGACTCGAACCCATATTGGAACTGTCTTGAACTTGTAGTCCTTGACAGTTTTTTCGGGTCATAATCCTCTTTTTTGCGGGGTAAAAGGGATTTGTATTACTCAAGAGCCAAGAAGGTCCTCCCTACACAAGCTAGGGATATTGTCCGGGCCGGAGTGGAGCCAGACCACAGTACGGTCTTCCGTCCTTCCAAAGTTCGCCAACGCATGGCTTACATTATTCTGCTCTCGAGAAATATGAATAACATGACACTCCCTTTCACTCATAAGATGCTTCACTTCCGAGACCACCATGGCGTACTGTGAGCGGTCTTGTCCTGAGGCATTGATCAGTTGCACTGCATGCAAACTATCACACTCGACGATAAACGACAGCTCCGTCCATTGGAGGGCCAAAGCTATGCCCTCCATGCACCCAGCCAGCTCGGCATGTAGAGGGTCCGGGCAAGACCATAGCGAGCGACACACGGAGAAAATAATGTCCCCTTCCTAGTCACGGAGCACCATTCCCGTCCGGCCCTCCCGTCATCATGGAAAAAGGAACCGTCGACATTCAGCTTCGTCCAGTTGGCGGGTGGGGGACTCCATTTGTGGGTTGTTCGTGGCACACCTCCCACATGTGATATAGGTTGTTCTGCACCTTCTTGTTGGATGGTCATCTTCCCTTTGTCCCAATCTCCCTGTGGATACTGCTGGATCCCGAGCAGTGAGGTTACGTAGCTCTGCAAAAAGCGACGAGATATCTCCACAGGCGGCGCCGGTTTGTCATGAGTGATCCCGTTGCGCACATGCCAACATCTCCACAGTAGCATAATCAGGCGCAGCCAGTCCCCTTCATTGCTTTCTGCAATTAGGTTCAGGAGCCACTCCGGGCCGGTGTTACGGACTGACTCGATGTCCGGTATACTCCACACCTCCGCCATAGTCCGCCACAAATGCACCGCCCGAGGGCACCTGCAAAACACATGAAAAGTGTCCTCGCGCTCGAGACCACATAATGGGCATATATCAGTAACCTCCATGTGTCGACTAAATTTATTAGACCATGTGGCAAGGGAATTAGTAGCCAAACGCCATGCAAACACACGCACCTTAGGAGGAGCAGGGCACCTCCATAATAATGCCCAGACGGCACGTCACCCGTCCGGTGCCCTGCTCGCTGCGACTGAAGAGGGACGAAGCTTGTCCTCAAGCGCCAGCCGGTACGCGCTACGTATGGTGAAGATACCGGTACGTTCTGCACCCCATGCAAGGAAATCTGCCCCCAGCCGAGGGGATGCTTTAATCTTTAGTATCTCCTGAACATCAACGGGCAAAAAGTACTGTTGAAGTAGGGTTCCGTGCCATGCACCATACTCGTCTAGGAGCTCTGAGACTCGACGGAGATGGCACCTTCCCCGTTGGGTAATTGGTGGCTGGTCAACAGGGTGTGGTATCCAGGAGTCCTGCCAAATTCGGACCGACTGCCTGTTACCGATGCGCCATACTAAGCCTTTCTTCAGCAATTCCAACCCATGCACAATGGCCTGCCAAGTTTGCGACGCGTTGCTAGTGAAAACAGTATCTTCTAATCGTCCATTAGGGAAATACCTTGCCTTCAAGACGCGCGTACAAAGACATTCCGGGTTGACCAAAATACGCCATGCTTGCCGAGCTAACATTGCTTGGTTGAAGAGTCTGAAGTCCTTGAATCCCATAGCCCTAGCCGATTTGGGCCTCAGCAGCGAGTCACAAGATTTCCAGTGGGTTTCCTCTTGCCTCTGTACGCGCCCCACCAGTAGCTACGAATCATCCGCCCCAAATCATCGCAGGTGCTTCTAGGAAATGTAAACAAACTCATTAGGAAGGTGGGTAGGGCCTGTGCCACCGCCTTGACAAGAACCTCACGTCCTGCTTGGGACATCAATTCCCCCCACTGTATAATTCTCTTTATCAGTTGCTGCTGAAGATTGTGTAGTTTCCCTTTTGAAAAGCGGCCACTTGGCGTTGGAAAGCCAAGATATTTTTCCTCAAAGCTCATATTCACCACGTCCAAGTTGTGCATGACCTCCTGCTTGTTAGCTTGTGAACATTTGGGGCTGAACATTATAGAGCACTTGGCAGGATTTATGAGCTGGCATGTAGCTCTAGCATATGTACTGAGAGCTTCTTTGACTTGGGCAGCCTCCTCTCCATTAGCACGAAAGAACAATAAGGTGTCATCCGCGAACAGGAGGTGTGAGATGCCTGGAGCTTGGGCGCACACCCGGAGTGGAGTGAGGCAGTTGGCTGCAATCTCCTGTTTTAGAATAGTATCAAGATCGTCAGCAACAAAAAGGAAAAGGAAAGGTGAGAGGGGGTCTCCCTGCCGTAGTCCACGAGACGGTGCGAATGAATCCGAGAGGGCTCCATTGACTTTCACACAATACCTCACCGAGGTGACACACCTCATTATCCAATCCACCCATCGGTGAGAGAAACCCATCTGTTGTATCACTCGCTCCAAGAAAACACAATCTACCCGATCGTAAGCCTTGGACAGGTCCAGTTTATAGGCACAAAAGCTCTGCTCCGGGTCCTTCTCCTGTTTGATCGCATGAAAACACTCAAAAGCGATTAATGCATTATCTGTAATTAATCTGCCCGGTACAAAGGCGCTCTGCTCTAGGGACACCAACTCATCCAAAATAGGCCTCAACCTATTGACCAGGCATTTGGCTATCACCTTATATATGACATTACAGAGACTGATAGGCCGAAAATTAGTGAGTCGGGACGGCGAGTCAATCTTGGGGATCAAAACAATGACCGTGCTGTTTATCCCGTCCGGCATGACTCCATAGGCAAAAAATAATTTAACCGCATTAATTATGTCATCCTTCATCACCGCCCAATGCCGCTGGAAGAATCTCGCGGGGAACCCATCCAGCCCCGGCGCCTTTAGGGGCCCTATCTGGAATATTGCATTAGAAATCTCCTCATCGGTAAATTCCTTGCATAGATTATTGTTCATCTCCACAGACACCTTGGGTTGTATAAGCTGTAACACATCATGTGGATCCAACATTGGGTCAGCTGTGAATAAATTATGAAAATAACATTTTACCATCTGTAGCATGGTGGCCTGATCGGTGTGCATAACACCCGCCTCATCCGCCAGCCCACGGATTTTATTCTTTCTCGCTCGCCAAACTGCCTTCCTGTGGAACATCTTGGTGTTACGATCCCCTTCCTTTAGCCAATCAATCCGAGATCTCTGGAGCCACAACATTTCCTCCCTGTATAACAACTCATTCATCTTGTCCATCTCCAGTCTTATTCCAGCTCGGTCTACATTCATATTGGTTAGTTCCTCAAGCCTAGTACATGACTTCTCTAGCTCACATGTAACATTGCCAAAAGTTTTATTACTCCAAGTGTGTAGATCAGCCATAATAGTAGCAAGGGCCTCCCTTACATCTCCCAGGTTCCTCTTTGTACCTTTGCTTGACCAAGAATTTGCGATAATGGCCTCTAACGCCGGCGATCTCTCCCACATCAACTCGTACCGGCGTCTGCTGCGAGGCCGCCTGTCCTGTTCCAGCGAGAACTTGAGGAGCAGCGGACTATGGTCCGATGTCGGTGACACAAGGTGTGCCACCGAAGCTTGCATAAACATGTCTCTCCAGTCATTGGACGCCACCGCTCTATCCAGCCGAACTTGGACGTTCGCCCGGCCACTCCGCCTATTATCATATGTGAAGGGGTGCCCTGAAAAACCAAGATCAGTGAGGCCACAAGCTTCAAGTGCATCCCGAAAATTAATCATTTGACCAGCAGGTCTCGGAGTTTTCGATTGATGCTCAAAATCCCACATAGCCTCATTGAAGTCATCGATAATCACCCATGGCAGAGCGCTATGAGCATGCAGACCTTTGAGCTTATCCCACATCATGTGTCTATTTTCTACTCTCGGTTCGCCATAAACAAATGTAGCTCTCCATAATGGCTTGTCCGGTGACACACGCAAATACACGTCAATCAATCTTTCGTTTGCTTCTTGCACATCGACATACATAGACTCATGCCAGAATAGTGCTAGGCCGCCACTACGACCATTACTACTGACTCCTTCAAAACCAGAAAGCCCTGACCTATTACGCAAATGATACATCTTATTTTTATTCTTCCTAGTCTCAGACAAGAAAACAAGACTTGGGGAATGCGTCATAACAAGAGACGCGAGATCACAAACTGTCGAGGGATTCACCGCCCCCCGGCAGTTCCAACTTAGCCAATTCATTGCTCCTGACAGGGCGGCGCACCTGACCCCGTCAGTTCACCGGCGGCCCCAAGGCCGGTTGCCTCCACTCCATCCATGTTATCCGAGTCCATCTTCTCCTCATCTTGGTTCTTGCCTTTGCCACTCTGCTGAATCTTCCCTCATTTCTGCTTGTTGCCAACGCCCCTCTTTGCATGCACCACCATAGCTCCCTGGTTGGGATTCAGGTCGTCGGACGCTTGCCCACGTGAAAATCTCTTCCCCAGAACAAAATCAGCCTCTTGCATGTATTGATCGGATTCAGCAGATAAGAAATCCGAGGTGTCGTGAAAGTTACGCATGGCCGGGATCATATCCTTGCTCCCAAGGTTGCTGTTGTGGCTCGCCTCACTCCCAGGTGGGCTTATTGAAAGTGGCAGGGGCGCGGGTATTCTACCTCCAAGGAAGTAGAACTCTGGAGGTTTAGATGATGCCCGCACCGTACGGACTCTGCTGGCCTCAGCTCTCTGCCCAGCCAAGTGTACACGCATAGCTAAAACACGATCAGAAAGGTATGTATCCATGTTGTGTCCGTCAGAGCTGCTGTGTTCGCCAAAACCGTCATGAGCATCAACCCGTATTGGTATCTCTGGTGTTTGCTGCTGCTCTTGATTTCCCTTCCCTCTGCGCCTCTCTCTTGGCATTCCAAGAACCTCAGAGGGAGCATTACTAGCAAAGTTCAACCCCCGTCTTGCTGCAGGCTGGGTTCCGGGCGCCACAAACGCTGATCTATTCTCAAACTTTCTATACGGAGAGCACCGCAACCCTTCATCATATGCTCGGGTCGGAACACCCGACCTTTTCTTCTCGCACTGGTTTCCATCGTGGCCTATGAATCCACACCAGAAGCAGTAGTGGGGCACCCTCTTGTAACGGAGTGGGTAGATAACTTGTTTCGCCGGGTCCTTGCCCATGGTAATTTTGGTTTGGAGCCGGCGGCCAAGTGGCAGGTCCACACGGATACGCAAGAACTCGCGAACCCTGCTCCCATCAGCCTCAGCATCCACCTCCATGACGGTACCCAACAAGCCTGCAAGAAATTTGCCATACGCAATAGTCTGCTTTCCCCACGGAACGTTGTATACACGGACCCAGATCAGGACTGAATTCAGTACAGCCTCAGAAGGCTTCTCTCCTTCCCTGAACGGGCCAACAATGAGTGTGTTTCCCTTGAAAATCCAAGGTCCTCCTCTTTCTACAAAGTTGTAATCTTCCTCGGAGAAGAAGGTCACCGCATACCAATTGTTCTTAATCCTTGCAATATTGAGGCCTATTCATACCTTCCAGACCTCGCTGAAGTGTTTCGTCATGTCATCGACGTTTGGCCGCCCGATGCTGACGTAATGGCCGAGCAATCTCCACCGCGGCGGCGCCGCGACCGGCTCCACTGCAGGTTCCTCCTCCACAACAACATCATCATCTAGGTTCACCTCGCTGCCAATACTGACCTCTGGACCATCCAGCCCCACACTTTCCCTCTCATCCCAGTTGCTGGTGTGATCAAACTCTTTCGCCGGCTCGATCTGACCTCCGGAAATCTGCGCGGGCACCATCACATCGCCACCGAACGACTTCGGGTGGGTAGGGACCTCATCGCCCCCCCCCCTTTACACCCCCATAGCCAGCGGACGACATCGACGGAGAGCGCGCGGTTGCTGCAGACGTAGCTTCATGATCGAAGAGCGGGTTATTGAAAGGAGCGATCTTGCCAGAAAGATTGCAGCGGGCTGGAGGACTTATGAGAGTCCCGCCCGCCACAGTTCCGTTGCCGGTCACGGCCCCATACGGGTCCTCCTTCCTTCCGAGACGAAACATAGACGGCTTAGACTCCCTCCGTAATCCGGAGGACGAACTACCATGTAGACTCATGGTGGGAAACGGCTTAGACTAGGGCGGAAGCAAGGGAGTCGCCCATGGCAGCGGCGAAAACCCTAGGCGGCGCATACATCGATCATTGGCATAACCACCGTCAAAGTGTTACAAGCTTCGGGTCATAATCCTCGACCACTAGCAATGAATTTTCAAACATCCAAGGGCCCTCATCCAGGGCTTTTCTTTTTCCTGAGTGCTGACAGAAGGTGAACATGTAGATGTTATCCCCAAGATCCTTGCACTCCAACCCTCTCAGCGGGCACCAAGATTTTCCTAGGACGTTCTCCATTCCTTCTGCATAAGTTGGCTTGTCGGACAGAAGTTTTGCTAGAGCTTGTGGTTCCACGACCCCACTCTTTGCTCCTCCTGACCAGGCGATTTTCCTACCTTTGCTCTCCAGATCTGACAACTTGAGGCTCTTCATCAAACCTTCCACACGATCCATCTTCACCAGCACCGACCGGGGAAGAAAACCAGACCAAATCTCCTGATTGGGGGAGGGGAACAACAACTCGATGTCTCACGACGGCGCACCTAGCAGCAGACCTGAAAACTGGAAGGGGGTGGACGTGGGTGAGGGGGCGCGGGGCGGGAGCGAGCGCTCGAGGGGGGCGGCGGCCGGAGAGGGCGAGGCACCGCGGGGGCGGCGGCGACCGGAGGGGGCGAGGCACCTCAGGGGCGGCGAACCCTCACAATCGCCTCAGCGAGACCTAACCGTCACACCTGGGACGGACCTCGGTTATCCGTCAAGATGTTGTTCTTGAATGTGGAGTCTTTGGATGCCGATGAAAGAATGATCGTGCAAGCCGTCTGCTATAAGATGTTGCAGCGGCAACATGAGAAGTTGGAGGCAGCGGACAAAGAGGAGGAGGCGGTGGCGGAAATGGAGGCTAGACACGTGGCGCAACGACACTTCGAGCGTGGATGAGGGTTGGATTGCCGGTCCGGCAGGGCAAAAAATCTCAAAATTTTGCACGGACTGTCGGACGAATATTCTTTTATCATCGGACATGTAAAACTTAAGCATACTTGTCTGTTTTTGATGTGATCGGACATGTGATCCGGCGCTCGTGCGATCCAACACGCGTTATGGATCGGACTTTTATTTAAATTTCAAATTGTCCTTTACTGCCGGAGCAAATTTGCGGGTCGAGATGCCTTGACACGTTATACCTTCTTTTTTAGCGACACAACTAAAATAACCCTCGGGTTTCCGGCCAGCTCCTCTTCCAAGCTGCCCTGCCGGCTCCAGCGTCGTTCCGCAGTCCTCACAAATTCATCCATGATCTCCCCAGACGACCCAAAATGTTGGACTATTATCGGCTCAAATCCAGCTCTCAGCAGACTGGCCATCTTGTTCGGGGAGATCAGCGTGCTTTCCACATTGCTTGTAGGCTCATTCACTTGCATCTCCCTTATTGAGAAAGAACCCTCTGCTTGGATGATCTCCCTCAGCTCTTCATCAGAAGGTCCGTATATCGGTACGTAGAAAGTATCAAACTTTGCTTTTGTTAATCACACCCTATTGATTTTTTCAGAAGATCAAGATGTCACAGTCACATACACGACCTTATTCCGTTTAGGAATGGTTCAGAAATGAAACAAAACTAACTAAATCAATGTACCTTTGAGGCCATCTCACTTAATATAAGGACGACTGATTCCCAGGCATGAGTGAATTCGGCAGCAGGTTCTTCAGAGCGCCTCCCGGCAAGGGAAACAACCAATCGCCCTCCTGCAACCAATTCTTTGGCTCTCAGCTCAAGAAAAAGCTTGAAATCTTTCCTGAACTGCCGCGCATAGGCTCCGATGACCACACGCCGTCTTCCTCGCCTCACGTGCTCATCGATGTCGTATGCCGGGATCTTGTTCCTCCTCAGTTCTTCAGGAGCCTGGAGTCACCTCCAAAGTTAAACTTACTGCACAAAAAGAAACAAGTCGAGCCGTGTAAATTTCATACCTCGGAGAGCCAGTGCAGGCTGTTGGCCGAGCAGGCGAGATGCAAGGAGCCAGTGGTGAAGAGCCTCCCGTAGAACGACCCTGGTATAACACCGGTGACGACCGACCTGTGGCCTTGCTGGAACGCCACCAAGCTCTTCATCACCATGTTGAAGTCGTTGTCTGGAAGATCGTTGAGGAAGACGCAGACTTCCAGCGGCGGCTGCCGGGAACGAAAGCACTGACCGCGGATGGCGTCAACGGCGATCGACACCAGAGCGAGAGCGTTTGGGCCGGAGGAGCATCCCAGGTCCGCGACCACCATGCTTCTGGGCATGGAGGCGCTGGCACTGAGTAGATCGGCGATGGCCTCTTCTATGAGGGGCCTCATCCTGTTCTGCTCAGCGTTCTGCAAGCGAGTTTCATGGTGACAGCTAGGTGAATCAGTTCTGGCGGAACAAGACATGAGAAACTCGACGGCTGTGAAGCAAGCAAGAGAGGAGAAGATGCCTGCAGGCTGGAGTTGCGGGCATAGCTTGTGTCCCCTTGTCCTCCGTTCATGTGCACCGTCTGCTCGGAAGCCATGGATCTTGCTCAAGCCGGCTGAGCTTCCGATCTCGTGCCTGCAAGATCCAGATTAGGAAAACTGGTAAAGTCTCTGGGTGCTCAGAACTTAGATTTTATTTTATTATGACACTCACATGAAGATAGCTATTCTGGCGGCTTATTGGCACCAATAATTAGGCCACTGTTCTATCTCTTTTCTTCCCTTTTTTTGAGAATACTGTTCTTTCTTTTCAGTCACTATTAGGACCAGCCAATCGAGGGCGATAAAGGTCGAGTCAAATCAAGATAAGGATATACTAGCACTATGAAGTTGTCAGCACATGAGCCGATAATTGTTTTCAGTTGACGAAACAGTGATTTCTGTTTGGTGAATTTGTTCAACCGTTGGTTCAGTACCAGAAGCAATCGTTTCCAAATTTTAATCTGCACAGATACCGACTTCTCCTCTAGTCCATTTTAGCGATGATATCTGTATATGTGAGTGTTTCTTTAGTGTTTATGTTGTTATACAATGATGAGGTCTTTCTGTATCCTTTTCCTTGTCTGTTGAGCTAATCTGGAATGCACAACAGCAGCTCTACGTATAAAAA
The DNA here is from genome assembly GCF_018294505.1 of Triticum aestivum. Taxonomy (NCBI): domain Eukaryota; kingdom Viridiplantae; phylum Streptophyta; class Magnoliopsida; order Poales; family Poaceae; genus Triticum; species Triticum aestivum. The sequence goes on from NC_057812.1 coordinate 200,353,780, forward strand.
AATAACCTGTGAAACAGCTTGGCACAATTTACTCAGGATCATCTTCTTATCCCAAGAAAAACACATACTATCTCGCAAGCTATGTATTTTGAAGGTTCCTGTAATAAACATACTCAAAAAGCTATGTATTGAAGGTTCCTGTAAGCATGAAAAGCTATGTATGTATTGGAGGTTCCTTTTCTCTGACAAATTCCTGGAACAATAATCAGTATGATCTGTCCATCTACCATATGCCAAAAAATTCACAAGAAAATACGTATATACATGAGCGTTTCATCACTCGTACAAACTCTTATTATTACCTCTACGTAGGGACACACATAGATACAGAGTATTTCAGGCGCACAAAACAGAGCAGCAGGGAAAGGCTAATGGCACGAGCAGACTAACAACTGTCTGCCGCGTATCATGGACAAACACGAGCAGCTGAGCCAGCTCGCCATGGCGGCGGGCGATCACATGGACTTGAGCATGGCGGTGGTGCATGAGCCGCCGCCGTACTTGTACGGCAGCGCGGGGCGGCTGTAGTGGCAGCCGATGAGGTAGAGCGCCAGCCGCTTCTTGACCCGCCGGAGCAGCAGCAACTTGTCCTCGCCCCACTCCACCACCGCCGCCACCACCTGCCGCTTCCACCGCCTGTCGCGGCCGCCGCCGTCGCCGTACCGGTCCTCGTCGTCGTCCTCCGCCCCGCCCTGCTTCTCGTCGACGCCGCCGCCGGGCGCCGGCGAGTCCCACTGTAGAGGGTAGCTGCGCAGGAACACCCGCCTGGTGCTGTAGTCCTCGTACCGGAAGCTCCTCGTCGGCTTCACCACCGCCTCCTCCTCCTCCCTGGATATCCTCCGGCCGAAGTGATCCTCCATTGCCGACGACGACGAGGCGATGATCGTTGGCTTTGGCTGCTTGGCTTGCTGCGCCGCTCGCTGGCTGAGCCCACAATGCGGCCGATGCTGCGCTTATATGGGCGGTTAAGCGGCGGGCGGCCACGTCGGCTTTCCTTCATTTTTTTACCCCCTTTCTCTTTTGTCGTGCGTGGGCCGTGTGGGCGAGATGGTTTAATTAATTAATAATAATTCGCGCGGTTTGATGTGCCTGGCACGGAGGTGTTTTTCAATGCTTTCCGGGCCAAGGATTTCCTTTGCCGGTAATCTGATGGCAACCACTCGGACGGGCGACTTTACTTGACCATTTTCTGCTCCTAAACAAATGCTATTCAGTTTTGTGCTAAGTTGAGATTCTTGCAATAGATCGGGCTGCCTTTTCTCAACTACGGGGTACTTACTAGTAAAATGGAATAGAAGCTCTTTCTACCGCCAAAGGCTATGCTGAAGCACAAACACATTTTAAAGATTTACACATCACTAATCTCTTCAGAGCATGGTCAATGCATAGCCCCAGCGTGATGTCTCGTAACGAAATAAGTGGGCGCAATGACCCCAAGGACAAGCGGGTCCCCCTTGCCAGCCACACATAACAATATCCGCATCTACGAGCGAGATTCCGGCTTTCCGAGCAGGGTGAAATGGGCTCATTCACCGGCATCTCTTTCCCAAATTACTTTTGGCCAGCTTAACGAGAAAGTAATACGGAGTGTTAGGCCATTTGATCCACATTCGCCCCTTTTCTGCTTTCACTTTGGCAAGGCGGGCCAAGCAAAAGTTTCCCAAAGCCAGGATGGAGTGGCTCTGCAGCGCCGGGGCTTTTCACCGGATAACGCACATGACGCGCGGCGCCGCCGCACAAAGCCAGCCCGCCGGCGGTGACACGGCCGGCCAGAGCTTTCGCCGCTTTTGGCCAATCCTCGCGATATGCGAAGGGATTTCACGTCAAACCCATGCCTTTTTCCTCGCGCCCGCGGGAGAAATTTTAATCAGGACTCTTCGGGCTGGCTTTTTCCCTGCTGAGCTGATGATCTGATCCGCCGCGCCGTGTCGATGTGGTATGACCTCGACTGCAACGCCGCGCCGTGTCCTTGGAGTGTTGGGGGCCGGCGTGGGCGTACTGGACGGTGGGAGCTGCGTGTGCGCTTGGCTGTTGGCGCACGGTGCGTCCGTCGATGTTTTGTTTGGTTTCTGCGTTGGCATGTGGAGATGTCGATGTCGGGTACGCCTCTTGGGTCTCCACGCTAAGTTGTTCGTCAGATTAGAGAACGAAATGTGGCTGGAGAGAGCGAGAGAGGTAGGCTCGTCTGATCCTAACCGGATTGAATTTGCCTTTTGGAAAGAGAAATAGGATTACACCTGTCTTTGCGACGAACAAACATGATTAATTAAAGTTCCTTAGCTCAATACGCACATGTGGTAACAAGCCTCCGTCCCGAAAGCTGTATATGAAGAGGAGTCGAATACGTCATTAGTCCATTAACTCGAACTGATTACATGGTTTAGGCCAATAATTTGGAAATTGATCGGTTTAGGCCATAAACTCAAAACCGATCCAACTAGCTTCAAGTTGGGAATCGTTTTCTGCGAGGCGAAGACTCAGGGGGCTCGCCACTAGGTTTCCTCAGTCTTTCGCCGGCCGCCGCTGGTCCGCCTCGTTTCCTATGGTCCTACGACCATGGAAGACGTGATGGATCCCGGTCCTTGTCAGCGAGACGGCTTCCTTGTTAGGTGTTTTTTTCAATCTGGATAGGATTTGTGCCATATTCAGGAAGATGAGTCGGTGGCGGCTTTCTAAAGATCGAATAAGATTCTCCCCGCCTATCCTCGTCCCGATGGTGCTTCTAGCGTCGTCGGAGGGCATGTGGATATGTGTCTCCGCAGTAGATCTCGTGGAATCCGGTCGTCCTCCTTGTTTGATTGCTTTAGATAAACTAAAAATAATTAGAAGGTCACACGAGTCTGAGTTAAACAGGGCTCAAGCCCGCGACCCCAGGACAGAACCCATGCTCAATTACCATTATAATGCTAAGAGATTTGTGTTGTAAATATGCCCTAGAAGGATTAATATTTTGTATTATTTATTTCCATGTGTATGATACTAGTTTTGCATCTAGGACTAGCTCAAGTGTTGTGTGATGATTATGTTTTCCTAATCATGAGCAGGTGTATGTAATCCCATTTAGAGTAGAACCATCAACTAGCTCAAGTGTTGTGTAACGAGGATGCTAAACAACATTTAGAGTATGATCTTAGTAGAACCATCATATTGAATTAACCCAACTGTTTGTTATACTTTGAGATGTTATCATCAAAAGTCTATAAATATAACACAGAGAGTTAATGTATGTTTTAGTTCCTTAGAACGTGAGAGTGTTGTAGTCACTTCATACTAGACAGTAATCTTTGTGGTTCCTCAAAGTCATTTGTAAGAGGGTGATCATAACGACAACTTACAGGTTCATCAGAAGGTGTGACAAGGGGCTAGGTAGCTCAAGAGTGGGATTTGCTCTTCCGACGATGGAGAGATTTTCATAGGACCCTCTCGGTGTAACGAGATCCATCATCGTCTGGCCAAACCCAGGTGATGAAGGAAATATGACCTAGAGGCAATAATAAAGTTGTTATTTTATAGTATTATATTTCCTTATTCATGATAAAGATTTATTATTCATGCTAGAATTGTATTGATTGGAAACTTAAAACATATGTGTATACATAAACAAATACCATGTCCCTAGTAAGCCTCTACTAGACTAGCTCGTTGATCAAAGATGGTTAAGGTTTCCTAACCATAGACGTGTGTTGTCATTTGATAAGGGGATCACATCATTAGGAGAATGATGTGATGGACAAGACCCATCCGTTAGCTTAGCATAATGATCGTTCAGTTTATTGCTATTGTTTTCTTCATGTCAAATACATATTCCTTCGACTATGAGATTATGCAACTCCCGGATACCGGAGGAATACCTTGTGTGCTATCAAACGTCACAACATAACTGGGTGATCATAAAGATGCTCTGCAGGTATCTCTAAAGGTATTTGTTGAGTTGGCATAGGTCGAGATTAGGATTTGTCACTCCGAGTATCGGAGAGGTATCTCTGGGCCCTCTTGGTAATACACATCATAAGCTTGCCAGCAAATTACTAAGGAGTTAGTCACAAGGTGATGTATGACGGAATGAGTAAAGAGACTTGCCGGTAACGAGATTGAACTATATGAAGATACCAACGATCGAATCTCGAGCAAGTAACATACCGATGGACAAAGGGAATTACGTATGTTGTCATAACGGTTCGACCGATAAAGATCTTCGTAGAATATGTAGGAGCCAATATGGGCATCCAGGTTCCACTATTAGTTATTGACTGGAGAGGTGTCTCGGTCATGTCTACATAGTTCTCGAACCCGTAGGGTCCGCACGCATAACATTCGATGACGATATAGTATTATATGAGTTATGTGATTTGGTGACCGAATGTTGTTTGGAGTCCCGGATAAAAACACGAACATGACGAGGAGTCTCAAAATGGTCGAGAGGTAAAGATTGATATATAGGACGATAGTATTCGGACACTGGAAGTGTTTCGGGGGGTACCATGTACTTATCGGGTCACCGGAAGGGGTTCCGGGCACCCCCGTCAAAAGATATGTGCCTTATGGGCCAATAGGGGAAACGCACCAGCCACAAGGGGCTGGTGTGCCCCCCATATGGGCCGGCCAAGGAGGAGAAGGGAAAGGAAAGAGAGGAATAGGAGGAATAGGATTCCCTCTTCCTTCCCTCTCCCCCTCTCTTTCCTTCCCCCTCCGACATATATGGCAGGGGCGCGTGACTAGGGAGGAGCCCAAGTAGGATTCGGTCCTACTTGGGTGCCTCCTGGCCTCTCCCCTCCCCCTTCCACCTATATATATGTGGGGGGGCGCCTAGCACACCCCAGACAATTGTTTAGCTGTGTGCGGCGCCCCCTCCACCATTTACACCCCAGGTCATATTTTCGTAGTGCTTAGGCGAAGCCCTGAGAGGATCACTTCACCATCACCGTCACCACGCCGTTGTGCTAAAGCAACTCATCTACTACCTCGACGTTGAGGGAAATATGCCCTAGAGGAAATAATAAAGTTATTATTTATTTCCTTATATCATGATAAATGTTTATTATTCAAGCTAGAATTGTATTAACTGGAAACATAATACATGTGTGAATACATAGACAAACAGAGTGTCACTAGTATGCCTCTACTTGACTAGCTCGTTAATCGAAGATGGTTATGTTTCCTAGCCATAGACATGAGTTGTCATTTGATTAACGGGATCACATCATTAGGAGAATGATGTGATTGACTTGACCCATTCCATTAGCTTAGCACTTGATCGTTTAGTTTGTTGCTATTGCTTTCTTCATAACTTATACATGTTCCTATGACTATGAGATTATGCAACTCCCGTTTATCGGAGGAACACTTTGTGTGCTACCAAACGTCACAACGTAACTGGGTGATTATAAAGGTGCTCTACAGGTGTCTCCGAAGGTACTTGTTGGGTTCGCGTATTTCGAGATTAGGATTTGTCACTCCGATTGTCGGAGAGGTATCTCTGGGCCCTCTCGGTAATGCACATCACTTAAGCCTTGCAAGCATTGCAACTAATAAGTTAGTTGCGGGCTGATGTATTATGGAACGAGTAAAGAGACTTGCCGGTAATGAGATTGAACTAGGTATTGAGATACCAACGATCGAATCTCGGGCAAGTAACATACCGATGACAAAGGGAACAACGTATGTTGTTATGCGGTCTGACCGATAAAGATCTTCGTAGAATATGTGGGAGCCAATATGAGCATCCAGGTTCCGCTATTGGTTATTGACCGGAGACATGTCTCGGTCATGTCTACATAGTTCTCGAACCCGTAGGGTCCGCACGCTTAAAGTTTCGGTGACGATTGTATTATGAGTTTATGTGATTTGATGTACCGAAGGTAGTTCGGATTCCCGGATGAGATCGGGGACATGACGAGGAGTCTCGAAATGGTCGAGACATAAAGATCGATATATTGGACGACTATATTCGGACATCGGAAATGTTCCGAGTGATTCGGGTATTTTCGGGGGTACCGGGGAGTTACGGGAATACGAGGAAGAAGTAATGGGCCTCATGGGCCAAGTGGTGGAAGAGAGGAGGCAGGGCGCGCGGCCCCCCTAGCCCAAACCAAATTGGACTAGGGGGCCGGCCCCCCTTTCCTCCTTTTCCTCCTTGTCCTTCCTTCTCCTTCTCCTCCTTCCTTTCCTCCTCCTAGTAGGAGTAGGAAAGGGGAGTCCTACTCCTACTAGGAGGAGGACTCCTCCTCCTGGCGCACCCATAGAGGACCGGCCGGCCTTCCCCCTTGCTCCTTTATATACAGGGGCAGGGGGCACCTCTAGACACACAAGTTGATCAGTTGATCTCTCCCAGCCATGTGCGGTGCCCCCCTCCACCATATTCCACCTCGGTCATATCGTAGCGGTGTTTGGCGAAACCCTGCGTCGGTAGCAACATCATCACCATCACCACGCCGTCGTGCTGACGGAACTCTCCCATGAAGCTCTGCTGGATCGGAGTCCGTGGGACATCATCGAGCTGAACGTGTGCTGAACTCGGAGGTGCCGTGCGTTCGGTACTTGGATCGGTCAGATTGTGAAGACGTACGACTACATCAACCGCGGTGTGCTAACGCTTCCGCTTTCGGTCTACGAGGGTACGTGGACAACACTCTCCCCTCTTGTTGCTATGCATCACCATGATCTTGCGTGTGCGTAGGAAAATTTTGAAATTACTACGTTCCCCAACAGTGGCATCCGAGCCTAGGTTTTATGCGTTGATGTTGTGCATGAGTAGAACACAAGTGAGTTGTGGGCGATATAAATCATACTGCTTACCAGCATGTCATACTTTGGTTCGGCGGTATTGTTGGATGAAGCGGCCCGGACCGACATTACGCGTACGCTTACGCGAGACTGGTTCTACCGACGTGCTTTGCACACAGGTGGCTGGCGGGTGTCAGTTTCTCCAACTTTAGTTGAACCAAGTGTGGCTACGTCCGGTCCTTGCGAAGGTTAAAACAACACCAACTTGACAAACTATCATTGTGGTTTTGATGCGTAGGTAAGAACGGTTCTTGCTAAGCCCGTAGCAGCCACATAAAACTTGCAACAACAAAGTAGAGGACGTCTAACTTGTTTTTGTAGGGCATGTTGTGATGTGATATGGTCAAGACATGATGCTAAATTTTATTGTATGAGATGATCATGTTTTGTAACCGAGTTATCGGCAACTAGCAGGAGCCATATGATTGTCACTTTATTGTATGCAATGCAATTGCGCTGTAATGCTTTACTTTATCACTAAGCGCTAGCGATAGTCGTGGAAGCATAAGATTGGCGAGACGACAACGATGCTACGATGGTGATCAAGGTGTCGCGCCGGTGACGATGGTGATCATGACGGTGCTTCGGAGATGGAGATCACAAGCACAAGATGATGATGGCCATATCATATCACTTATATTGATTGCATGTGATGTTTATCTTTTATGCATCTTATCTTGCTTTGATTGACGGTAGCATTATAAGATGATCTCTCACTAAATTTCAAGATAAAAGTGTTCTCCCTGAGTATGCACTGTTGCCAAAGTTCGTCGTGCCCAGACACCACGTGATGATCGGGTGTGATAAGCTCTACGTCCATCTACAACGGGTGCAAGCCAGTTTTGCACACGCAGAATACTCAGGTTAAACTTGACGAGCCTAGCATATGCAGATATGGCCTCGGAACACTGAGACCGAAAGGTCGAGCGTGAATCATATAGTAGATATGATCAACATATTGATGTTCACCATTGAAAGCTACTCCATTTCACGTGATGATCGGTTATGGTTTAGTTGATTTGGATCACGTGATCACTTAGAAGATTAGAGGGATGTCTTTCTAAGTGGGAGTTCTTAAGTAATATGATTAATTGAACTTAAATTTATCATGAACTTAGTACCTGATAGTATCTTGCTTGTCTATGTTTGATTGTAGATAGATGGCCCGTGTTGTTGTTCCGTTAAATTTTAATGCGTTCCTTGAGAAAGCAAAGTTGAAAGATGATGGTAGCAATTACACGGACTGGGTCCGTAACTTGAGGATTATCCTCATTGCTGCACAGAAGAATTACGTCCTGGAAGCACCGCTAGGTGCCAGGCCTGCTGCTGGAGCAACACCAGATGTTATGAACGTCTGGCAGAGCAAAGCTGATGACTACTCGATAGTTCAGTGTGCCATGCTTTACGGCTTAGAATCGGGACTTCAACGACGTTTTGAACATCATGGAGCATATGAGATGTTCCAGTAGTTGAAGTTAATATTTCAAGCAAATGCCCGGATTGAGAGATATGAAGTCTCCAATAAATTCTATAGCTGCAAGATGGAGGAGAATAGTTCTGTCAGTGAAAATATACTCAAAATGTCTGGGTATCATAATCACTTGACTCAACTGGGAGTTAATCTTCCTGTTGATAGTGTCATTGACAGAGTTTTTCAATCACTGCCACCAAGCTACAAGAGCTTCGTGATGAACTATAACATGCAAGGGATGGATAAGACAATTCCCGATCTCTTCGCAATGCTAAAGGTTGCGGAGGTAGAAATCAAGAAGGAGCATCAAGTGTTGATGGTCAACAAGACCGCCAGTTTCAAGAAAAAGGGCAAAGGCAAGAAGAAGGGGAACTTCAAGAAGAACAGTAAGCAAGTTACTGCTCAGGAGAAGAAACCCAAATCTGGACCTAAGCCTGAAACTGAGTGCTTCTACTGCAAGTAGACTGGCCACTGGAAGCGGAACTGCCCCAAGTATTTGGCGGATAAGAAGGATGGCAAGGTGAACAAAGGTATATGTGATATACATGTTATTGATGTGTACCTTACTAGAGCTCGCAGTAGCACCTGGGTATTTGATACTGGTTCTGTTGCTAACATTTGCAACTCGAAACAGGGACTACAGATTAAGCGAACACTGGCAAAGGACGAGGTGATGATGCGCATGGGAAATGGTTCCAAAGTCGATGTGATCGCGGTCGGCACGCTACCTCTACATCTACCTTCGGGATTAGTTTTAGACCTAAATAATTGTTATTTGGTGCCAGCGTTGAGCATGAACATTATATCTGGATCTTGTTTGATGCGAGACGGTTATTCATTTAAATCAGAGAATAATGGTTGTTCTATTCATATGAATAATATTTTTTATAGTCATGCACCCTTGAAGAATGGTCTATTTTTGATGAATCTTGATAGTAGTGATACACATATTCATAATGTTGAAACCAAAAGATGCAGAGTTAATAATGATAGTGCAACTTATTTGTGGCACTACCGTTTAGGTCATATCGGTGTAAAGCGCATGAAGAAACTCCATACTGATGGACTTTTGGAATCACTTGATTATGAATCACTTGGTACTTGCGAACCGTGCCTCATGGGCAAGATGACCAAAACGCCGTTCTCCGGTACTACGGAGAGAGCAATGGATTTGTTGGAAATCATACATACAGATGTATGTGGTCCGATGAATATTGAGGCTCGTGGAGGATATCATTATTTTCTCACCTTCACAGATGATTTAAGCAGATATGGGTATATCTATTTAATGAAACATAAGTCTGAAACATTTGAAAAGTTCAAATAATTTCAGAGTGAAGTTGAAATCATCATAACAAGAAAATAAAGTTTCTACGATCTGATCATGGAGGAGAATATTTGAGTTACGAGTTTGGTCTACATTTGAAACAATGCGGAATAGTTTCGCAACTCACGCCACCCGGAACACCACAGCATAATGGTGTGTCCGAACGTCGTAATCGTACTTTACTAGATATGGTGCGATCTATGATGTCTCTTACAGATTTACCGCTATCGTTTTGGGGTTATGCTTTGGAGACGGCTGCATTCACGTTAAATAGGGCACCATCAAAATCCGTTGAGACAACGCCTTATGAACTGTGGTTTGGCAAGAAACCAAAGTTGTCGTTTTTGAAAGTTTGGGGCTGCGATGCTTATGTGAAAATGCTTCAACCTGATAAGCTCGAACCCAAATCGGAGAAATGTGTCTTCATAGGATACCCAAAGAAAACTGTTGGGTACACCTTCTATCACAGATCCGAAGGCAAGACTTTCGTTGCTAAGAATGGATCCTTTCTAGAGAAGGAGTTTCTCTCGAAAGAAGTGAGTGGGAGGAAAGTAGAACTTGATGAGGTAACTGTACCTGCTCCCTTATTGGAAAGTAGTACATCACATAAACCGGTTTCTGTGACACCTACACCAATTAGTGAGGAAGCTAATGATAATGATCATGAAACTTCAGATCAAGTTACTACCGAACCTCGTAGATCAACCAGAATAAGATCCACACCAGAGTGGTACGGTAATCCTGTTCTGGAAGTCATGCTACTAGATCATGATGAACCTACGAACTATGAAGTGTTGGGGAACGTAGTAATTTCAAAAAAAATCCTACGCACACTCAAGATCATGGTGATGCATAGCAACGAGAGGGGAGAGTGTGATCTACGTACCCTTGTAGACCGACAGCGGAAGCGTTAGCACAACGCGGTTGATGTAGTCATACGTCTTCACGGCCCAGCCGATCAAGCACCGAAACTACGGTACCTCCGAGTTTTAGCACACGTTCAGCTTGATGACGATCCCCGGACTCTGATCCAGCAAAGTGTCGGGGTAGAGTTCCGTCAGCACGATGGCGTGGTGACGATCTTGATGTACTACCGTCGCAGGGCTTCGCCTAAGCACCGCTACAATATTATCGAGGATTATGGTGGAAGGGGGCACTGCACACGGCTAAGAATATGATCACGTGGATCAACTTGTGTGTCTATGGGGTGCCCCCTGGCCCCGTATATAAAGGAGTGGAGGAGGGGAGGGCCGGCCCTCTCTATGGCGCGCCCTAGGGGAGTCCTACTCCCACCGGGAGTAGGATTCCCCCTTTCCTAGACCAACTAGGAGTCCTTCCATGTAGTAGGAGTAGGAGACAAGGAAGGGGAAGAGGGAAGAGAAGGAAGGAGGGGGCGCAGCCCCTCCCCCTAGTCCAATTCGGACTAGGCCTTGGGGGGCGCGCGGCCTGCCTCTCCCTCTCCCCTAAAGCCCAATAAGGCCCATATACTTCTTCTCCCGTATTCCTGTAACTCCCCGGTACTCCGAAAAATACCCGAACCACTCGGAACCTTTCCGATGTCCGAATATAGTCGTCCAATATATCGATCTTTACGTCTCGACCATTTCGAGACTCCTCGTCATGTCCCCGATCTCATCCGGGACTCCAAACTCGTTCGGTACATCAAAACCCATAAACTCATAATATAACTATCATCAAAACCTTAAGCGTGCGGACCCTACGGGTTCGAGAACAATGTAGACATGACCGAGACACGTCTCCGGTCAATAACCAATAGCGGAACATGGATGCTCATATTGTCTCCTACATATTCTACGAAGATCTTTATCGGTCAGACCGCATAACAACATACGTTGTTCCCTTTGTCATCGGTATGTTACTTGCCCGAGATTCGATCGTCGGTATCTCAATACCTAGTTCAATCTCGTTACCGGCAAGTCTCTTTACTCGTTCCGTAATACTTCATCTCGCAACTAACTCATTAGTTGCAATGCTTGCAAGGCTTAAGTGATGTGCATTACCGAGAGGGCCCAGAGATACCTCTCCGACAATCGGAGTGACAAATCCTAATCTCAAAATACGCCAACCCATCATGTACCTTTGGAGACACCTGTAGAGCTCCTTTATAATCACCCAGTTACGTTGTGACGTTTGGTAGCACACAAAGTGTTCCTCCGACAAACGGGAGTTGCATAATCTCATAGTCATAGGAACATGTATAAGTCATGAAGAAAACAATAGCAACATACTAAACGATCGAGTGCTAAGCTAACAGAATGGGTCAAGTCAATCACATAATTCTCCTAATGATGTGATCTCGTTAATCAAATAACAACTCTTTGTCTATGGTTAGGAAACATAACCATCTTTGATTAACGAGCTAGTCAAGTAGAGGCATACTAGTGACACTCTGTTTGTCTATGTATTCACACATGTATTATGTTTCCGGTTAATACAATTCTAGCATGAATAATAAACATTTATCATGAAATAAGGAAATAAATAATAACTTTATTATTGCCTCTAGGGCATATTTCCTTCAGTCTCCCACTTGCACTAGAGTCAATAATCTAGTTCACATCGCCATGTGATCTAACATCAATAGTTCACATCTTTATGTGGTTAACACCCATAGTTCACATCGATATGTGACCAACACCCAAAGGGTTTACTAGAGTCAGTAATCTAGTTCATATTGCTATGTGATTAACACCCAAAGAGTACTAAGGTGTGATCATGGTTTGCCTGTGAGAGAAGTTTAGTCAACGGGTCTGCCATATTCAGATCTGTAAGTATTTTGCAATTTTCTACGTCTACAATGCTTTGCACGGAGCTACTTTAGCTAATTGCTCCCACTTTCAATATGTATCCAGATGAAGACTAAGAGTCATCCAGATCAGTGCCAAAACTTGTATCGACGTAACCCTTTTACGACGAACGTTTTGTCACCTCCATAATCGAGAAACATATCCTTATCCCACTAAGGATAATTTTGACCGCTGTCCAGTGATCTACTCCTAGATCACTATTGTACTCCCTTGCCAACAACAGTGTAGGGTATACAATAGATCTGGTACATAGCATGGCATACTTTATAGAACCTATGGCTGAGGCATAGGGAATGACTTTCATTCTCTTTCTATCTTCTGCCGTGGTCGGGTTTTGAGTTTTACTCAATTTCACACCTTGTAACACAGCCAAGAACTCTTTTCTTTGACTGTTCCATTTTGAACTACTTCAAAATATTGTCAAGGTATGTACTCATTGAAAAAACTTATCAAGCGTCTTGATCTATCTCTATAGATCTTGATGCTTAATATGTAAGCAGCTTCACCGAGGTCTTTCTTTGAAAAACTTCTTTCAAAACACTCCTTTATGCTTTGCAGAATAATTCTACATTATTTTCGATCAACAATATGTCATTCACATATACTTATCAGAAATGTTGTAGTGCTCCCACTCACTTTCTTGTAAATACAGGCTTCACCGCAAGTCTGTATAAAACTATATGCTTTGATCATACTATCAAAGCGTTTATTCCAACTCCAAGAGGCTTGCACCAGTCCATAAATGGATCGCTGGAGCTTGCATATTTTGTTAACACTTTTAGGATTGACAAAACCTTCTGGTTGCATCATACACAACTCTTCTTTAATAAATCCATTAAGAAATGCAGTTTTGTTTATCCATTTGCCAGATTTCATAAAATGCGGCAATTGCTAACATGATTCGGACAGACTTAAGCATAGATACGAGTGAGAAACTCTCATCATAGTCAACACCTTGAACTTGTCGAAAACCTTTTGCGACAATTCTAGCTTTGTAGATAGTAACACTACTATCAGCGTCTGTCTTCCTCTTGAAGATCCATTTATTTTCTATGGCTTGCCGATCATCGGGCAAATCCATCAGAGTCCATACTTTGTTCTCATACATGGATCATATCTTAGATTTCATGGCCTCAAACCATTTCGCGGAATCTGGGCTCATCATCGCTTCCTCATAGTTCGCAAGTTTGTCATGGTCTAGTAACATGACTTCCAGAACAGGATTACCGTACCACTCTGGTGTGGATCTCACTCTGGTTTACCTATGAGATTCGGTAGTAACTTGATCTGAAGTTACATGATCATCATCATTAGCTTCCTCACTAATTGGTGTAGTAGTCACAAGAACAGATTTCTGTGATGAACTACTTTCCAAATAAGGGAGAAGGTACAATTACCTTATCAAGTTTTCTACTTTCCTCCCACTCACTTCTTTCGAGAGAAACTCCTTCTCTGGAAAGGATCCATTCTCAGCAACGAATAATTTGCCTTCGGATCTGTGATAGAAGTGTACCCAACATTTTCTTTTGGGTATCCTATGAAGACGCATTCCTCCGATTTGGGTTTGAGCTTATCAGGTTGAAACATTTTCACATAAGCATTGCAACCTCAAACTTTAAGAAACGACAACTTTGGTTTCTTGCCAAACCACAGTTCAGATTGTGTTGTCTCAACGGACTTAGATGATGACTTAGATGGTGCCCTTTTAAACGTGAATGCAGCTGTCTTTAATGCATAACCCCAAAACGATATTGGTAGATCGGTAAGAGACGTCATAGATCGCACCATATCTAATAAAGTACGGTTATGACGTTCGGACACACCATTATGCTGTGGTGTTCCAGGTGGCGTGAGTAGTGAAACTATTTCACATTGTTTTTAACTGAAGGCCAAACTCGTAACTCAAATATTTTACTTCTACGATCATATCGTAGAAACTTTCATTTTTGTTACGATGATTCTCCACTTCACTCTGAAATTCTTTGAACTTTTCAAATGTTTCAGACTTGTGTTTCATCAAGTAGATATACTCATATCTGCTCAAATCATCTATGAAGATCAGAAAATAATGATACCTGCCACGAGCCTCAATATTCATCGGACCACATACATCAGTATGTATGATTTCCAACAAATCTGTTGCTCGCTCCATTGTACTGGAGGACGGAGTCTTAGTCATCTTGCCCATGAGGCATGGTTCGCAAGCATCAATTGATTCATAATCAAGTGATTCCAAAAGCCCATCAGTATGGATTTTCTTCATGCGCTTTACACCAATATGACCTAAACGGCAGTGCCACAAATAAATTGCACCATCATTATTAACTTTGCATCTTTTGGTTTCAATATTATGAATATGTGTATCACTATGATCGAGATCCAACGAACCATTTTCATTGGGTGTGTAACCATATACGGTTTTATTCATGTAAACAGAACAACAATTTATTCTCTTACTTAAATGAATAACCGTATTGCAATAAACATGATCAAATCATATTCATGCTCAATGCAAACACCAAATAATACTTATTTAGGTTCAACACTAATCCCAAAAGTATAGGGAGTGTGCGATGATGATCATATCAATCTTGGAACCACTTCCAACACACATCGTCACTTCACCCTTAACTAGTCTCTGTTTATTCTGCAACTCCCGTTTCGAGTTACTAATCTTAGCAACTGAACCAGTATCAAATGCTGAGGGGTTGCTATAAACACTAGTAAAGTACACATCAATAACATGTATATCCAATATACCTTTGTTTACCTTGCCATCCTTCTTATCTGCCAAATACTTGGGGCAGTTCCACTTCCAGTGACCAGTCCCTTTGCAGTAGAAGCACTTAGTCTCAGGCTTAGGATCAGACTTGGGCTTCTTCACTTGAGCAGCAACTTGCTTGCCGTTCTTCTTGAAGTTCCCCTTCTTTTCTTTGCCCTTTTCTTGAAACTAGTGGTCTCGTCAACCATCAACACTTGATATTTTTCTTGATTTCTACCTTCGTCAATTTCAGCATTACGAAGAGCTTGGGAATCGTTTCCATTATCCCTTGCATATCATAGTTCATCACGAAGTTCTACTAACTTGGTGATGGTGACTAGAGAATTCTGTCAATCACTATTTTATCTGGAAGATTAACTCCCACTTGGTTCAAGCGATTGTAGTACCCAGACAATCTGAGCACATGCTCACTAGTTGAGCGATTCTCCTCCATCGTTTAGCTATAGAACTTGTTGGAGACTTCATATCTCTCAACTCGGGTATTTGCTTGAAATATTGACTTCAACTCCTGGAACATCTCATATGGTCCATGACGTTCAAAACGTCTTTGAAGTCCCGATTCTAAGCCATTAAGCATGGTGCACTAAACTATCAAGTAGTCATCATATTGAGCTAGCCAAACGTTCATAACGTCTGCATCTGCTCCTGCAATAGGTCTGTCACCTAGCGGTGCATCAAGGACATAATTCTTCTGTGCAGCAATGAGGATAAACCTCAGATCACGGATCCAATCTGCATCATTGCTACTAACATTTTTCAACACAATTTTCTCTAGGAACATATCAAAATAAACACAGGGAAGCAACAATGCGAGCTATTGATCTACAACATAATTTGCAAAATACTACCAGGACTAAGTTCATGATAAATTTAAGTTCAATTAATCATATTACTTAAGAACTCCCACTTAGATAGACATCCCTCTAATCCTCTAAGTGATCACGTGATCCAAATCAACTAAACCATGTCCGATCATCACGTGAGATGGAGCAGTTTCATTGGTGAACATCACTATGTTGATCATATCTACTATATGATTCACACTCGACCTTTCGGTCTCCGTGTTCCGAGGCCATATCTGTATATGTTTGGCTCGTCAAGTATAACCTGAGTATTCCGCGTGTGCAACTGTTTTGCACCCGTTGTATTTGAACGTAGAGCCTATCACACCCGATCATCACGTGGTGTCTCAGCACGAAGAACTTTTGCAACGGTGCATACTCAGGGAGAACACTTCTTGATAATTAGTGTGAGATCATCTTAAAATGCTACCGTCAAACTAAGCAAAAAAGATGTATAAAAGATAAACATCATATGCAATCAAAATATGTGACATGATATGGCCATCATCATCTTGCGCCTTTGATTTCCATCTCCAAAGTACTGTCATGATCTCTATCGTCACCAGCATGACACCATGGTCTCCATCATCTTGATCTATATCAATGTGTCGTCACGTGGTCGTCTCGCCAACAATTGCTCTTGCAACTATTGCTATTGCATAGCAATAAAGTAAAGCAATTATTGGACGCTTGCATCTTATGCAATAGAGAGACAACCATAAGGATTTTGCCAGTTGCTGATAACTTCAACAAAACATGATCATCTCATACAAGAACTTATATCTCATCATGTCTTGACCATATCACATCACAACATGCCCTGCAAAAACAAGTTAGACGTCCTCTACTTTATTGTTGCAAGTTTTACGTGGCTGCTACGGGCTTAGCAAGAACCGTTCTTACCTACGCATCAAAAACCACAACGATAGTTTGTCAAGTTGGTGTTGTTTTAACCTTCGCAAGGACCGGGCGTAGCCACACTCGGTTCAACTAAAGTTGGAGAAACTGACACCCGCCAGCCACCTGTGTGCAAAGCACATCGGTAGAACCAGTCTCGCGTAAGCGTACGCGTAATGTCGGTCCGGGCCGCTTCATCCAACAATACCGCCGAACCAAAGTATGACATGCTGGTAAGCAGTATGACTTATATCGCCCACAACTCACTTGTGTTCTACTCGTGCATATAACATCAACACATAAAACCTAGGCTCGGATGCCACTGTTGGGGAACGTAGTAATTTCAAAAAATTTCCTACGCACACACAAGATCATGGTGATGCATAGCAACGAGAGGGGAGAGTGTGATCTACGTACCCTTGTAGACCAACAGCGGAAGCGTTAGCACAAGCGGTTGATGTAGTCATACGTCTTCACGGCCCGACCGATCAAGCACCGAAACTACGGCACCTCCGAGTTTTAGCACACGTTCAGCTCGATGACGATCCCGGGACTCCGATCTAGCAAAGTGTCGGGGTAGAGTTCCGTCAGCACGACGGCGTGGTGACGATCTTGATGTACTACCGTCGCAGGGCTTCGCCTAAGCACCGCTACAATATTATCGAGGATTATGGTGGAAGGGGGCACCGCACATGGCTAAGAATATGATCACGTGGATAAACTTGTGTGTCTATGGGGTGCCCCCTGCCCCCGTATATAAAGGAGTGGAGGAGGGGAGGGCCGGCCCTCTCTATGGCGCGCCCTAGGGGAGTCCTACTCCCACCGGGAGTAGAATTTCCCCTTTCCTAGTCCAACTTGGAGTCCTTCCATGTAGTAGGAGTAGGAGACAAGGGAGGGGAAGAGGGAATAGAAGGAAGGAGGGGGCACAGCCCCTCCCCCTAGTCCAATTCAGACTAGGCCTTGGGGGGCGCGCGGCCTGCCTCTCCCTCTCCCCTAAAGCCCAATAAGGCCCATATACTTCTTCTCCCGTACCCCGGTACTCCGAAAAATACCCGAACCACTCAGAACCTTTCCGATGTCCGAATATAGTCGTCCAATATATCGATCTTTACGTCTCGACCATTTCAAGACTCCTCGTCATGTCCCCGATCTCATCCGGGACTCCGAACTCGTTCGGTACATCAAAACCCATATACTCATAATATAACTGTCATCGAAACGTTAAGCGTGCGTACCCTACGGGTTCAAGAACAATGTAGACATGACCGAGACACGTCTCTGGTCAATAACCAATAGCGGAACCTGGATGCTCATATTGGCTCCTACATATTCTACGAAGATCTTTATGGTCAGACCGCATAACAACATACGTTGTTCCCTTTGTCATCGGTATGTTACTTGCCCGAGATTCAAACGTCGGTATCTCAATACCTAGTTCAATCTCGTTACCGGAAAGTCTCTTTACTCGTTCCGTAATACATCATCTCGCAACTAACTCATTAGTTGCAATGCTTGCAAGGCTTAAGTGATGTGCATTATCGAGAGGGCCCGGAGATACCTCTCCGACAATCAGAGTGACAAATCCTAATCTCGAAATACGCCTACCCAACATGTACCTTTGGAGACACCTGTAGAGCTCCTTTATAATCACCCAGTTACGTTGTGACGTTTGGTAGCACACAAAGTGTTCCTCCGGCAAACGGGAGTTGCATAATCTCATAGTCATAGGAACATTTATAAGTCATGAAGAAAACAATAGCAACATACTAAAAGATCGAGTGCTAAGCTAACGGAATGGGTCAAGTCAATCACATCATTCTCCTAATTATGTGATCCCGTTAATAAAATAACAACTCTTTGTCTATGGTTAGGAAACATAACCATCTTTGATTAACGAGCTAGTCAAGTAGAGGCATACTAGTGACACTCTGTTTGTCTATGTATTCACACATGTATTATGTTTCCAGTTAATACAATTCTAGCATGAATAATAAACATTTATCATGAAATAAGGAAATAAATAATAACTTTATTATTGCCTCTAGGGCATATTTCCTTCATGAAGAAGCGATGGTGAGCCCAGATTCCGCAAAATGGCTAGAAGCCATGAAATCTGAGATGGGATCCATGTATGAGAACAAAGTGTGGACTTTGGTTGACTTGCCCGTTGATCGGCAAGCAATTGAGAATAAATGGATCTTCAAGAAGAAGACTGGCGCTGATGATAATGTTACTGTCTACAAAGCTTGACTTGTTGCAAAAGGTTTTTGACAAGTTCAAGGGATTAACTACGATGAGACCTTCTCACCCGTAGCGATGCTTAAGTCTGTCCGAATCATGTTAGCAATTGCCGCATTTTATGATTATGAAATTTGGCAAATGGATGTTAAAATTGCATTCCTGAATGGATTTCTGGAAGAAGAGTTGTATATGATGCAGCCAGAAGGTTTTATCGATCCAAAGGGAGCTAACAAAGTGTGCAAGCTCCAGTGATCCATTTATGGACTGGTGCAAGCCTCTCGGAGTTGGAATAAACGCTTTGATAGTGTGATCAAAGCATTTGGTTTGTACAGACTTTTGGAGAAGCCTATATTTACAAGAAAGTGAGTGGGAGCTCTGTAGCATTTCTGATATTATATGTGGATGACATATTATTGATTGGAAATGATATAGAATTTCTGGGTAGCATAAAGGGATATTTGAATAAGAGTTTTTCAATGAAAGACCTCGGTGAAGCTGCTTACATATTGGGCATTAAGATCTATAGAGATAGATCAAGACGCTTAATTGGACTTTCACAAAGCACATACCTTGACAAAGTTTTGAAGAAGTTCAAAATGGATCAGGCAAAGAAATGGTTCTTGCCTGTGTTACAAGGTGTGAAGTTGAGTAAGACTCAATGTCCGACCACCGCAGAAGATAGAGAGAAAATGAAAGATGTTCCATATGCTTCAGCCATAGGCTCTATCATGTATGCAATGCCGTGTACCAGACCTGATGTGTGCCTTGCTATAAGTCTAGCAGGGAGGTACCAAAGTAATCCTGGAGTGGATCACTAGACAGCGGTCAAGAACATCCTGAAGTACCTGAAAAGGACTAAGGATATGTTTCTCATATATGGAGGTGACAAAGAGCTCATCGTAAATGGTTACGTTGATGCAAGCTTTGACACTGATCTGGACGATTCTAAATCGCAAACCGGATACGTGTTTATATTGAACGGTGGAGCTGTCAGTTGGTGCAGTTCTAAATGAAGCGTCGTGGCGGGATCTACATGTGAAGCGGAGTACATAGCTGCTTCGGAAGCAGCAAATGAAGGAGTCTGGATGAAGGAGTTCATATCCGATCTAGGTGTCATACATAGTGCATCGGGTCCAATGAAAATCTTTTGTGACAATACTGGTGCAATTGCCTTGGCGAAGGAGTCCAGATTTCACAAGAGAACCAAGCACATCAAGAGACGCTTCAATTCCATTCGGGATTTAGTCCAAGTGGGAGACATAGAAATTTGCAAGATACATACGGATCTGAATGTTGCAGACCCGCTGACTAAGCCTCTTCCACGAGCAAAACATGATCAGCACCAAGGCTCCATGGGTGTTAGAATCATTACTGTGTAATCTAGATTATTGACTCTAGTGCAAGTGGGAGACTAAAGGAAATATGCCCTAGAGGCAATAATAAAGTTATTATTTATGTCCTTATATCATGATAAATGTTTATTATTCATGCTAGAATTCTATTAACCGGAAACATAATACATGTGTGAATACATAGACAAACAGAGTGTCACTAGTATGCCTCTACTTGACTAGCTCGTTAATCGAAGTTGGTTATGTTTCCTAGCCATAGACATGAGTTGTCATTTGATTAACGGGATCACATCAATAGGAGAATGATGTGATTGACTTGACCCATTCCATTAGCGTAGCACTTGATCGCTTAGTTTGTTGCTATTGCTTTCTTCATAACTTATACATGTTCCTATGACTATGAGATTATGCAACTCCCGTTTACTGGATAAACACTTTGTGTGCTACCAAACGTCACAACGTAGCTGGGTGATTATAAAGGTGCTCTACAGGTGTCTCCGAAGGTACTTGTTGGGTTCGCGTATTTCGAGATTAGGATTTGTCACTCCGATTGTCGGAGAGGTATCTCTGGGCCCTCTCGGTAATGCACATCACTTAAGCCTTGCAAGCATTGCAACTAATAAGTTAGTTGCGGGATGATGTATTACGGAATGAGTAAAGAGACTTGCCGGTAACGAGATTGAACTAGGTATTGAGATACCAACGATCGAATCTCGGGCAAGTAACATACCGATGACAAAGGGAACAACATATGGTGTTATGCGGTCTGGCCGATAAAGATCTTCGTAGAATATGTGGGAGCCAATATGAACATCCAGGTTCCGCTATTTGTTATTGACTGGAGACATGTCTCAGTCATGTCTACATAGTTCTCGAACCCGTAGGGTCCGCGCGCTTAAAGTTTCGGTGACGATTGTATTATGAGTTTATGTGATTTGATGTACCGAAGGTAGTTCGGAGTCCCGGATGAGATCGGGGACATGATGAGGAGTCTCGAAATGGTCGAGATGTAAAGATCGATATATTGGACGACTATATTCGGACATCGGAAAGGTTTCGAGTGATTCGGGTATTTTCGGGGGTACCGGGGAGTTACGGGAATACGAGGAAGAAGTAATGGGCCTCATGGGCCAAGTGGTAGAAGAGAGGAGGCAGGGCGCGCGGCCCCCCTAGCCCAAACCAAATTGGACTAGGGGTCGGCCCCCCTTTCCTCCTTTTCCTCCTTCTCCTTCCTTCTCCTTCTCCTCCTTCCTTTCCTCCTCCTAGTAGGAGTAGGAAAGGGGAGTCCTACTCTTACTAGGAGGAGGACTCCTCCTCCTGGCGCACCCATAGAGGGACGGCCGGCCTCCCCCTTGCTCCTTTATATACAGGGGCAGGGGGCACCTCTAGACACACAAGTTGATCAGTTGATCTCTCCCAGCCGTGTGCGGTGCCCCCCTCCACCATATTCCACCTCAATCATATCGTAGCGGTGCTTAGGCAAAGCCCTGCGTCGGTAGCAACATCATCACCGTCACCACGCCGTCGTGCTGATGGAACTCTCCCGTGAAGCTCTGCTGGATCGGAGTTCGCAGGACGTCATCGAGTTGAATGTGTGCTGAACTCGGAGGTGCCGTGCGTTCGGTACTTGGATCGGTCGGATCGTGAAGACGTACGACTACATCAACCGCGTTGTGCTAACGCTTCCGCTTTCGGTCTACGAGGGTACGTGGACAACACTCTCCCCTCTTGTTGCTATGCATCACCATGATCTTGCGTGTGCGTAGGAAAATTTTGAAATTACTACGTTCCCCAACAGACATATTGCTGTATCGAGAAGGCGAGGAACGACACCGAGCTGAACGTGTGCAGCACGCGGAGGTGTCATGCGTTCGGTACTTGATCAGTTGAAGCACGAAGAAGTTCGACTACATCAACCGCGTTGAGAAACGCTTCCGCTTACGGTCTACGAGGGTACGTAGACAGATTCTCCCCCTCGTTGCTATGCATCTCCATGGATAGATCATTGTGTGTGCATAGAAATTTTTTTGTTTTCCATGCAACGATTCCCAATAGGTGACTAGGTTACAAGGATATGCCAGAACATGTCAACTAGTTGGCTAGTCACCTAGTCACCTGGGAACTAGGTTACACGGAGGCTGAATTGGAGGGGGAGGACTCTTCCTTTAGGGTCGGCGCAACGGGGAGGAGTCCTTCCTTCCCTTGCGGTGCCTCCTCCCTATTACCTACACCTATATATACTAGAGGTTTTGGCCCTTGGAGACACATAAGTTTTGGAGCCTCCTCTAGTTCTATTTCTAAATTAGAGTTGATATAGATTAGAGCTAGACATGGTTCCCTCGAATGCTCATAATAGAGAAGCCTTGTGCGGTTCTCTTCTCCTCCCTCTAATTCTCTGGCGACGACGAAGCACTATCGGATCGTAAAGCCCGAACGCGTGCAATCCGTAGAGAGGTCATGCTTTCGGTCTTTGGTTCAAGGGATCGTTCGTGAAAGATTTGAGGGACTTCATAAATGATCTACACCAACTCTTCTTCTGCTGCAACTCGAAGTGGGTAATGATCCGATCTAAACCTTTTATGCATATTCATAGTGTTCCTAGGATCATGATCGTGGGGCGAGTTTTTTCTACTACATTTCCCAACAATTTGTGTTCTGATTAGGTTAAATAATAAATAGTGTATAATTTTACTGTGGCACACTGGGTTTTGGAGGGTTTTTTTGGAAGGGGGCAGCCTGGTCTAGTCCCGCGACAGTTTCCCTCTATTGCAATCATTGGAGAGTTGATTTGTATCACGCACGTAAGATGGCACGTAGATTTGTGACTGTCCGATCGGCTCATGATTCGGAAATTTTTGCTGCTTTGGTGACCCTGTTCTTGAGCTTGCATGTCAAATTTATATGGTCCAAAGTAGTTTTGATGCATGATATAGCCTCTAGATACTTGTATGAGTAGTTGCTATTAATATTGTTGAGTTTGGTTCACTTTTATTTTGAGTCACTAAAAATTTCAGAAAATTTCAGTGGAAGAAAAATGTCTAGGAGAATGTACCAAGGTGGTTCTTCTAGAAAGCAAGCACCGAGACTCACGATACGCGAACCGGACCTTAAACCACCAAGGGAAGCTCAAGTGAAGCCTTGTGAATGGCCGTCAGATGAGTTTATGGTTCGTGCAGGTTTCAAGGATGAATGAGTATGTACAAAATGCCGGCCTTGAGGACTTCTTATCAGACAAGTGCCTACAATATTATTATCTCACCGATTCCTTTGTGCGGAGGTTTGAGTTTTCATCTAAGCATAATACTCATACTATTCTGTTTGATCTTTATGATGAATCTTACACCGTGGACCTAGAAGATTTTTGTGATGCATGCAAAATTCCATAATGGGGCCTTCTTAGTGAGCCTCATAAATCTGAATATAATGATTTCCTTGCTAGCATCACCATTGGAGAAACTATAAATATCACACAAGCCACCATAGGGAGCATTCACTTTCCTTCTATACATTATTTTTCTCTCTTTATAGAAAGATGCCTTAACGGTAAACATGAACATAGCCACCTTTGTGTTCTAGATCTTAGTGTCCTCAAGTGTGCGGTGTTAGGTGATAAGCGATATAACTTGGGGGCTATTATTGCGAGGAGGTTACACCTTAATGCTAAAGATGGAGACTTATTTGGTAGGATTTATGCAACGCGTTTAGCTAATTATTTGGGTGTACCCATAAGAGGGTATGATATTGAGTTGCCACCTGCTTTTCTGGATTATGATGCTATGGTGTGCTACCAGTTTCTTAAGAGGAACAAACAGTTCCTCCAGTACCGACTAATATTTAATAGACAGCGCGTCGTCCATGTTACTCTTCCTGCTCCTACTTTCTTTAACTTTCAGGCAAATGGAAGATATTTTATAACTAGAGAGGAGGCAAACGAGTATGAGAGAACAGCGGAGGTTGTGCGCCTCCATGCTGCAGTCCTTCAGGCAGTAGCTGATGCATCGCAGTACAACCCCGACTACAACTTTGGATATCCGACAGGCCAGTCGTGGCCTTAGACCAACTTAGGCCAAAAGCCTAAGCTTTAGGGAGTACGTATTTCTCACCGACATTATATTCATGTTCACACACTCATTTCAGTTGTCAGTATTCATAATTTTTCATTGTATTATCCATGTTAGTTTATTTCTTTTTCCCGCTTTCTTCTTGTGTGTTTGATAAACCTTAAGAAAAACAAAAAAATAGTTGTAGTTAGTTTCCTTTCTATGCATGCTTAGTAGTAGTATTAAAAGAAAACCCAAAAAGATTTCTCGTTCTTCTTTTGCTTGTTGGGAGCTTTCCCGTGTAAATAGTTTTTCTCGCTCTTGTTTTACTTTCTTCAGAAAAACAAAAACTCCAAAAATATTTTAGTGTGTTTTTCTTTGGAATTCTTTTCTTTTCTTTGGGGGTCGTGAGGAGAAGACCACGATGAAAATGTCGAGTGGCTCTCATGCGCATTATTGTTGATCTAACAAAGAGCCGATATTACCTTGTCTTCTCCTTTGAATAGATGTTTGCATATTCCAGATTAGTCCAATGCACATGCACTTTTATTATTATACACACCGTTCGGTCGTGCAAGTGAAAGGCAATAATGACGATATATGATGAATTGATTGAGATGAGGAAAAGCTGGTATGAATTCGACCTATCTTGTTTTTGTAAATATGCTTAGTTCATCGTTCCTGATTCGGCCTACTATGAATGAAACATGTTTGCAATGACATTTAGAGATTATAGTTACTCATGACATGCTTAATTAGCTAGGAGTTTATAATGGTTTACCTTGTGTGCCAACATGCTTTTAAAATGGTTGTGATGTAGTATGATAGGATGGTATCCTCATTTGAATGATTCGAGTGGCTTGACTTGGCACATGTTCACGCATGTAGTTGAAACAAAATCAACATAGCCTCCACGATATTTATGTTCATGGTTATTTATATCCTACTCATGCTTGCATTTAATGTTGGTTAATCTCAATGCATGTTGATGACTGTTGTCGTTCTCTAGTTGGTCGCTTCCCGGTCTTTTTCTAGCTTTCACTTGTACTAAGAAGGAATACTGTTTGTGCATCCACTTCCATAAACCCCAAAGTTGTTCCATATGAGTCCACCATACCTTCCTATATGCGGTATTTACCTGCCATTCCAAGTAAATTTGCATGTGCCAAACTCTAAATCTTCAAATGATAATTTGTTTTGTATGCTCGACTCCCTCATATACGAACTAGGGATGTCAATATCTTCCATGATGGGTGGGTTATTCTCACGATGAGTGGACTCCGCTCATCATTCACGAGAAAATGGCTGGTAACCGGGATGCCTAGTCCCATGCTCAAATCAAATCAAAATAATTGCAAACAAAACTCCCCCAGGACTGTTGTTAGTTGGATGATACCCATTGTTTCGGACCAGCCGTGGAATGTGCTTGTTGGTGGTGGGGGAGTATAAACTTTACCGTTCTGTTTGGGAATCGCCTATAATGTATGTAGAATGAAAGATACAAAGATCTCTTGGTTGTTATGTTGACAATGAAAGCATGCCCCTCAAAATATTATTTATCTCTGTTTCAAAAACTCAAGCTCTGGCACCTCTGCAAATTCCTACTTCCCTCTGCGAAGGACCTATCTATTTACTTTTATTTGCTGAGTCATCGTCCTCTTAGAAAAAGCACCAGTTAGAGAGCACCACTATCATTTGTATGCGTTGTTATCAATTTATATTGAGTATGAGCGTGACTGGATCTCTTTTACCATGAATTACAATGTCTAGTCAGTCCTTGATCTTCAGGGGTGCTCTGCATTTATGTTTTGCGGTCGCAGAAAGGGCTAGCAAGATACCATCTTGTTATATCATATCTTGATTGTTTTGAAAAAGTGTTGTCATCCGAGATTTATTATTATTGCTCGCTAGTTGATTATGCCATTGATATGAGTAAATGTGAGACCTAAATGTTATTGTGAAAATGGTTAGTTCATAATATTTGCTGAAAACTTGAATGTTGGCTTTACATATTTGCAATAACAAGATCAAACGGAGTTTGTAAAAGTTTTTCTTTATCACTTTCAGTTAGTCAACTGAATTGCTTGAGGACAAGCAATGGGTTAAGCTTGGGGGAGTTGATACGTCTTCGTCGTATCTAATTTTCCAAACTCTTTTGCCCTTGTTTTGGACTCTAACTTGCATGATTTGAATGGAACTAACCCGGACTCACGTGTTTTCAGCAGAATTGTCATGGTGTTATTTTTGTGCAGAAATAAAAGTTCTCGGAATGACCTGAAACTTCACGGAGATCATTTTTGGAATTAATAAAAAATATTGGTGAAAGAATCAACCGAAGGGGCCCACACCCTGGCCATAAGGGTTGGGTGCGCCCATCCCCCTGGGGCGCGCCCTCTGACCTTGTGGGGCCCATGGACCTCCACCTACCTCAACTCCAACTCCATATATTCACGTTCGGGGGGGGGGGGAATCAGAGAGAAGGATTCATCGCCTTTTATGATACGGAGCCGCCACCAAGCCCTGTTCTTCCTCGGGAGGGCAGATCTGGAGTCCGTTTTGGGCTCCGGAGAGGGGAATCCGTCGCCATTGTCATCATCAACCATCCTCCATCACCATTTTCATGATGCTCACCGTCGTGCGTGAGTAATTCCATCGTAGGCTTGCTGGACCGTGATGGGTTGGATGAGATTTACCATGTAATCGAGTTAGTTTTGTTAGGGTTTGATCCCTAGTATCCATTATGTTATAAGATTGATGTTGCTATGACTTTGCTATGCCTAATGCTTGTCACTAGGGCCCGAGTGCCATGATTTAAGATCTGAACCTATTATGTTTTCATGAATATATTTGTGTTCTTGGTCCAATATTGCAAGTTATAGTCACCTACTACGTGTTATGATCCGGCAACCCCTGAAGTGACAATAGTCGGGACACTTCCCGGTGATGACCGTAGTTTAAGGAGTTCATGTATTCACTAAGTGCTAATGCTTTGGTCCGGTACTCTATTAAAAGGAGGCCTTAATATCCCTTAGTTTCCAATAGGACCCCGTTGCCACGGGAGGATAGGACAAAAGATGTCATGCAAGTTCTTTTCCATAAGCACGTATGACTATATTCGGAATACATGGCTACATTATATTGATGAATTGGAGCTAGTTCTGTATCACCCTATGTTATAACTGTTGCATGATGAATGCCACCCGACATAATTATCCATCATTGATCCATTGCCTACGAGTTCGTTCCATATTGATCTTTCCTTCGTTACTTTTTCGTTGCCACTGTTACGATTGCTACAAAACTGCTACTGTTACTTCTGCCACTATTATTGTTACTTCCATATTACTTTGCTACTAAATATTTTGCTGCAGATATTAAGTCTTTCAGGTGTGGTTGAATTGACAATTCAGCTGCTAATACTTGAGAATATTCTTTGGCTCCCCTTGTGTAGAATCAATAAATTTGGGTTGAATACTCTACCCTCGAAAATTGCTACGATCCCCTATACTTGTGGGTTATCACAAGCCAATTGTTAGGAGAGTTAATGTGTGATTTAATTCCTTATACCATGAGAGTGTCATGGTCACTTCTTACCATACGATGGCCTTTAGGGTTGCTCAAATGTCATCTGTAACACGATGATCAATAACAATAACTTACAGGTTCATCAAAAAGTTTGACAAGTGGCTAGATAGCTCAAGAGTGGAATTTGCTCCTCTGACGATGGAGAGATATTCTTAGAGCCCTCTCGATGTGACGACATCCATTATTGTCTGGCCAGACACATGTGACTAGGTCATGGGGATGTAGGAACATGTCAACGAGAAAGAAAAACAAAAGCGATAACGAGGAGATCGGTATAGTGAGCATGAGAATGACTCAAGAGGATACCGACATATCTCACCTCGATTTTTTAAAGTATCGCAAAGCAAAGGGAATAACACATGATGTCCAAGGGTTCACCCGAATGTCATTCCTGTATTCATAGGGACCAATATGGATGTCCATGCTTTTCCGCAATTGATCATTGAACGAAAGGGGTTTTGTTCAAGTCTATGTTTTACCAAACCTACAGGGTCACAAGCTTAAGGGAATCACGATCTGCTGAGTGTTAGTGGGGCAAGAGTTATGAGAAAATATTTATGAAATAGTTTCATTAATATTCAAAGTAGTTCCAAGAGGAACTGAAAGCGTTTCGGAGTTACCAGAAATGTTTCTGGGTTTACCAAGTAATACCGGCAATTGATATATAGGTGGAAATTGTTTCCAAGGACTTCAATATAAATTATAAAGGGCTCTAATATGATTAGGAGGCCCCTGGAATTTATTCATAGTCAATGGGCTAAAGAAAATAAGAAAATGCCTATTAGGGGAGAGTTAATGGGCCCTAAGGCCCATTAGTGGAGGCGCCCAAGAGGGAGGCCCAATTGAGGAGGTGGAGTTGGACTCCACCAGCCCGTAGGCCGGTACAAGGGGAGGGAAATCCCTCCCCAAGTTGGACACTCCTTCGTCTCCCTTCAACCTATATATACTAGAGGATTTTTTTTACCTTTAGAGGCACAAGTTTTGGAGCCTGCTCTAGTTCTCTAGTTTTAGTTCTAATTAATCAAATTAGAGCTAGATCTAAGCCTCTCCAATCGTCATTATTATAAGCCCAGTGTGGTTCTAATCTTCTCCCTCTAATTCTCCGGCGGTGATTAGCTCTGGCCTCTGGATGACAAAGCACTGCCGAATCATGGAGATCGCACACTTGCAAACTGTGGAGAGGCCGTGCTTTCGGTCATCCATTCGAGGGATTGTTCGTGAACAGTTTGAGGGATTTCAAATACGATCTGTGCTAACTCTTCTTATTCTGCTGCAACTTGGAGTTGGTAACAATCCGATCTAAACCGTTATTGCATCATCATAGTGTTCCTGGTTGATTGTAGGATGCTTTTTTTTGTTTTCTACTACATTTCTCCACAGTGGTATCAGAGCCAACACGTATGACACTTATCATTTGAATTATTTTATGAGGCCTTATTAAATAATAAAATAAAAATGGATGTCTGCATCCTCGATGCAGAGGCCAGGGTAATACTTCTTTTCAAAAAAAGAAAAAAATATCTTAGCATACTCGGATGCAATTTTGTAACAACTATAGTTAATTGTCAAAGTTTGCTTGTAATATGACGGTATATACACATCGCCAACAGTGACTAATGGAGTACAATAGCTATTCTGGTGGGCAGCTTGTCACAGTTGTTGTTGGTCCGACTATAATCCAAACTGGTCATATCAAGTTCGCAAATTTGAAAAAAGTTATTAAGACTTAAAAAATGTTCGTCAATTCAAAAAAAAACAAGCATTAAAAAACAATTATTTGATAAAATGGTCACGGATTAAAAAAATCACAAAACCAAAAAAATCTGCAAATTTGAAAATAGTTCACGAATTTAAAAAGTTCATGAATTAGAAAAATGTTCGTGAGTTTTGAGAAACTTCATGAATTAAAAAAATCATAAAAAGGGGAAAACAATTTCTTTTTAAAAGAGAGAAAGAAGTAGAAGAAGGAAGAATGAAAAAAAATGGAACTGTTAATAGAAAACCAGAAAACCGGCTTCCCAAAACAGAAAAAACCACTATGAACCTCATTGAAGAAAACCAGCAGAACCCTCCGTAGCGAGCGCTACTGGTCCACCCCGAGTAATGCTACACACAGGTTAATGGATGTAATTTTACTCAAGTAGGACGGGACCCGCTAGTTAAATTCGGGGGTGGCCAATTAGATTAGGGCACGTTCTTCAGCCCGTGAACTCTCCTGAAACATGCTTGTGAGTCTAGAATTATTGGGGCCACCCAGTTCCTGCTCCCCGTGGGGGATTCGCCCGTGGGAGCTCCTAGCCTTTGGCGCCGGCTAAGGAAATTAGCCGTTCACGCGCGTCTGGGCTGGCCCAAAATAGTCCGCCGCTCGCTCGCCTCGCTACACTCACAAGGGATCATTGTCGGTCACTAAAAAAACGAGGATCATTGTCCTCTTTCTCCTGTTCGCTAACTAGTTTAATTTGAAAAATTCGTGCACTAAAAAAATGAATCACAAATTCAAAAAATGATTTCAAAAAATTGAAAAAATTCATAATTTTAGAAGTGTTCACGGATTTTTGAAAATAAGTTCATCGAATTTGAAAAAAGTTCATCAAATTCAAGATAAGTTCATCGATTTTGAATTTTTTGTATCAATTTTAAAAGAAGTTCATTGAATTTGGAAAAAAGTTCATCAATCCGAAGAAAGGTTCATTGATTTGAAAAAAGTTCACCAAATTTGAAGAAAAGTTCATCAATCTGAAAAATAGTTAACTGAATCTGGAAAAAAATGGTCATTGACTTGAAACAAAGTTCATTGAATTTGGGAAAAGTTCGTTGATTTGAAAAAAAAAGTACATAGAATTTGAAATAAAATATCAATTTTCAAAAAAAAAATCCATATATTTTGCGGAAAAACTTCATCGAACCAGGAAGAGAAAATGAAAAAGGGGAAAAGGAAAAAAAATAAAAAGTATAAGGAAGAAAAGAACTAGAAAGATGTACATAAACATACGAGGTTGTGTGACCGGGTGGTCACTGCACTGTAAAATGGCCTGTAAGCGCCTTCGCCTGTAGCGCTTGGTACGGGCGACACATAGAGCGTCCCACAGGAAATCACGCTCATGGGGTAGCCCAGCTACGGGTGTTCGGTGTATGAACTTGATTCAGCTCACATGACACAGTACAGGGTACACCAGACCAGATCTTGATTCCTATGCTTCGCTACTGCTCCATCCAGGACTTCAGCAATCAGCACTAGGGTACAGTTAGAAACACTCTTGTCTCTAGCCTACAGGGTGCAAGATCCATGGCACCTTGCCCTTACCTTATGGTACACTCAGGAATCATACCAGAAGAATTCTTGACAACTCCAAATGTGTCAACCTCTCCACATGCAGGAATGTTGCTGCGAGAGCTTATAAATTAAACTAGTACAAAAATCAGGCACTCAACACTGCTGTTTATTGAGATGAGAAGAATCTGATAATGTCCAACAGTCTGTCTACATAAATCTATAAGACATCAAAGATGAGCTTAAAGAACAACAAAGAAGAACGAAAGGAAATGCGTCGAATTGACACCGGAGCCAAGAATGCTGAGAACCAAAACTTTACACTAGTTGCAGACTGGGTTTAGTGGCACAGATGGAGACCAAGGTACCCCCAAAGAACAGCATTATGTATGTACCATACTAGGTCTTCCTCCAGATGCTATGAATAGACCACGCCAACTGTGTCCTCCTCGAAGCGCTTGATATCACCCGCCAAACGCTTCATGTTATCGTCGTAGACGAACGGTACCTCCTCGGACATTACCTTGCTGCCATTGGTGGGTTTCGGCACAAACTCCCGGCAAGGCTCCTCCATGACATTGATCGTGTTGTGATAATGGTAGTATCTGATCAAGCTTTCGGTTTTGTGGGTCGTCCTCCCGTACACATTTTGCGACATGTGCACACCAGTGGAGCATGCATGCCTTGCTTGAATGGCGTATTTGCGATCCCGCCTGACTCCGGTGATCGAATTACGGAAAACAAGTTTTTCAAACCCCCACTGCCTGAAGACCAATCACATATAAATGTGTTAGTATGGAAAAGTCTGCTAGACAGATCGCGCATGTGCACGCGTTCGCGTGCACAAAGTAAATACGCTGAAATAAATTAAAAGAAGTGATGCACCTACTTTTAGCTTATCAAATGGAGACCATAATCCTAACTCAAACACTAAAAACAGCCAGTGTCAGTTGTGTTTCATTCATTTACATTATCGTAAGATAAAATATTCACATAAGCTGAGTAGGTCATGTAAATATCTAGGTTCTTAACAATTACTACAGCAACGAGGCCAGGGGTCTTTCCTCCTTCTCCAAAAAAAAAACACTCAGGTTGCACACAGAGTAGCATTGGTACAAAATTATAGGCCCCTCCTAGTGAAGAAACAAACTGATGGGCAAAGCATGATTAGGTTAATTAACGTCTGATGTCAACACAAAGCTTTTTTACTAGCATAGAATAGAGTATCAGCAATCTGGAAGAAATCTAGAAGCAAACCTATTATGCAAAGATACTTTCAGATTGGGTCACGACATAAATGGTGGCAAACACTTTTTCTTGGGTTAACTACTAAAAATAATGTCTTGTTGCCAACTACTGTACTCAGAAATGGACAAGCTGCAGCTTAGTTCATGATAAAACAAACCATCATCACTGATGAAAAATATCACTTTCTGCTCTGAACATGCCATGGGCAGATGCAGGACGAACTAATTGATGAATATTTGCCTTCTCATGGAGAATCATGCATTGTCAACCTGATCGTTGTTTTGTTATAGGCTCGGAACATCTACAGCCAATTTCACCCAAGGTTTTCTAAATGTGAAATTAGACAGTCAAGATCACATCCAAAGTAGAGTCCCCATTTAGGAGTCAGGACTAGCCAAAGCTGGTTGCTCCTGATGTCCTTTCATTTGTGCAGGATGCTGGTTTCACCGATGTAATAGGCTGATTGACTCTCATCGCCATGAGAATGCAACTATTCATCAACTATTTGCTTAAAGATTTACACTTGTTTCTTTTCGGAACAAAAAAACAATTGTTTATGTAGTGACTCTACCCCCGAAACAAAAGATGCACAATTATGCACAATTTTAGGTTCACACTCAGAAAACAAAAGAGTAACTCAGGAAAGTAGCCCCAAGCTAGCCAGCAGTATTTGATGTAGGGCTGAGCTAAATCCAGAAAATCCCGCAATGGACCAAGGTCAAACTGCCTTCAACTTATAGTAAGGAAAGGAACAAAACAGTGGCACTGCCCAAAATCAACCTAACGCATAGACTAGTGTGACTCACAACCTAGGTTCTTGAAGCATGTGTGCTGATGAAAAGCAAATGGACAGTGACTGGAGGTACATTGCAAGTTCTGCGGACACTCACTGGATTCCAGGAACGCTACGCGGTAAACAAGGATATCTTGCCCCGATTGCAGTAGAGCACTGCTACACACACGATAAATTCATGCACGATCTGCACGAATCTTTGTTGGATTTCAACGGGAATATCAACAGGCATAAACAATTGCAGCAACAGGCATAGAGAAGGCTAGAGCAGGGAAGAAAGCAGACCTCGAGTAGGCCTTGGTCGGATCCTCCACGCAGAGCTTGCTGGACATGGGGTTCTGCTCAATGGTGAACTGCGTGTACCGCTCGAGCTGGCCGAGCACCTCCTCCAGCGACCGTCCGTCGGGGAGGTAGATGTACTCGTCGACGTCGAAGAAGAAGGTCCAGTTCGCCGCGTGGCGGTGCCGGTGGAGGCAGTCGTTCACCACCATGAACTGGTTGTAGTAGTACCCGTCGTACTCTGCTTGCGCCCTGATGTCCTGGAGAGTGACCCGGCCGGCCCTCACCCACGGATCCAGAACCGCCCTGACCGCCGGGCTGACGCCGCCGGCGTCATGGAGAACAAAGTGCGACCTTGGGCCGAAGAAATGCGCGTGGTAGGCCAGCCACTCCCGCATCCGCGGGGCGCTGATGTTGCCGTAGAGCGAGGAGCCGCAGTAGAAGTACTCGTAGGGGAACGGCGGCTGGAAGCGGGACCCGTCGTAGGACCCCGGCGCCTCCTCGAGCGCGACGAAGCGCTCGTACCGGCGGGAGGAGGTGGAGTAATAGGCGTGGACGAGGAGCTTTCCCCCGCGGTTGCCGGCGTTGGGGTTGGTCGGGAACGTGCAGTTGACGACGACGGTGGTGTAGACGCGGCCGTAGCCCCAGTCGGGCAGCATCTTGTACGCCTTGGTCCGGACGGGCCTCGGCGGCGGGCCGCCCGCCGGGTCCGGGTTGGGGAGCCACTCGCACTTGAAGTAAGGGGTGCTGAAGACGTGCGCCGGCTTGGACGCCAGCCCCACGATGGCGAATGTGCGCGGCCCGCCCCGGTACGCGCCCATCTGGACGAACAGCGCCGCCGCGCTGCCGTACGGCCGGAGCTCCCGCTTGTTGGGGTCCCGTGGCCGGGATGGCAAGGTTGACGCCTTTGTCGCGCTGGCGGCGGCGGCCGGTGCGGCTCTGTCGGCTGTGGAGTTGGAGAAGGATACTGCGGTGGTGGCGGCGGTGGCAGCGGTAGATGGGGGAGGGATGAGGGGACAGGAGGAGCGGGTGATGGCGAGGATTGGCTGGTACGGGTGGAACTGCCAGAGCGCCATGATGAGGGCGAAGAGCACGAGGGAGGCGCCGAAGGATTTGATGTCGAGGCAGGAGATGCCGAACGCGCCACCGCCAATGCCGCCGCCAGCGTCTTTCCTCACGGCGGCGGACTTCATCGGTGGAGCGGTTGTGTGCCCGACGCGCTCTGGCTCGATCTGCTCTGCTTTTCGAGTGAAGTGTGCGGAGCGGTCAGTGGAGCAGGAGTGTTGCCACAGCTTTTTCCTCGTTTCTTGGGGAGCAGCTTGATCTATGGAAGGAAATGCTGAAGCAACCAAGCTGGGAAGGGGGCAGGCAGATCGATGGGCTGTGCGAGATGATGGGGAGAGTGAAGTGGGGGATGGGGGAGTGGAGATATCGGCGGAAGAATTGGGGAAGAAGAGTGAGAGGGTGGTGAGGCGGAGCGAGGCTGTGTGGCTATGTGGGTATGGGATTGATTCCTCACTCCCTTCCCTTTGGACTTTGGGGCTTCGTGGGTGTGGGACTGGTACTGTAGCCGGTGGGTGGCCTTGTAGGGTTCTACGGACAAAACAGTGAGGAGTTTTTTTTGGACTTTGGGGCTTCGTGGGTGTGGGACTCGCACTAGTCCTGGCCATCTCCGGCCCAGCCCTGTCGGCCCACCCAGGCCCGGCACTAAAATCTAGGGCCTAGGCCCAATGGACTTGCTCATGGGCTGGGCTTGGGACTGAGTTTTGAGCCCATCGGCAGGGCCTGGACGGGATTGGGCTTGCCATATTAGCATTTTAAGGAAGAGGCTCGGCCCACGGCCCTAAGCGCTAAGAGCTTTTCAGGGCTTTTTACGAGATGGGCCAGAGTTGGGTTTAAAAAATAGGCCCGATGGTAGGGCCTAGGCCTTAGTTTTCTGCCGTGGGCTTTTTAAGGCCCGACCCAAGTCCGGCCCGGCCCATGGCCAGGTATAACTGGCACTGTAGCCGGTGTGTGGCCTTGTAGGGTTCTACAGACAAAACAAAATAGTGAGGAGTTTTTTTCAACAAAGGATGAATTTTATTTACTACCCCTTTGTCCTAAAATAAGTGTGAAGGTTAAGACGTACTTAAAATGGAGCATAAAGCAAGAGGATACATATACTAAAAGCATACACCCTCCGCAACGCCACACGGGCAACGATGTTTTTCAACAACAACGCCTTCAAAAAGGGAGCGACGCTGATTCCGTCACCAGATCCAACCATCAAGGCAAGAATCTAGGTTTTCATCCAGAAGAACCATTCCGAACATATCCGAGCAATGCCTTTAATAATGTAATGACGCAAAAAAAGTGTCATGTCATAATCAACTCACATTCGACCTAGGTTTTCACCTTGGAGCTCGAAACCGGGTGCACGTAGCACCACCTCGAAGTCACGCATGCGTCGTCGCCACCACTTTTCCATGATCACAGGAGCTACATGCAATGTGCGACTGCCGCCGCTCGACAACCATCCCTCTATGTCAAGACTTTGGCCATAGTTAACATCTCATCGTCGATATCAACCACCAGACATAAAGAGATCAACCCTCTTCGAAGACCTTTTGGTGACCACCGCTGTCATGGAGCAGTAGGAGGTCGTTGTAGTACAATCTACAACCACCACCATTCGACCGACCGGGGTTGGATCACCACCACCATCATCGTTCATCCGCGGGAGATCGTTGTAGCCATGTTGCGGAGGAGGACGATGCACCACCACTCGTGGCTTGTCGTCTTGGAAATTTCAAAATATGCTCAAATCAACGCAGATCAAGTGTGCCTTGGATTTGTGTAGAATTGCATGAAACGCGGAAACGGAAAGCCCGTGTCCATTTGAATCCCATAGGATTTAGGTTTACTTGATGCGTCACAAGACAAATAAAAGTTTTTTTCTAAAGTGACTGAGTAGATGCTAAATTTTCTATGAAACGCAGGGCAAAAAATCACAAATTGTACAATCCTACGAAACAAAAAGTGATATAGCAAAAAATCCTAATAGTTTTAATCATGTAAAATATGAAAATCTTTTCAATCAAAAAGGTCGTTATTATATGTGACCTACCAAATCATATAATTGTTTCCCCCTAGGTGGTAATAGATGGTTAATACATTCAGATTGTTAATATAGACCATTTACCCTATATAGTTAGGAAATTAAATGTCGAGAATTGTTGTTAATATAGACCATTTACCCTATATAGTTAGGAAATTAAATGTCGAGAATTGTTGTTAATATAGACCATTTTCCCTATATAGTTAGGAAATCCAATGTCGAGAATTGTTGTTAATATAGACCATTTGCCCTATATAGTCGGTACTTGCGTGTCTTTATAAAAAAGTTTACCATAACCTATTTTTATACAATAGATAAAAATAGTATTCATGCATATCAGATGTAATGTTAACTTATTTAAAAAATGCTGAGATATTTGGCTCCCAAAAAATTAAAAAACGAAACTGGAAAAATCCTATATAAGAAAAAAATCACTTATTTACATATGAAAGTAAAATAACTAAAAATGAAAGGGAAAAGGGAAATAATCACTTTTTTACATCTTTTTGAGCAAAGTCACTAATTTACATGTGAAAGTAAAATAAGATATTTTTTAGAATCACAGCGTCACTTTATTGCATAAGATCAATGTTTACAGGGATACATAAGTGATCGGGTGGGGCATCGAGCCACACATGCTAACCTATGTGCCTCCCCATTACATGCACACTGCTCATGGCTAAATTTACAAGCCCTAAATAACCTACTACGCTCTTTTATTTCATGTAGCTGAAGGAAATATGCCCTAGAGGCAATAATAAAGTTGTTATTTTATATTTCCTTATATCATGATAAATGTTTATTATTCATGCTATAATTGAATTAACCGAAAACTTGATACATGTGTGGATACATAGACAAAACACCGTGTCCCTAGTAAGCCTCTACTAGACTAGCTCGTTAATCAAAGATGGTTAAGTTTCCTAACCATAGACATGTGTTGTCATTTGATGAACGGGGTCACATCATTAGGAGAATGATGTGATGGACAAGACCCATCCGATAGCTTAGCATATTGATCGTTCAGTTTTATTGCTATTGCTTTCTTCATGTCAAATACATATTCCTTCGACTATGAGATTATGCAACTTCCGGATACCGGAGGAATACCTTGTATGCTATCAAACGTCACAACATAACTGAGTGATTATAAATGCTCTACAGGTATCTCCGAAGGTATTTGTTGGGTTGGCATAGATCGGGATTAGGATTTGTCACTCCGAGTATCGGAGAGGTATCTCTGATCCCTCTCGGTAATACACATCATAAGAAGGGCTTGCAAGCAAAGTAACTAATGAGTTAGTTACAGGATGATGTATTACGGAACGAGTAAAGAGACTTGCCGGTAACAAGATTGAACTAGGTATGTAGATACCGACGATCAAA
Source organism: Triticum aestivum (assembly GCF_018294505.1). Taxonomy (NCBI): domain Eukaryota; kingdom Viridiplantae; phylum Streptophyta; class Magnoliopsida; order Poales; family Poaceae; genus Triticum; species Triticum aestivum. Next base: position 200,392,002 of record NC_057812.1, read on the forward strand.
TCTCGGGCAAGTAACATACCGATGGACAAAGGGGATAACGTATGTTGTCATAACGGTTCGACCGATAAAGTGAAGGAAATATGCCCTAGAGGTAATAATAAAGTTGTTATTTTATATTTCCTTATTCATGATAAAGGTTTATTATTCATGCTAGAATTGTATTGACCGGAAACCTTGATACATGTGTGAATACATAGACAAAACACTGTGTCCCTAGTGAGCCTCTACTTTAGCTCGTTGATCAAAGATGGTTAAGGTTTCCTAACCATGGACATGAGTTGTCATTTGATAACGGGATCACATCATTAGGAGAATGATGTGATGGACATGACCCATCTGTTAGCTTAGCATATTGATCATTTAGTTTTATTGATATTGCTTTCTTCATGTCAAATACATATTCCTTCGACTATGAGATTATGCAACTCCCGGATACCGGAGGAATGACTTGTGTGATATCAAACGTCACAACGTAACTGGGTGATAAAGATGCTCTATAGGTATCTTTGAAGGTGTTTGTTGGGTTGGCATAGATCGAGATTAGGATTTCTCACCCCGAGTATCGGAGAGGTATCTCTGGGCCCTCTCAGTAATACACATCATAATAAGCCTTGCAAGCAAAGTGACTAATGAGTTAGTTATAGGATGATGTATTATAGAATGAGTAAAGAGACTTGCCGGTAATGAGATTGAACTAGGTATAAAGATACCGACGATCGAATCTCGGGCAAGTAACATACCGATGACAAAGGGAATAATGTACGTTGTCATTACGGTTCGACCGATAAAGATCTTCGTAGAATATGTAGGAGAAAATATGAGCATCCAGGTTCCGCTATTGGTTATTGACTGGAGAGGTTTCTCGGTCATGTCTACATAGTTCTCGAACCCGTAGGGTCCGCATGCTTAACATTCGTTGACGATATAATATTATATGAGTTATGTGATTTGGTGACCGAATATTGTTCGGAGTCCCGGATGAGATCACGGACATGACGAGGAGTCCCGAAATGGTCGAGATGTAAAGATTGATATATAGGACGATGGTGTTCGGACACCGAAAGTGTTCCGGAGGGTACCGGGTACTTATCGGGTCACCGGGAAGGAATTTCGGGCAACCCCGGCCAAGATATGGGCCTTATGGGCCAAGTGAGGGAACACGCCAGCCCTGGCGCGCCCCTATAGTCCTATGAGGAGGAGAAGGAAATAGGGGAGGGCAAGGAAAGTGTGGATTAGGATTCCTACTTCCTTCCCTCTCCCCCCTCTTTCCTTCCCCTTCGGTTATATATGGAAGGGGGCGTGCGGCTTGGGAGGGACTCCAAGTAGGATTCCTCCTACTTGGGCGCCTCCTATGGATGCTCCTCCCTCCATCCTATATATTGAGGAGGGGGGCACCTAGGACACACCAGACAATTGCCTAGCCATGTGTGCCCCCCCCCCACCGTTTACTACCTCGGTCATTTTTTTGTAGTGCTTAGGCGAAGCCCTGCGGAGATCACTTCACCATCATCGTCACCACGCCGTCGTGATGATGGAACTCATCTACTACCTTGACACCTTACTGGATCAAGAAGGAAAGGGACGTCACCGAGCTGAACGTGTGTAGATCTCAGAGGTGTCGTACGTTCGGTGTTGGATCGATCGGAGCTAGAAGAAGTTTGACTACATTAGCCGCGTTGTCCAAAGCTTCCACTTTCAGTCTACGAGGTTACATAGACACACTCTCCCCCTCGTTGCTATGCATCTCCTAGATAGATCTTGCATGAGCGTAGGAATTTTTTTGAAATTGCACGCTACGTTTCCCGACATAAAGATCTTCGTAGAATATGTAGGAGCCAATATGAGCATCCAAGTTCAACTATTTGTTATTGACCGGAGAGGTGTCTCGGTCATATCTACATAATTCTCGAACCCGTAGGGTCCGCACGCTTAACGTTGATAACGATGTAGTATTATATGAGTTTTGTGATTTGGTGACCGAATGTTGTTTGGAGTCCCAGGTGAGATCACGAACATGACGATGAGTCTCGAAATGGTCGAGAGGTAAAGATTGATATATATGACGATGGTATTCGGATACCGTAAGTGTTCTGGAGGGCATCAGGTACTTATTGGGTCACCGGAAGGTGTTTCGGGTACCCTCGGCAATCCTATGGGCCTTGTGAAGGAACACACCAGCCCACAAGGGGCTGGTGCGCCCTATAAGGCTATAGGAGGATGCTACCTCTTGAGCACTTGCTTTGGATTCCCCTTGAAGAGGAAAGGGTGATGCAGCAAAGTAGCATAAGTATTTCCCTCAGTTTTTGAGAACCAAGGTATCAATCCAGTAGGAGGCCACGCACGAGTCCCTCACACCTATACAAACAAATAAATCCTCGCAACCAACGCGATAAGGTGTTGTCAATCCCTACACGGTCACTTACGAGAGTGAGATCTAATAGATATGATAAGATAATATTTTTGGTATTTTTATGATAAAGAGAAATAAAAGATGCAAAGTAAAATAAAAGGCAATAAAAACAACTAAGTGTTGGAAGATTAATATGATGGAAGATAGACCCGGGGGCCATAGGTTTCACTAGTGGCTTCTCTCAAGAGCATAAGTATTCACGGTGGGTAAACAAATTACTATTGAGCAATTGACAGAATTGAGCATAGTTATGAGAATATCTAGGTATGATCATGTATATAGGCATCACGTCCGAGACAAGTAGACCGACTCCTGCCTGCATCTACTACTATTACTCCACACATCGACCGCTATCCAGCATGCATCTAGAGTATTAAGTTCAAGAGAACAGAGTAACGCTTTAAGCAAGATGACATGATGTAGAGGGATAAACTCATGCAATATGATATAAACCCCATCTTGTTATCCTCGACGACAACAATACAATACGTGCCTTGCTGCCCCTACTGTCACTGGGAAAGGACACCGCAAGATTGAACCCAAAGCTAAGCACTTCTCCCATTGCAAGAAAGATCAATCTAGTAGGGCAAACCAAACTGGTAATTCAAAGAGACTTGCAAAGATAACCAATCATACATAAAAGAATTCAGAGAAGATTCAAATATTGTTCATAGATAAACTTGATCATAAACCCACTATTCATCGGTCTCAACAAACACACCGCAAAAGAAGATTACATCGAATAGATCTCCACAGGAGAGGGGGAGAACTTTGTATTGAGATCCAAAAATAAAGAAGAAGACATCTAGCTAATAACTATGGACCCGGAGGTCTGAAGTAAACTACTCACACTTCATCGGAGAGGCTATGGAGTTGATGTAGAAGCCCTCCATGATCGATGCCCCCTCTGGCGGACCTCCGGAAAAGGCCCCAAGATGGGATCTCGTGGATACAGAAAGTTACAGTGGTGGAATTAGGGTTTTGGCTCTGTATCTGGTAGTTTGGGGGTACGTAGGTATATATAGGAGGAAGGAGTACGTCCGTGGAGCAACAAGGGGCTCACGAGGGTGGAGGGCGCGCCTGGGGGGGGTAGGCTACCTCGTGGCCTCCTGGTTGATGTCTTGACGTAGGGTCCAAGTCCTCTGGATCATGTTCGTTCCGAAAATCACGTTCCCGAAGGTTTCATTCCGTTTGGACTCCGTTCGATATTCTTTTTCTTCGAAACCCTAAAATAGGCAAAAAAAACAGCAATTTTGGGCTGGGCCTCCGGTTAATAGGTTAGTCCCAAAAATAATGTAAAAGTGTACAATAAAGCCCAATAATGTCCAAAACGGAATATAATATAGCATGGAACAATAAAAAATTATAGATACGTTGGAGACGTATCAAGCATCCCCAAGCTTAATTCCTGCTCGTCCTTGAGTAGGTAAATGATAAAAACAGAATTTTTGATGTGGAATGCTACTTGGCATAATTTCAATATAATTCTTCTTAGTTGTGGTATGAATATTCAGATCCGAAAGATTCAAGATAAAAGTTCAATATTGACATAGAAATAATAATACTTCAAGCATACTAACTAAGCAATTATGTCTCTTCAAAATAACATGGCCAAAGAAAGTTATCCCTACAAAATCATATAGTCTGGCTATGCTTTATCTTCACCACACAAAGTAGTTAAATCATGCACAACCCCGATGACAAGCAAAGCAATTGTTTCATACTTTTGGTGTTCTAAAACTTTTTCAATCTTCACGCAATACATGAGCGTGAGCCAATGGACATAGCACTTTAGGTGGAATAGAATGGTGGTTGTGGAGGAGACAAAAAAAGGGAAGATAGTCTCACATCAACTTGGCGTATCAACGGGCTATGGAGATGCCCATCAATAGATATCAATGTCAGTGATTAGGGATTGCCATGCAACGGATGCACTAGAGCTATAAGTATATGAAAGCTCAACAAAAGGAACTAAGTGGGTGTGCATCCAACTCGCTTGCTCACGAAGACCTAGGGCATTTTGAGGGAGCCCATCATTGAAATATACAAGCCAAGTTCTATAATGAAAAATCTCTACTACTATAGTACATCAATTTTTGAACATGGAGTACCCGTTCACCGTGTTCTAGAAGCAAAACCTTAGCCGTCGATTTGTTACACCAGGTGAATCTCCACTATTTATCAATACCAAGACTCAGTTGATACAACGGCTGATGTTTCCTGGATTCGCGTTGTACGGACGCGCGCCAAAATGCTGCCAATCTGGATCTTCCAGAGTTTTCACGGGCGTGTTGTTGGCCTGCGGCCATAGCGGTCTGTTGCAGTGAGGAATTAAATATTCCAACAACGAGTAATTACATGCACAGGCTCGAACTATCTGGACCAGGAGTAGAAGCTAGCAGCCTATACTACTACAGGAGCAATTTACATCTCACAGAGTGCTACAGGCATGGAAGCATTTTTTTACTTTCTCAAAAGAAGTAGCGTGCTGTAGAAAAGACTGTACACATTTTTGTTTGCAGGTGAAGAAAAGGGTGTACACATGGCAATATTGCTGGTCGCTGAGAGAGATATTCGAAAAACCTATTAGAAAATTTTGATTTTGATTTGACTTTATTATTCTTAACAGGATGTTAAGTTATTTAACACACTCTGAGGTTGAGGATACACAAAGGAAATAGATTTTATAAGAAACCTCTGATTTAAAGGTGTGAAAATTACTGCATCAAACTAATTTACTATATATTTCAAATTTGAATTTTAAAAATATTTCACAAGCATGTCAATAATAATAACATTTCTCTTGGGAAGAATGTATACTTTTTGTAAAGCATTCTTCGTATAGGAATTCATTGTGCTACTGTTGTTTGATGTGAAGAGCAAAAAAAAGTTTCCATGAGTTCCCACTCGAAAACACAAGTACTTTTGAAATTTGCATGATAGTTTTATCATAAGATAGACGATTTAGTTTAAATGATTAGTGTTGTGATTATTCATAATAATCTAACGTGCAAAGCACGTACAAATTACTAGTTCCCACTAGTATATGAAAGTGATAACATAGGAGACTCTCTATTATGAAGATCATGGTGCTACTTTGAAGCACAAGTGTGGTAAAAGGATAGTAGCATTGTACCTTCTCTCTTTTTCTCTCATTTTTTATTTGGGTCTTTTTTATGGCCTCTTTTTTTCATCCGGAGTCTTATCCCGACTTGTGGGGGAATCATAGTCTCCATCATCCTTTCCTCACTTGGGACAATGCTCTAAAAATGATGATCATCACACTTTTATTTACTCACAACTCAACAATTACAACTCAATACTTAGAACAAAATAAGACTCTATGTGAATGCCTCCGACGGTGTACCGGGATATGCAATGAATCAAGAGTGACATGTATGAAAGAATTATGAACGGTGGCTTTGCCACAAATACAATGTCAACTACATGATCATACAAAGCAATATGACAATGATGGAGCGTGTCATAGTAAACGGAACGGTGGAAAGTTGCATGGCAATATATCTCGGAATGGCTATGGAAATTCCATGAAAGGTAGGTATGGTGGCTGTTTTGAGGAAGGTATATGGTGAGTGTATGATACCGGCGAAAGGTGCACGATATTAGAGAGGCTAGCAATGGTGGAAGGAAGAAAAGCGCGTATGATCCATGGAATCAACCTTAGTCATAAAGAACTCATATACTTATTGCAAAAATCTACAAGTTATCAAAGAAAAGTATTACGCGCATGCTCCTAGGGGGATAGATTGGTAGGAAAAGACCATCACTCGTCCCGTCCGCCACTCATAAGGAAGACAATCAATAAATAAATCATGCACTGACTTCATCACATAACGGTTCACCATACGTGCATGCTATAGGAATCACAAACTTTAACACAAGTATTTCTCAAATTCACAACTACTCGACTAGCATGACTCTAATATCACCATCTCCATATCTCAAAACAATTATCAAGTATCAAACTTCTCATAGTATTCAGCACACTCATAAGAAAAAAAATATTAATCTTGAATGCCTAACATAATTAAAGCAAATTACCATGCTGTTTTGTAGGAGTCTCAAAATAATCTAAGTGAATCATGAGAGAACAATAGTTTCTATAAAACAAATCCACCGACGTGCTCTAAAAGATATAAGTGAAGCACTAGAGCAAAAACTATATAACTCAAAAGATATAAGTGAAGCACATAGAGTATTCTAACAATTTCTGAATCATGTGTGTCTCTCTCAAAAGGTGTATGCAGCAAGGATGATTGTGGAAAACTAAAAAATAAATACTCAAATAATATAAGACGCTCCAAGCAAAACACATATCATGTGGTAAATAAAAATATAGCTCCAAGTAAAGTTACCGATGGAAGTAGACGAAAGAGGGGATGCCTTCCGGGGCATCCCAAGCTTTGGCTTTTAGTCGTCCTTAGATTATATTGGGGTGCCATGGGCGTCCCCAAGCTTAGGCTCTTGCCACTCCTTATTCCATAATACATCAAATCTTTTACCCAAAACTTGAAAACTTCACAACACAAAACTTAAAGTAGAAAATCTCGTGAGCTCCGTTAGCGAAAGAAAACAAAACACCACTTCAAGGTACTGTAATGAAATCATTCTTTATTTTTATTGGTGTTACCCCTACTGTATTCAAACTTCTCTATGGTTTATAAACTATTTTACTAGCCATAGATTCATCAAAATAAGCATACAACACACGAAAAACAGAACCTGTCAAAAACATAACAGTCTGTAGTAATCTGTAGCTAACGCAAGATATGGAACCCCAAAAATTCTAAAATAAATTGCTGGACGTGAGGAATTTATATATTAATCATATTCAAAAAGAATTAACTAAATAGCACTTTCCAAATAAAAATGGCAGCAATTCTCGTGAGCGCTAAAGTTTCTGTTTTTTACAGCAAGATTAAAAAGACTTTCCCCAAGTCTTCCCAACGGTTCTACTTGGCACAAACACTAATTAAACACAAAAAACACAACAAAAACAGAGGCTAGATAAATTATTTATTACCAAACAGGAGCAAAAAGCATGGAATAAAAATAAAATTGGGTTGCCTCCCAACATGCGCTATCGTTTAACGCCCCTAGCTAGGCATAAAAAGCAAGGATAGATCTAGGTATTGCCATCTTTGGAAGGCAATCCATAAGTGGCTCTCATAATAGATTCATAAGGTAATTAAATTTTCTTTCTAGGGAAGTGTTCCATGCCTTTTATTAACGGAAATTGGAATCTAATATTCCCTTCCTTCATATCAATAATTGCACCAATCGTTCTAAGGAAAGGTCTACCAAGAATAATAGGACATGAAGGATTGCAATCTATGTCAAGAACAATAAAATCTATGGGCACATAATTCCTATTTGCAACAATAAGAACATTATTAATTCTTCCCATAGGTTTCTTAATGGTGGAATCCGCAAGGTGCAAGTTTAAAGAGCAATCATCAAAATCACGGAAACCTAGCAAATCACATAAAGTCTTTGGAATCGTGGAAACACTAGCACCCAAATCACACAAAGCATAGCATTCATGATCTTTAATTTTAATTTTAATAGTAGGTTACCACTAATCATAAAGTTTTCTAGGGGTATAAACTTCCAACTCAAGTTTTTCTTCATAAGACTGCATCAAAGCATCAACGATATGTTTAGTAAAAGCTTTATTTTGACTATAAGCATGAGGAGAATTTAGCACGGATTGCAACAAGGAAATACAATCTATCAAAGAGCAATTATCATAATTAAATTCCTTTAAATCCAAAATAGTGGGTTCATTAATATTTAAAGTTTTGACTTCTTCAATCCCACGTTTAATAATTTTAGCATCAAGATCTAAAGACTCTGGATTTTTGGAACGCCGTCTAGGTAAAGGTGGATCATATTCAGTCCCATAATTATCAATATTCATATTGCAAAACAAAGATTTAATATGGGACACATCAATAACTTTTAGATCTTCATATTTATTATCATGGAAACTAGAAGAACATGCTTTTATAAAGCAATCTTTCTTAGCACGCATCCTAGCGGTTCTTTCTTTGCACTCATCAATGGAAATTCTCATGGCTTTGAGAGACTCATTGATATCATGCTTAGGAGAAATAGATCTGAGTTTTAAAGAATCAACATCAAGAGAAATTCTATCAACGTTCCTAGCCAAGTCATCAATCTTAAGCAATTTTTCTTCAATCAAAGCATTGAAATTCTTTTGCGAAGTAATAAATTCTTTAATATTAGATTCAAAATCAGAGGGCATCTTATTATAATTTCCATAAGAATTGTTGTAGGAATTACCATAATTATTAGAGGAATTACTAGGATATGGCCTAGGATTAAAGTTTCCTCTATACGCGTTGTTGCCAAAATTATTCCTACCAACAAAATTCACACCCATAGATTCATTAGTATTCTCAATCAAAGTAGACAAAGGCATATCATTAGGATCTGAAGAAACACTTTTATTAGAAAATAATTTCATAAGTTCATCCATCTTTCCACTCAAAACATTAATTCCTTTCTATCGCATGCACTTTCTTATTAGTAGATCTTTCAGTGTGCCATTGAGAATAATTAACCATAATATTATATAGGAGTTTAGTAGCTTCTCCTAAATTGATTTCCATAAAAGTGACTCCCACGGCATAAATTTTTTGTATAATCATCCACAAATTCAAACCATGCGTAGGGAAATTATGTATCATTAATTGCATCCCCTCCCAAGCTTGTGCAACATGTTCACGATCAAGTTGCTTAAAATTCATAATATCGTTTCTAAGAGAGATGATCTTAGCGGGAGGAAAATACTTAGAGATAAAAGCATCTTTGCACTTATTCCATGAATCAATACTATTTTTAGGCAAAGATGAAAACCATGCTTTAGCATGATCTCTAAGCGAAAAAGGAAATAGCTTCAATTTAACAATATCATTATCCACATCTTTCTTCTTTTGCATATCACATAAATCAACGAAGCTATTTAAATGGGTAGCGGCATGTTCACTAGGAAGACCGGAAAATGGATCTTTCATGACAAGATTCAGCAAGGCAGCATTAATTTCACAAGATTCAACATCGGTAAGAGGAGCAATCGGAGTGCTGACAAAATCATTGTTGTTGGTATTGGTAAAGTCACATAATTTGGTATTATCTTGAGCCATCGTGACAAGCAAGCAATCCGACACACAAGCAAACAAGAAACGGGCAAAAAGAGGCGAATAGAGAAAGATAGGGAGGATGGAGAGAGAGAGGGCGAATAAAATGGCAAGGGTGAAGTGGGGGAGAGGAAAACGAGAGACAAATGGCAAATAATGTAATGCAGGAGATAAGAATTTGTGATGGGTACTTGGTATGTTGACTTTTGCGTAGACCTCCCCGGCAACGGCGCCAGAAATCCTTCTTGCTACCTCTTGAGCACATGCGTTGGTTTTCCCTTGAAGAGGAAAGGGTGATGCAGCAAAGTAGCGTAAGTATTTCCCTCAGTTTTTGAGAACCAAGGCATCAATCCAGTAGGAGGCCACGCACGAGTCCCTCGCAACTACACAAACAAATAAATCATCGCAACCAACGCGATAAGGGGTTGTCAATCCCTACACGGTCACTTACGAGAGTGAGATCTGATAGATATGATAAGATAATATTTTTGGTATTTTTATGATGAAGAGAAATAAAAGATGCAAAGTAAAATAAAAGGCAATAAAAATAACTAAGTGTTGGAAGATTAATATGATGGAAGATAGACCCAGGGGCATAGGTTTCACTACTGGCTTCTCTCAGGAGCATAAGTATTCACGATGTGTAAACAAATTACTGTTGAGCAATTGATAGAATTGAGCATAGTTATGAGAATATCTAGGTATGATCATGTATATAGGCATCACGTGTGAGACAAGTAGACCGACTCCTGCCTGCATATACTACTATTACTCCACACATCGACCGCTATCCAGCATGCATCTAGAGTATTAAGTTCAAGAGAACAGAGTAACGCTTTAAGCAAGATGACATGATGTAAAGGGATAAACTCATGCAATATGATATAAACCCCATCTTGTTATCCTCGACGGCAACAATACAATATGTGCCTTGCTGCCCCTACTGTCACTAGGAAAGGAGACCGCAAGATTGAACCCAAAGCTAAGCACTTCTCCCATTGCAAGAAAGATCAATCTAGTAGGCCAAACCAAACTGATAATTCGAAGAGACTTGCAAAGATAACCAATCATACATAAAAGAATTCAGAGAAGATTCAAATATTGTTCATAGATAAACTTGATTATAAACCCATAATTCGTTGGTCTCAACAAACACACCACAAAAGAAGATTACATCGAATAGATCTCCACAAGAGAGGGGGAGAACTTTGTATTGAGATCCAAAAAGAGAGAAGAAGCCATCTAGCTAATAACTATGGACCCGTAGGTCTGAAGTAAACTACTCACACTTCATCGGAGAGGCTATGGAGTTGATGTAGAAGCCCTCCGTGATCGATGCCCCCTCCGGCGGAGGTCCAGAAAAGGCCCCAAGATGGGATCTCGTGGATACAGAAAGTTACGGTGGTGGAATTAGGGTTTTGGTTCCGCATCTGGTAGTTTGGGGGTACATAGGTATATATAGGAGGAAGGAGTACGTCGGTGGAGCAATAGGGGGCTCACGAGGGTGGAGGGCGCACTTGGGGGGGGGGGGGTAGGCGCCCCTTACCTCATGGCCTCCTGGTTGATGTCTTGACGTAGGGTCCAAGTCCTCTAGATCATGTTCGTTCCGAAAATCATGTTCCTGAAGGTTTCATTCCGTTTGGGATCCGTTTGATATTCTTTTTCTTCGAAACCCTAAAATAGGCAAAAAACAACAATTCTGGGCTGGGCCTTCGGTTAATAGGTTAGTCCCAAAAATAATATAAAAGTGTATAATAAAGCCCAATAATGTCCAAAACAGAATATAATATAGCATGGAACAATCAAAAATTATAGATACGTTGGAGACGTATCAGAGGAGGAGAAGGAAAGGGGGAAGGGAAGGGAAAGGAAAGTGTGGATTAGAATTCCCACTTCCTTCCCTCACCCTCCTCTTTCCTTCCCCTTCATGCATGCATGGAAAGGGGGCACAGGGCAAGGCAGGACCCCTAGGGGCGGCGGCCAACCCTAGGACGCCCCTGGCTGCCTCCCCTCCCCTCCCACCTATATATATGTGGGGAGGGGCGCCTAGAACATAGATAACATCAATTGTTAGCCGTGTGCGGCACCCCCCTCCACAGTTTACACCCCCGGTCATATTCTCGTGGTGATTAGGTGAAGCCCTGCGAGGATCACTTCACCATCACTGTCACTATGCCGTCGTGTTGACGGAAATCATATACTTCCTCGATACCTTGTTGGATCAAGAAGGCAAGGGACATCATCACGCTGAACGTGTGCAGAACTCGGAGGTGCCGTACGTTCGGTACTTGATTGGTCGGAGCTAGAAGAAGTTTGACTACATCAACCGCGTTGTCAAACGCTTCCACTTTCGGTCTATGAGGGTACATAGACTGATGTCTACTACGCAACTTTATTCTTGTAGACACGTGATGGGCCTCCAAGCGTGGAGTTTTGTAGGATAGTAGCAGTTTTACCTTAAGTGGATGACCTAAGGTTTATCAATCCATGATAGGCGTAGGATGAAGATGGTCTCTCTCAAATGACCCTGCAACCAAATACAAGAAATCTCTTGTGTCCCCAACACACCCAATACAATGGAAAATTGGATAGGTGCACTAGTTCGGTGAAGAGATGGTGATAAAAGTGTAATATTGATGGTAGAAATATATTTTTATAATCTGAATAAATAAAAACAGCAAGGTAGCAAATAGTAAACGGGCACAAAAACGGTATTGCAATGCTTGAAAATGAGGCCTAGGGTCCGTACTTTCGCTAGTGCAATCTCTCAACAATGCTAATATAATTGGATCATATAACCATCCCTCAATGTGCAACGAAGAATCACTCCAAAGTTCCTATCTTGAGTTCGTACTAAACCACCTCAAAACTATTCTTTCCAATCAATCTATCCTAGAGTTCATACTAAAATAACACGAAGATGTTCTTTCCGATCGATCTAACCAAGAGTTCGTACTAAAATAACACCAAAGCAAATTCAGATTCATAATATTCAATCCAACACAAAGAACTTCAAAGAGTGCCCCAAGATTTCTACCAGAGAAACAAAGACAAGAACATGCATCAACCCCTATGCATAGATTACCCCATGTCACCTCGGGAATCCGCGAGTTGAGTGCCAAAACATATATCAAGTGAATCAATATGATACCCCATTGTCACCACGAGTATTCAATTGCAAGACATATATCAAGTGTTCTCAAATCCATAAAAGTATTCAATCCAATAACAACGAAATCTCAAAGGGAAAAACTCAATTCATCACAACAAGATAGAGATGGGAAAACACCATATGATCCGATTATATTAATAAAGCTCGCGATACATCAAGATCGTGACATCTCAAGAACACGAGAGAGAGAGAGAGAGAGAGATTAAACACATAGCTACTGGTACAAACCCTTAGCCCCGTGGGTGGACTACTTCCTCCTCATCGTGGTGGCCGCCGGGATGATGAAGATGGCCACCAGTGATGATTCCCCCCTCCGGCAGGGTGCCGGAACGGGGTCTAGATTGGTTTTCAGTGGCTACAGAGCCTTGCGGCGGCGGAACTTCTGATCTAGGTTAACCCCAAGGGTTTTTGGAATATTTGTGAATTTATAGGGTAAAGAGGGGGTGCAGGAGGCCACCGAGGTGGGCACAACCCACCAGGGCGCGCTTGGACCCAGGCGCGCCCTGGTGGGTTGTGCCCCCCTCGGAGCACCCTAGGTCCTGCTGTGGCCCATTGGTGGTCTTCTGGTTCATAAAAAATCCACCAAAAGTGTCCTGGTGTTTGGACTCTGTTTAATATTGATTTCCTGCAATGTAAAAAAAAGCAAAAGACAGCAACTGGCACTAGGCACTGGGTCAATAGGTTAGTCCCAAAAAATGATATAAAGTTGCTATAAAATGATTGTAAAACATCTAAGAATGATAATATAACGACATGAATACTTCATAAATTATAGATACATTGGAGACGTATCAGCATCCCCAAGCTTAATTCCTTCTCGTCCTCGAGTAGGTAAATGATAAAAGAAATAATTTATGAAGTGTGAATGCTAGCAAAGTGCACAAGTTTGATCAATGACAATTTCAATCACTTTTCCTAGCATCATAACAACAATTCTTTCTTTATAAAACTTCTCATGTTATAGTAGCAACCAACTCACATGTTAAGGTTCAAACAATGAATTCTCTTGAAGCTCAACAACCTATGTTCTCAGTCACCAAGCAATTGTAACTCAACTTATTCAATAGAGTTTAAGTAAGAGGTCCACATACTCAACCATCATATAGTCTTCTATGATTGCTAACACTCACCGCATACACATGAGCAAACCGTTTCAACCGGACACATAGACAGATAGGGCTTATAATTTTGCCTCCCAACGTATTCACCTCAAGGGTGATGTCAACAATAATAACTCATGCTACCCATATCCAACTGGATATATGTGCCTAGATCTTTCCTCACCACATGATGCTTGCCAAAAGAGAAAAATAAAAATGAATAGAGAGAAAAACTTTGACTCTTTGCATAAAAGTAAATACATAAAAGTGAAAGATAGGCCCTTCGCAGAGGGAAGCAGAGGTTGCCATGTGCTTATTTGTTTGTATGCTCAACCCCTCAGTGCAAAAGAGCGTCACCTTGTATTGCCCCTTGTGATGGCAACCTTTATTATGCAGTCTGTCGCTTTTATTCTTCACCATCACAAGTTCGTACAACGCTCAATTTTCTCTTACACTAAATGATATCACACTTTTAGAAGCAATTTTTATTGCCTTATTGCACCGATGATAACTTATGGAAGAATCTTGCTCAATCCTTAGGTAGGTATGGTGGACTCTTGAAGATAAGATTTGGGTTTAAGGGTTTTAGGATGCGCAAGTAGTATCTCTACTTGGTGCGGAATTTTTGGCTAGCAAGGATGGGGGGAAAGCACCACATGTTGAAGGATCTATGACAATATAACTTCTATGTGAATATGAACAAACATAAACCATTACATTGTCTTCCTTGTCCAATGTCAACAGTTTTGGCATATAATATTTTGATGGAGGCTCACAATCACAAAAGATTTCCATGATGGTGTATTTGCATGTGAAAGTTCTCTTCCTTATACTAATTATTCGTGAATTGCTTGTATGACCAATATTGTGATTGTCAAGCCTCAAAAGATTTCACTTTCTAAACCCAATGTGAAGCTACCACTAGGCATGATATGATTTGAACTTCATGGCATTCAATTTATTCAACAATTTACTCATAGGATATAAGTGAAGCACAAGAGTAAATGACAAGCTACTCCAAAAAGATATAAATGAAGATCATGAGCATAATATTTCTTTCTCTCAAATTAATTTAAGTGAAGCAAGAGAGAATTTCTTCAAAAATACTAAAGCACACTGTGCTCAAAAAGATATAAGTGAAGCACTAGAGGAATTCCATAGAAAAGAGCTTCATTGACGGGATGTGAATGCCGCTTACCTAGCCTCCCTGGCAACTATTTGAGGACTCTATTTTATTTAAAAACTTTCATATCTAAGTATTTTATTAAAACAACAAGCAAAATGAAAATAAAATGACATTGTAAGAATAGAACACATCATGTGAAGAAGCAAAAACTTAGGCTCAACCGATAATTGTTAAAGAAGAAAGGTGGGATGCCTACCCGGGCATCCCCAAGCTTAGATGCTTGAGACTTCTTGAAATATTATCTTGGGGTGCCTTGGGCATCCCCAAGCTTGAGCTTCTGTGTCACCTTAATTCTTCTCATGTCACTGTTTTCCTAAATCTCAAAAGCTTCATCTACACAAAACTCAACAAGAACTCGTGAGATAAGTTAGTATAAACCAATGCAAAAACCTTATCATTCTCTACTGTAGCAAATGAGAATTGTTTTCCTGAGCGCAAAAGTTTTTGTTTTTCAGCAAGATCAAATCAACTATCACCGTAAGCCATCCCAAAGGCTTTACTTGGCACTTTATTGAAACAAAAGCAATAAAACATTATTAGTACAGTAGCTTAATCATGTGAACACACAAAAATAGTAGGTAAAAGTGTTGGGTTGTCTCCCAACAAGCGCTTTTCTTTAATGCCTTTTAGCTAGGCATGATGATTTCAATGATGCTCGGATAAAAGATAAGAATTGAAACACAAAGTGAGCATCATGAAGCACATGGCAAGCACATTTAAGTCTAACCCACTTCCTATGCATAGGGATTTTGCGAGCAAATAACTTATGGGAACAAGAATCAACTAGCATGGGAAGGCGAAACAAGCATAACTTCAAAACTTTCAACATAAAGAGAGGGAACTTGATATTATTGCAATTCCTACAAGCATATGTTCCTCCCTCATAATAATTTTCAGTGGCATCATGAATGAATTCAACAATATAACCATCACATAAAGCATTCCTTTCATGATATATAAGCATAGAAATTTTGTTACTCTCTACATAAGCAAATTTATTCTCATCAATAGTAGTGGGAGTAAACTCAACAAAATAACTATCACGAGAGTGAAAATTAAAATCATGATGACAAGTTTCACGGTTATCATTATTCTTTATAGCATACATGTCATCACCATAATCATCATAGATAACAACTTTGTTATCATAGTCAATTGAAGCCTCATTTAAAATGGTGGATTCATCGCTAAATAAAGTCATGACCTCTCCAAATCCACTTTCATCATTATAATCATCATAATTAGGAGGCATGCAGTCATTATAACAAATTTGTACATCAAATCTTGGGGGACTAAAAATAGCATGTTCATCAAACATAGCATTCCAAGCTTATGGCTTTGCATATCATTAGCATCATGGATATTCAAAGAATCCATACTAACAACATTGCAATCATGCTCATCATTTATACCAAACATTCTATTGAATTCTTCTTCTATCAATTGAGCACAATTTTCCTTTCTATCATTTTCACGAAATACATTATAAAGATGAATAATATGATGCAACAATTCCATTTTTTGTAGTTTTCTTTTATAAACCAAACTAGTGATAAAACAAGAAACTAAAAGGTTCGATTGCAAAATCTAAAGATATACCTTCATGCACTCACCTCCTCGGCAACGGCACCAGAAAAGAGCTTGATGTCTACTATGAAACTTTATTCTTGTGGACACGTGTTGGGCCTCCAAGCGCAGAGTTTTGTAGGACAGTAGCACTTTTCTCTCAAGTGGATGACCTAAGGTTTATCAATCCATGAGAGGTGTAGGACGAAGATGGTTTCTCTCAAACGACCCTGCAACCGAATACAAGAAATCTCTTGTGTCCCCAACACACCCAATGCAATGGCAAATTTTATAGGTGCACTAGTTCGGTGAAGAGATGGTGATAAAAGTGTAATATTGATGGTAGAAATATATTTTTATAATCTGAATAAATAAAAACAGCAAGGTAGCAAATAGTAAACGGGCACAAAAACGGTATTGCAATGCTTGAAAATGAGGCCTAGGGTCCGTACTTTCACTAGTGCAGTCTCTCAACAATGCTAATATAACTGGGTCATATAACCTTCCCTCAACGTGCAACGAAGAATCACTCCAAAGTTCCTATCTAGCGGAGAACATAAGACGAAATTATTTGTAGGGTACGAAACCACCTCAAAGCTATTCTTTCCGATCAATCTATCCTAGAGTTCGTACTAAAATAACACGAAGCTATTCTTTCCGATCGATCTAACCAAGAGTTCATACTAAAATAACACCAAAGTAAATTCAGATTCATAATATTCAATCCAACACAAAGATCTTCAAAGAGTGCCCCAAGACTTCTACCGGAGAAACAAAGACAAGAACGTTGTCGGTGCAACAAACCCTGGGTCCGTTTCCTAGACTGTGCACAGGCACAAGAACAAGATTGGAGCACCAGCTTAAGTCAGAGATTGAAGTACCAAGAGATTCAAAGAACCAGCATACAGCTCAGAGAGACCAAGGTCAGGTCAGAGGAGCAAGATATTGACAAGAGCAGGGCCTCCCTTGCCGGGCAGGCGATCCCGGAAGGGCCGAGGCCACCACCAGAAGCAGGCACCCCAGCAAGGTCTGCCGGGGCTCGCGGGGGCAAAACCACCCCACCAACCACTCAAGCACGACCCACGTCGTCAATCGGTGCAGTGTCAAGCCGCAAGGTGATTAAGTGGCAGCCATGTGCCAGATGGCAGCCGTTTCCTATGGAAGAAACCCACAGATGACACCCATTCTGCGACGTGTCAAGAGAACAGGCGCGGAGCTGGCAAGATAGCCCGGCAAGCCTTGCCGGGAAACCAGTGATGTGACATTGAGCGGTGCATTTAATGCATCCTATCAGCTCGCGGAGTTAGGTGTGATAGCACTGTTTGCTATCATATCAGTGGATAATGACTACTTTGCCATTGTGGTGACCCCTTAATGTATAAAAGGAGGCCCATGGCACCCGTAGGAGGGGTTAGAAAATAGATGAACCCATACCACCATACGTGCGTAGTCACTGCGGCCCTACGACCACCCTTGCCGGGCAAGTGTACTGCATTCCACCATCCACTACTAGGAAAAGGGCTATAGATGAAATTGACACTAATGGCACACCAGAGAAGTGGTGCGCCACTACTATATACTAATGGCGCACCATGTGGTGATGCGCCATTAGTGTGGAAGACACTAATGGCGCACCAGGCACAAGGTGCGCCACAAGTAACAATTTTTTTTCCATTTTTCCAAACATACTAATGGCGCATCCTGGAAAAGTGCGCCATTAGTAGTTCTAACTAGTAATGGTGCACCAGCCATGGAGTGCGCCACTACTGTATTTTTTTATTCTTTTTTTTGCAAAACTACTAATGGCGCACCGTTGCAAAGTGCGCCATTACTAGTTTAAACTAGTAATGGCGCACTATGCCACGGTGCGCCTCCTCCTCCTCACCTCATTTGCACCATAGATTCATCAAAATTAAGTGGTGAAATTACCTCATTTGCACCATGGTTATACCCGAAGCCAAATCCAAGACCTCGGGCGCAAACGTCACCGCGAAAAATGAGCCATGGCTACTGGCTTCCCAAGTGGACCAATGCTTCTTCATTACCGACCCGTCAAAGCCCAGTCGTGTTGTCGTGAGGAGAGGCAAAAGGAAGATCATCAGAATGGATGGAGTAGCCAATGAGCAAGACTTCGACAAGTACGGCGACCCGAAGATCGAACATGATGATGACGATGAAGTAGCAGCATACACCACAAGAAGAAGCAGGACCACCCTACCTAAAGGACGTCCGTTCCACAGAAGAACTCCATTTGCGAAAAAGAAGGGCAAGAAGATTGTGAACAGATAGCTAGCTAAGATCGATTGTATTTAAATCGTAGCCTTCATTTCTCGATTGTATTTCATGGGCACTTTTTGATATCATGAATATTTTTAAATTTCGTGGGCACTTTTTGAATTCATGAGGACACTCGATCTCGATCCCCCCCCATCTCGATCTCGATTCCCCCTCCATCTCGATCTCGATCCCCCTCCATCTCGATCGCTATCCCCCTCCATCTCGATCTCGATCCCACCCGCACCATCTCGATCGCGATCTTTATTACTGTTTTTATAAAAAATATTACTATTTCATATTCATATTCATTTTTTTAAAAATAATAATAAAAAAGTGTAGACTACAATTGTTGTTAAACAACAATTATTACTATTTTTATAAAAAATATTACTGTTTCAAATTCATATTCATATTCGTTTTTTAAAAAGTAAAAAAAGAAATTCTTACTTATGGCGCACGGGTGGCTGGTGCGCCATTGCTATCTAAAAAAGAGTATACTTATGGCGCACTGTCCCGCTGGTGCGCCATTGCTATGAAAAAAACATTCTAATGGCGCACCGCCTGGGGGTGCGCCATTAGTAATCTTCCCCATCCATACACTTCGTCCCTCCCTCGTCCCTCCCTCTCGCCAGACACTTCCCTCTCCCTCCACCGTGCCGCTCCCTTCCTCGTCCCTCCCTCCACCGCGTCGTCGCCGCCGCTGCCCCGACCCACTGCGCCATAGCTGCCCACACGCCCCTGCCGCCTCCCTCTCCCCTTCCCCCCCTCGAGCGCCGCCTCCCCCCCGAGCCCCGCCTCCCCCCCGAGCGCCGCCTCCCTCGCCTCCCTCGAAACCCTAGAAGCCCACGACCTTCCCGCCGTCTATCCCCGCCTCCCCCAAGCTCGCCATCTCTGCCCTCCGTCGTCTCTGCTCCGGCCACCACCAAATCTCTCTCGTCGGAGCTGCCCCTAGACGACGGCTAGCCTCATCGGATGCGCTCCTCGATGGCGGCGCGAGCCTCCCCGCGCGGCCTGGTTAGTCTCTCTCCCTCCCTCCCTCTCTCCCCCGCTCATCCCCATGCCCCCATGGGGCGGCGACCTAGGGTTAGGTGCGGCCGCCGTTCCCGCGTGCTCGCGCGCTTGCGTGCTCCCGTGCTCCGCTGAATTTGGGTTGTTCTGTTCGTCATGCAGTTCATATCTCCCCCGGATCGCTGCCGAAGGGCCTGCACTCGCTGGATCTGTCGCGGAACAAGATCGCCAATGTCGAGGGGCTTCGGGAACCGACGAAGCTTCGCGTGCTCAACCTCAGCTACAACCAAATTTCGTGCATCTGCCACGGTAAGTCACAGACTTGGGGTTCTTGCATTGCACTGCACATCT
Organism: Triticum aestivum; assembly: GCF_018294505.1. Taxonomy (NCBI): domain Eukaryota; kingdom Viridiplantae; phylum Streptophyta; class Magnoliopsida; order Poales; family Poaceae; genus Triticum; species Triticum aestivum. The sequence continues at coordinate 200,412,256 of NC_057812.1, forward strand.
TCTGTAAATTCCTTAGTACTAGATTTCTTTCTGGTCCATGTACACCTGCATCCTATCCAAGACAGACATGTAACATTCCATAGGATGTATGGATCATATCTTGAATGATATGGCAGTGGCCACATTTGTTGGTGGCTGGGACCAGCCACATTCAGTAATTATTTTTTTCCTACAAAAGTTCAATGTCTATGCATCACATGTTATAGTCCGAGAAAAAGTTCACTGAAATTGTTGTAGTTTAAAAAACAGTTAACTGAAACTGTTGTAGTCTGAAACTGTCAGGAGTTGCTAATTATCGAACTAAGTAAGTTACTTGTTACTACAAGTCTACAAGACTTTGTTTCCAGCGATGGTCATAAGCTTTCGTGTTGACGTCATTGCGGTCTTTGTGATTCGTCACAGGGTTCTATCTTATGTTAATTCACCTCTGTGATCTGGGGGTCTTGATATATAGAAATGAAGATGGCAATTTAGCATCCTGCTTGCTAATACTTGTTACTGCCCTTCTGCAGATCCATTATTAGTTAGTACTGTTATAGAGTATCCAAGGGTGCTAGCCTTTAACTGTACTGATTTTTATGGTGAGAAGATAACTTTTTCAACTAGTTTGTTTACTCTATTTTTGGGACAAAGGCAGACAGGCGCTCTACTGATTTCATTAAGAGAAAGGGTAGCATGCTCAATATTTGTAGAAAATTCTTTCTCTTGCTGCTTTCTGGTTTTCAGAGTCTTGTGGACACATATCGACAGGATTTGTTTTAAGTTTGATTCAAGACATAAATGACATTAATGTTTAGCTCACAGTATCTAAAGTGTTAGGAATTCTGTGTTGTTTCTAAAAGCTCTACAATATCCAGATTTTATGATATTTGTACATCCACAAGACTTAGCCTGAAATCTGTGTTGTTTCTGAATATTCGTAGTGAATAGTTTCAGTATTGCTTTTTTTAAACATGTCAGTATTGCTTTGCATAATGCATAATGTTTTGTTCAAGCTTATGTACAACAGTACAATCCATATGAGGCTGTTTATTCAGTTTGTTGTGCTCTGGTGATTGGTTGCAAAAAATTGCCCCTGTTCATTCAGTTTTGCTTGCATGATGGACGGGGAAAAATGCTAAAAAAGTGTCCTCCAATACCCCGGCCCATGCATCAAATCCTTTTGGATGTTTTGGATGTTTTGTCTCCGACCATTGTGTCGTGATGAATTTGCAGGTACCCCGAGAGGCCCTTGAGTTTGCCGGAATGTCGATTAACTTCCGTTCCGGCAAATTCGGGTACTCCATATGTCCTATTTTCAGCAAAGGTCATGCTAAAATTTTCCGTGAATTTTAGCATGACTTTGCTAAAAATAGGACATATGGGATACTTGCGACTAATGCATGGCCCGGGGTATCTTTGTACTTAGTTAAGTAGGATCAACTGCCCCGCCGTTCTTGCTGCATTAATCCATAGGTGGCAATAGAGCCAAGTGATTAGGCCCAACTTAGAATTCTCCTTAGCATCGATAAACCCTAGATGATAAACCCAACATAGGTGGCAATAGAGACAAGTGATTAATGCCAAGTGATTAGGCCCAACCTAGGGTGCCTTGGCATCGATAAACCCTAAATGATGAAAACTTAACTTGGCTTCTATAGGGTGCCTCGGTGTCGATGAGAACCTAAATGATGTACGCTTAGGCTTTTAGGGTGCCTCGGCATCGACAAACCCTAAATGATAAAAGTTTAGCTTTTAGGATGCCTCGGTGTCGAAAAACCCTAAATGATGAGACCATGATCTTGTTCCTTGACAATAACCAACTTTGTGACCAAACTTTTTTCCTATTTAGAGCGAAACATGGCCCACAATGATGAGGCCGGCGGTTCGGGCGGCAAGCAATTCTGGGAGCTATCCCAGGAGTTGGAGGAAGAACCTCACCGCTATGAGGACGCCGCGGAAGACACCGATCCTGACTACACAACCCCTAGTGGCGTCGGGGATGACACCACTGATGATGGCGCCGCGGATGCCACCACTGATGATGGCGGCGCATGCACAGATGGCAGCCAACCGAAGAGGCAATGGAAGGACCGGCGCCCGAACGTGCTCGGCACTGTCAGGGAGGAATTTACTGAAGTGAACTCCGACGGGCATCCAACGGCGCCCAAACACGTAGTCAAGGGGTACTCGGTTCATCTCGGGTGCATTCTTCGGAGCACCATCTCGATCAACACTGAGAACCTAAGGCATAAGGACCGAGGGAATTTGCGCAGCCTCCTCTTCATGAAGTTGCACGAACGATACAAGTTCCCCGCTGAGTTTGCAAACACACGCCTCTCGGGGAATAAAGTGAATGGTGCCGCCCTCACGAGGATGAGCACGGCCCTGTCTACTTGGAAAAGCACGGTGAAGGAAATGATTGACAAAGGTGATAGTTATGAGAAGATCAAGGCGAAATATCCTTTGATGAGCGAAGATGACTACAAGGAGTTCAAGATCAAGTGCGAGAGCCCTGCAACCTCCAAATCAAGTCAGTGGGGGAAAGAAATGCGGCAGTTGAACTTAGGGGTCCACCAACTCGGTCCCGGCGGTTACAGAGTGGCAGAGCCTATATGGGACAAGGAGGACGCGGAGCGTGGCGAGCAAGGCCTACCGCCCCGCTTCGAGAAATACCGTGACAAGCAGACCAGGAACTTTCTCAAGGCCCGGTACAAGGAGGACCCGGTAACAAAGGAGCTTACCACGGATCCGAAGACCAAGGCGCTTGAGCTTGTTCTGGTAAGGAATACACCCCCGCGTAATTAGCTCCATATGGTTGCATTCTAATTAATCCCCAATATTTCTAAATGGTTCACGTTCCTTCCGTAGGACAAAGAAAGCAGTAGCGCGGGGTCGTCTCAGAGCTCCCCTTTCGACACCCCTTTGAATAGGGCGTCAAACGTAATGAAAAACAAGGATAAACTCAGTAAGCCGACGTCAGCTAGTCGTGTGGCCGGCAAAGGCTTGTCCACAAAATGGTCACCATACTATACCGCTAGTGGGCGAAAGGAGAAAAAGACCAGCTCGGAAAGCCAGTCGCGCGAGGTTGAAGCACTCAAGGCGCAAGTGGCGCGGATTCCAGAGATGGTCCAAGAGCAAGTGCAACAACAACTGGGATCGACACTCACCGGCATTATGATTACCTTGATTCATGGGATAACGGCGTGGATTGCGGGTGGCCAACAGGGGCCGCCCCCGATTCCCAGCTTCACGGCTAGCAACTCGCACAACGCGCAGGCGGCGCCATTGGTGTCTCTGGCGGTGGCGGTATTGGTGTCTCCGGCGGCGGCGCCATTGGTCTCTCCGGCAGCGGCGGTATTGGTGTCTCTGACGCCGGCATTGGAGCTTAATGCACCCGGGTGTACGCCAGCCGACACCTCGCCAGCAAGGGGCCCCTCCGTCAGTTGCATGCCCGCCGTTGGCGGTGCCTCGACATTAGCCGAGCTCGACGCCATCATCACGGTAACTAATTAAGCCTCTCGGCAGAGGACTTCATCTCCTTGCCTTTGACTGGGCATCCCTGGCGCCCTACATGTTTTCGCAGGGTGCCGCCGACGTTCCGTGCACTCTCCTGCACTTCATGAACGACGAGTTGGTCGATGTCGCCAAGGGAAAAATCGTTCAACCGGGCAACCCCGTGTTCCACGGTAAACCGATGCCACCCACCGTGTATAGGGTTCAACTGGTTCGGGTGCTGCCAGGCTGCGACGAGTTGTTACCTTCAATTCAACCCGACGGGGCCGACGAAGATGATCTGATGACCCTCAGCACCTGCCTAAGTTGGCCCCTGCTTTGGCCGAAGAGCCAGATTCGTTTGGGGGCAGGGGACACCACCCCAAAGACAACACCGCCAGTCGTGCCGGCGCCAAGCCATGGTAAGACCGCCGCAACGCTACCGGACATGTCGGACATCCCTATGGCATAGGATCCGAACATGCATATGGCACATGATCTGGACGACGACGACAACGACGACGGTCGTACATTTAGCAACCTCGATAAGTACTTTGCCGAACATGGGTACGATGACTAATTCTGCGGGCCTCTTTCTCAAGAACCCAACCAAGACGACCGCGGTCTAGCTGGTACGATGGAGAAACCCAGTTGCAATAGGCGTCGTCTGGCGTTCAGTTCTCAGGAGACGCCTCCAGCTTCCGACTTCACCGAGCCTCAGATAGCCGAGGTGCCAAATATTATCAGCCCCAACACACTCAAGAAGGCGGTCTGTGAGCAGAACTCGGTCCCATTACAACAGAAGAAGAAGGGACGGAAAAGAAAGAGTAACAAGGGTGCGAGCCAGCCGGCACCGAGTATGATCCGTGCTCAGGACGGGCCACCTTCACCTAAGGATATCTCGAGGAGGGTGCATGTGGCGGGTAGGGCGATGCTACCGACAAATATGCTCAATGCTGCAACCGGTGCTACGCGGAGTCTGCATGACAGTGTTCTTTCTTTGGAGAAGCGGCGTCTCAGAGAGAATGATGTGGCATACCCGGTTTTCGTGGCCAAGGTGCCAGAGGGCAAGGGCTTTGTGGATGGCGCCATCGGGGGTGCGATCGTCCTGCTGTTTGATGACATCTTTGCTATGTTTAACCTTCATCCGCTGCACTACACCTTCGTTTGGCTGTTTTCGCTGAGTATGGAGATGCAGATCATTAGAGACAAGACCCCGAACATCATGATAGTCGACCCCTTCTACATGTGTGCCAAGCTCTTGGGCAGCAATGGGGACCGCCAAGTCGCGAGTTCACACCTTGAAGGCGTCATTCTGGCAAACCCAGATAAGGATAACTTCCTCGTGGCTTACTTTCCCGAGTAAGTCATCCCTTAACCGCCCCGTAACATATGATTTCTTAGATTTTGATCATTCTTTTTTTTCTAACATTCCGTGTTCTGTGCAGTGACACACATTGCACACTCATCCTCTTAAGCCCGAAATATTCCATGGCCACGTATTTCGACCCGAATCGTGACTCCAAGATGGACTACACAAATATCAAGAAAGTTCTTGATGATGTTCTCCCCAGCTATGCCAAATCTGGAGGCACCTTCACCAGGCCAGTTCGTATGTACGGCAAGCACGTGTTTTCCCACAATACTAAGTTCTGCTGCGTCAAGAAGCCGCCTGGCGGTCAGAAGGATGCCTACTACGCCCTCCATCACATGCGGGCGATCGTAAGGGACCATCATCACCTTCTGCTACCAGATAATCTCAAAGATTGGGCCGCGAGCTTGTCGGCAATCCAGGACGCGGACATCAGACAAGAATTCTTTCGCATCCAGTCGGAGTTTGCGGACATCATCCATCAAGATGTCCTTCATACCTCGGGGCAGTTCTACCTCAGATATCAACCGTCCAACAGGGAGATAGACGGAACGCTACAAATGCAGGCTGACAACGCCCGCGATTTCATGACCATCACGACAGACGGCGGCTTCATCCATGCTCCGGTCCCATGAGTCGAGTCGACAGTAGTGATGCTATGTGTAGTTCTGAAACATTGATTGGCTCATGTTGTAATTAAACTTTAATGAACTTGTATGTCTCTTTGGTTTGGACAGTCGTTCAACTTAGATGTAATCGATGCTATTTATTAGTAGGACCATGAATCGTGCTATTAATGTCATGTCTTGCTTTTCTCTTCCGATCCTTTTGTTGCATACTTATATATTGCTTATGTATGTATTGTCTGTTGTTTGGCTTGTGCATAGAGATGCCGTCGTATGTCGTGTACAAGGGTAAGGTTCCCGGAGTCTACGACGACTGGGAGGAGTGTCGGAGACAGGTTCACCGTTTCAGCGGTAACAGTTACAAAGGGTACACCACTAGGGCGGAGGCGGAATCTAGATACGCCCGCTATCTAGCGGGAGAGAGGAGGGAGCGTTGGAGGAACCGGATGAAGACCAGTTTCATCGCGATGATGCTCATCGTGATGACCGCAGCTCTCTTCTATGTGATGGTAGTTTAGATGATCGATATCGACTTGTAATGTGAAGACAAACTCGATACTCGCGGTCTCGAGACTTGTAATGTTTTATCTTTGTTCGGTCTTTTGAATTCGGAGACTAATATGATGAATTGTATTCGGAGACTAATCTTCTATTGTATTCGATGAATCTGCTATTGCTGTGTGCTGCTGTCTATATTCTGTCAAATAATATATTTTGTAACCTGTGAAAAATCAGAAAAGTAAAAAAGAATAAAACCTAATATTCATACTAATGGCGCATCACTACAGAGTGCGCCATTAGTATGCCAAAGTATACTAATGGCGCATCACACAACAGTGCGCCATTAGTATGCCAAAGTATACTAATGGCGCATCACACAATAGTGCGCCATTAGTATGCCAAAGCACATGGTTAAATATGGCCCCCTGGGAGGCATACTAATGGCGCATGGTGTTCTATACTAATGGCGCACTGCGTGGTGTGCCATTAGTATACCAGATATTAATGGCGCACCGGTGGTGCGCCATTAGTAAGAAATACTAGTGGCGTGATACTAATGGCACACCAGTAGTGCGCCATTAGTAGGCAAAACTGGTGTGCCATTAGTAGGCCTTTTCCTAGTAGTGATCCTCATTCCACCATCAGTCCACTAAAGCAGGAGTAGGGGCTTACGCCTCGCGGCGGCCCGAACCTGGGTAAATTGCTTGTGTGCTCTCTGTCGTGTTGCCATGCGCTAGTCTACTCTTTGTGCAACGCGACGTCCCCCTGCCGAACCAGCAAGGGGCCTCTGGTCCCATAGGTGGCCGTGGATATTTCGTGACATCTTTGGCGCGCCAGGTAGGGGGCTCGCTTGCACGAGCCTGAAAGCGTGCGCAACACGTCATCTTCATCACCATCTTCGTCTTCGACAACGCCATCGACCATGGCGCCTAAGAAGAAGAAGTCTAGCCCTTAAGCCCATCCGTCCACCTCGAAGGCTCTGCCGCCCGTGGCTTGTGGGCAATCGAGGATGTGAATGCTACTGGGGGCGTGATTGGAGCAGGTGGCGCCATCGCCACTCCCCCCGCGACCGACACAGGGGCTGGAGATGTCAGAGGAGAATAGCATCAGCAACGCCTTGGAGGTCACGCTCCACAAGGTGTGGGCAAGGAGGTCACTCCGTCTGCACCCTCCCCTCCCACTGACTGGCATAGCCACAGCAACGGCGCTCTGCCCGGGGTGAGCCATCGCCCTCCGGCCACCCCCACCGCGGGGGCGACCGCGGCCCATGTGCCTCCTCCCGGATGAGTCGACCAGACCGCTGTGCTCGACGAAGCCGCTCACCCTTGAGCACCACCTCCGTGCGACCCCGCTGTCCAGGCGGTCATCCCATGGCTGCGTGGATGCGACACCACCGCCGTTGTCGCCGTTGGCACCATTAGGAGCCAGGCGACGGTGCGGTCGACATCATCAACATCTATGCCGAGCACAACCACGGAGGGTATGGCGCGAGCTCAGTTGCTACTGCGGTTTCCGCCAGTAGCTGAACAGATGGATGAATGGCGTGCCACCATCCAGAGCCTGCTCGGTTTCGCTGAAGCTGGGGGCTCACGACGAGCTGGCCTACCATGACCTCCTCGAGCAACAGCAACCACCCGTACTGCTGGTCGAACGGAGGGGTCCGTCCCACAGTGCAGTCCTCACCATGGCAGCCGACGCGGGCGCAGCTGAATCAAGACCCCAACGATGTCTTGATGGCCTCTTCTGACCCTTGAGCACATCCAGGCCAACGTCGAGCTCCGGAGGATAGGCGGCGGGGAGACACGTGCGTCGTCATAGATCAGTGTCGCAGTGACCTCTGCCAGATCGATGGGTGCGGTGGCCTCAATGTCGATGAGCCTGCGCTCGGTGTTGGCGGGTGCCTACATTACGAGGTCGGCTGCCCTGCCTTTACACGAGAGCTGCGGCAATTACACGAGAGCTGCGGCAAGTCCGTTGGCCCTCCGTTCGCACGTTCAAGCTAGAGATACCTGAGAAGTACGATGGGAGGCTGAACCCGGCAGAGTTCCTGAGCATCTACACCATTGTTGTTCAAGCTGCCAGGAAAGAGATGAGAAGGTGTTCGCCAACTACTTCCCTTTGGCCCTCAAGCCAATGTGAGGTCTTGGCCGATGCACCTGCCGGAGAACTCCATTTCGTCATGGGCAGACCTATGCCACGAGTTCATCGGTGCCTTCACCGGTGGCCACTGATACGTCTCTGTCGTATCTACTTTTCCAAACACTTTTGCCCTTGTTTTGGACTCTAACTTGCCTGATTCGAATGGAACTAACCCGGACTGACACTGTTTTCAGCAGAATTGCCATGGTGTTATTTATGTGCAGAAACAAAAGTTCTCGGAATGACCTGAAACTCCACGGAGTGTATTTTTGGAAATAATAAAAAATACTGGCAAAAGATCAAGACCAAGGGGCCCACACCCTAGCCACGAGGGTGGGGGCGCGCCTGCCCCCCTGGGCGTCCCCTACCTCGTGGGCCCCCTGGAGCTCCTCCGACCTCAACTCCAACTCTATATATTCGTGTTCGGAGAGAAAAAAATCAGGGAGAAAGATCCATCGGTTTTTACGATACGGAACTGCCGCCAAGCCCTAAACTCTCTCGGGAGGGCTGATCTGGAGTCCGTTCGGGGCTCCGGAGAGGGGAATCCGTCACCATCATCATCATCATCAACCATCCTCCATTACCAATTTCATGATGCCCACCGCCATGCGTGAGTAATTCCATCGTAGGCTTGCTGGACGGTGATGGGTTGGATGAGATTTATCATGTAATCGAGTTAGTTTTGTTAGGGTTTGATCCCTAGTATCCACTACGTTCTGAGATTGATGTCTCTATGACTTTGCTATGCTTAATGCTTGTCACTAGGGCCCGAGTGCCACGATTTCGGATCTGAACCTATTATGTTTTCATGAATATATGAGAGTTCTTGATCCTATCTTGCAAGTCTATAGTCACCTACTATGTGTTATGATCCGGCAACCCCGAAGTGACAATAATCGGGACCACTTCTGGTGATGACCGTAGTTTCAGGAGTTCATGTATTCAATATGTGTTAATGCTTTGGTCCGGTACTCTATTAAAAGGAGGCCTTATTATCCCTTAGTTTTCACTAGGACCCCGCTGCCACGGGAGGGTAGGACAAAAGATGTCATGCAAGTTCTTTTCCATAAGCACATATGACTATATTCGGAACGCATGCCTACATTACATTGATGAATTGGAGCTAGTTCTATGTCACCCTAGGTTATGACTGTTACATGATGAACCAATCCGGCATAATTCTCTATCACCGATCCATTGCCTACGAGCTTTCCATATATTGTTCTTTGCTTATTTACTTTTCCATTGCTATTGTTATCATCACTACAAAATACCAAAAACATTACTTTTGCTACCGTTACCACTACTATCACATTACTTTGCTACTAAATACTTTGCTGCAGATATTATGTTTCCAGGTGTGGTTGAATTGACAACTTAGCTGCTAATACTTGAGAATATTCTTTGGCTCCCCTAGTGTCAAATCAATAAATTTGGGTTGAATACTCTACCCTCAAAAACTGTTGCGATCCCCTATACTTGTGGGTTATCAGCCACTAAGAGCCCGACAGGCCCAGCGACCTGCAACTTCTCCAGCAGAAGGAAGGAGAAACTCTTCGTAAGTATTTACTAGCACATATGCCCGTGCGTTGCAACGGGAGTGAAAATTAGCATGTTCACCAGTGTGACATGATAGCATCCAGAAGGTATCACATGGCAAGGAGACGCACATCAAGCTCCAAAAGAAATGCGTATCAGTGAGGCATTAATCATGCAACAACCCATAAAACGGGTACTAAGGAACAATTAATTCTCCTTATAATCCTACCATCTACACTTAGTTAGCTTTAAACCTTCACACATTCAACTTGTAGCACACTGATTGACCTCGCTACGACATGTGTCCGATTTGTAGCAGTGGCGGTCATCCTTGTTGTGTCCATGTGGTCGGTTTTGCTACGTTGTCCGTATGACTTGTTGTCTTGGCATCATATATGTAACTGGTTTTGCAGCACACAGTCCAACTTCCCAATAGAAAAATAATAGTGATGACTGGTGTTACATTGGTGTTCTTCCGGATGTAGCAAGCAATTGGCCTTCCAATGTTATGTTCTGCTTTGAGCAACATCAACGGGCCTAAAACTGCTGTGTGTGCCGTTTGCAGCAACAATGCTCAATCAAAAGTTGCATGTAGATTAACTAGGTATTTTTTTTCAAAATTGTAAAATTTAATAGCGGCAAAAACACCGAAAAATAAAAACATTCCCTTGCACATTGAAAAGGTTAACATGCCGCCCAAAAATCAAAGCTGACGGTAGGTCGTTTGCTTCTTTTTTCCGTTTTTGAGTAGTTCACGAGCGAGACCCGATTGATCCCATGGAAAGAAAGTAAACAACATCTCTCGTGTCGCACACATCTCCAGGGTTGTGTTGTTAGTGCGCATTAAGATTCACCCATCACTCACCAGCTACATATACCACTCCAACCAGGTATCTTACATATTTTGTTAGTTAGATTCAGCCATACCATACACTCCATGGGACATGCAAGCACATCCCGAGCCTACAATCCAGCCATACTTCCCACATTTCCGTTTAGAGGCAACATTTAATTCTTTCATCAGACTCTATTCCAACAATTTCATTTAATTAGAGCCAACCTTAATTCCTTCACTCCCGCACCATACCCTTCCTTGGTTTTGATGATTACTCGACAACTATCCAGCGTATATAAACTGGTGGATTTTTTAGGATCAAAGCGACGTGGGATAAATATTCAAGCGAACCCTCTCTATCTAAAAAATGTTCGCGCTTTTTAAATTTTAAAAAAATGGTTGTGTTTTCGTATTTGTACATAAATTTTAAAATATTCTGGATTTTCAAAAAATCGTGTTTTTCAAAGTTGTTCGGAATGGTTTTGTTCTATTTTTCACAATTTTTGGAAAACGTTCAAAATTTCAAAAAATGTTCCTGTTTCCAGAGATTGTTCACAAATCTTAGAAATGTTCATGTTTTCATTTTCAGAAGTTTCAAATAATGTTCCCGTTTCCAAAATTGTTTAAAAATGTGTTTAAAATTTTGTTTGGGTTTTTCAAAAATTGTTTGGAATGTTTTTGTTCAAAATTTTCACAAGTTTTTAGAATTATTATTGGAATTTCATAAAAATGTTCCCCTATCCAGAAATTGGTCAATTTTTTTAAAAAAGTTCATGTTTCAATTTCTTTTCCGGAGTATTAATTTTTTTATGTTACCAATTTTGGCCGCAAGTTTCAAAAAATATTTTCATTGTTCTTCGCTTATTTACTTTTCCGTTGCTATTGTTATCATCACTACAAAATACCAAAAACATTACTTTTGCTACCGTTACCACTACTATCACATTACTTTGCTACTAAATACTTTGCTGCAGATATTAAGTTTCCAGGTGTGGTTGAATTGACAACTTAGCTGCTAATACTTGAGAATATTCTTTGGCTCCCCTTGTGTCGAATCAATAAATTTGGGTTGAATACTCTACCCTCGAAAACTGTTGCGATCCCCTATACTTGTGGGTTATCAGCCACTAAGAGCCCGGCAGGCCCAGCGACCTACAACTTCTCCAGCAGAAGGAAGGAGAAACTCTTCGTAAGTATTTATAGAGATTCAGTAAAGTTCATAGAAATATTTCAAATATCCCTCCGGCAACCATTATAGCAGCCTTCCAGTCCAGTGTGCGCAACCGTCGCATTCGTTCCAAGATGAATGTGCGGTTGCCCAAGACTGTGAAGGAGCTATACACACTGGTGGATAAGTGTGCTCGGATGGAAGAAGGAAGAAAACTGCCTGGAGAGGAGGATTGCATCAATGTTGATTAAGAGGATGAAGATGAGTCAACCAGTTAGAGAAAGGGCAAGAAGCGCAGTAAGAAGCTAAGAGATAAGGCAGTGATGACTGTAGAAGGTTCAGGCACACCTAGTACCGGCAAGAAGGCCAAGGTTGAGGCCCCGGCAAGGAAGTTGCTGCTTGCACAGCCTGCCTGGAAGCCTCTACCATCGAGAAAGCTGGGAAAGGCGATGGCCCGTACTACAAGATCCACCGGACCAAGGGCCATGACCTTCAGGAGTGTTACCAGGTTGAGAAGCTTGTTAAGAAACAGAGGGCAGAATATGATAAGCATGACAAGGAAAAAGGGTAGAATTTCACTGGCGGAAAGGGCCGAGGCGGTGAAGCAAATCACCCTGGCAAACCCTTTCAGAACCAAGGAAAACCCGCCAGGGGTCAAGAGAAGGAAGTCTGTGATGATGTGAGTGATGAAGGGAATGAAGAGGAAACCAGTGAGCAGGAATTTCAGAAGACCACTAACGCCCTATGCATTGATGGGGGTGCATCTTTGCATGCCTCCCACTGCCATCTCAAGCGATGGGCACGAGAGATCAATGCCGTGGAGCCAGCGCCAGAGGCCCAGAAACCGCTCAAATGGTCCCGCATGCCAATCATCTTTGATGAGGAGGATCACCCTGGCCGCTCCACCGTAGTAGGATGCTTGCCATTATTGCTCTCCCCGATAATTCGCAACCTCAAGGTCACAAAGATATTAGTGGATGGCGGGGCCGGGCTGAATCTGATTTCCCCAACAGTCATCAACAAGCTTCAGAAAGGAGAAGAAGAGCTAGAGGTTACCGGCACGTTTCAAGGAGTTAACCCCGGCAGGAGCCATCCTAAAGGGAAGATTACGTTGCCGGTGATGTTTGGGGGAGAACTGAACTACTAGAGAGAGAAGGTTGTGTTTGATGTGGTTGATCTCCCCCTGCCGTACAATGGAATTCTTGGACGCCCATCCCTGGCCAAGTTCATGGCAGCATCCCACTATGCTTATAACACTCTGAAGTGCCTGGGCCACTAGGAGTCATCACTATCCCATCGGATGAGAAGGATGCAATTGTCTGTGTGGACAAGATGTACTGGGATGCAGTCGCAGCAGAGGCTGCGGCAGCAACAGCTCCCACCAAGGAAAGCAAAGGAAAGAAAAGGGATTGTAGGACCTCCAGCAAGGAGTCCGGGAAGTGTGCCCCTTCTGAGTGCACGACACCCGTTGACGACGTGTCGGAGTGTTCCAAAAGCAAGAGATCCAAGGTTGCTGCACCCCCAGTGTAGAAGGTCCCGGCAGGGCTGGCTGGCGTTGACAATACTTTCGGCATCAGCGCCACCCTTGATGACAAATAGGAAAGCGCGCTCGTTGCCTTCCTACGGGCGAATATTGATGTGTTTTCCTGGCAACCATCTGATATCCCCGGTGTTCCCAGGGAGGTAATCGAGCACCACCTTGCTGTCTGCCCACATGCCCGACCTGTCAAGCAGAAAGTCCGGAAGCAGGCCTTGGAAAGGCAGCAGTTCATTGCCGAGGAAATCAAGAAACTGGAGGTAGTTGGTTTGGTCATAGGAGTATTGCATCCTACATGGTTAGAAAATCCAGTGGTAGTCCGGAAGGCAAATGGGAAATGGAGGCTTTGCATTGATTTCACAGATCTCAGCAAGGCTTGCCCGAAGGACCCATTTCGCTTGCCGCACATCGACCAGATTGTAGATTCCACTTTAGGGTGTGATTTGGTCTCCTTTCTGGACGCGTACTCTGGATATCACCAGATCTTCATGTCCAAAGAAGATGAAGAGAAGACATCGTTCATCACCCCATGTGGTACGTACTGCTTTGTCTGCATGCTATTCGGATTAAAGAGTGTCAGGTCCACTTTTGCAAGGGCGGTTCAGATTGGTTTTGAGCCAGAGTTACACAGAAACATACAAGCCTATATGGATGATATCGTGGTCAAAACCAAGGATAAGATCACTGTTATCCAGGATTTGGAGGAGACATTTGCTAATCTGCGCAAGATCAATTTGAAGTTTAATCCGGAGAAGTGTGTGTTTGGTGTCCCCTCCGTCAAGCTGCTTGGTTTCTTCGTGTCCCATCGGGGGATTGAAGCTAACCCTGACAAGATCAAAGTCATCGAGCAGATCCAAGTGCCAAGGACAATTAAGGATGTGAGTCACTTGACGGTATGCGTTGCCGCGCTAAGTAGATTCATTTCCATGTCTGCTGAGCGTGCCCTACCATTCTTTAAAATTTTAAGAAGGCAGGGCCTATGAAGTGGACCGGGAAGCAGATGCAGCTCTACAGGAGTTGAAGGCCTACCTATTGTCTGTGCCTACCTTGGTTGCACCCAAACTCCAAGAGTCGTTGTTGCTATACTTGGTGGCAACCAACCAAGTGGTCAGTGCGGCCTTGGTAGCACAACAAGAAGTGGATGAGGCAAAAAGTGGGCAGATAATGGCAGAGTCAGAAAAGGATCAGGACAGCAGTGAGCACGACAACGAGAGCAACCCCAAGGATACGGCAAGGAATAAAGTGGTGCAGCGCGCAGTGTACTTCGTCAGCTCCTTATTACAAGGGGCTAGATTGAGGTACTCTGGTATGCAAAAGTTGATCTTTGCTCTCATTATGGCCTCAAGAAAACTGCGCCACTACTTTCAAGCCCATGAGATCATGGTTGTCACTCGTTTTCCGTTCCAAAGGATACTACGAAACCCTGAGGCTACCGGCAGAATAGTGGAGTGGGCTTTGGAGTTATCCATCTTTGGTTTGAAGTTAGAGAGCACATCAACTATTCAGAGCAGGGCGCTGGCAGAGTTTATTGCAGAATGGACGCCAACCCCTGACAAGGAAGTGATAGAGACAGCTATCCCCAAAAAGGAATCACCCCAAGAATGGATTATGTATTTTGATGGTGCTTTCCCCCTACAAGGTGCAGGGGCTGGCGTGCTTCTTGTTGCCCCCTCCAGGGAGCACTTGAAGTACATCGTCCAAATGCACTTTACCCGGGAAGAAGCCACCAACAATACAACTGAGTATGAAGGGCTCCTTGCCGAGCTCAGAATTGTAGCAGAATTGGGAATTAAGAAGCTGATCATACAAGGAGATTCACAGCTTGTGGTGAGATAAGTCAGCAAGGATTATCAAAGCCCATTGATGGAAGCATACATCAAGGAAGTGAGGAGATTGGAGGAGCACTTTGATGGGTTGCAAACAGAGCACGTACCCCGTGCGGAAAACAACATAGTTGATCACCTGTCAAAATGTGTTGCGCAGAAGCTTCCTGTGGAACCAGGAACTTTTGTTCTTTGTCTCTCTCAGCCCTCTGTATCACCAGCCACAATGGTCCGGAAAAGGAGAAAGTTGGACTATGGTAAGCCTCTCCCGGTCGAGTCGTCCACTCCCGGCAGAGACCCTGCCGGAAACAACTCCTCACAGCCTGCCGGACCACCCCTCCAGCCGGGCCTATGGACCCCGTGAACAAGGCTGGTGCTCCCGCAACAGAGGAGGTGCCGCTAGTCCTCGTTGCCGAGCCCCAGGCTCCAACTTGGGCAAGGCACATCGTCCGCTTCCTCCAAACCGGAGAATTTCCCGGCGACCAAGATGAAGTTGAGAAAGTAGCCTGGAGGGCCAGTATGTATCAGTTTGTCGATGACACTCTATACAGAACACTGGTAGGCGTCGGTGCTATACAAACGGTTTTTAACCCCTTTCCACGACGACATTTGGAACTGTCGCCTAGTGAGTGACGGCGATAGGGGGTCCTTCCCACACGACCTAGAAACCGTCGGGGATAGGCCCTCCCGGCACACACGCTCAACAAAATGAGGTCGCGTGCGACCGACGAGCGCTCAAATATGGAAATACGTACAATAGAGCTAAAAAATTACAATTATACAGGCAGAATTGTTTCCTGTCGCAAGTACATCTCACACAGGCAGTCCCTGCTAAACATTTCCGTTCGTATGTACATCCCACATAGTCGCTCCAAGGAAAACGTTTCTGTTCACAGGTGCATCACACACAATTTTTCCCGTTAAATCGTTTGTGATAGCGTTGCCATTGCACATGATATTAACAATTTTATCGTTTGCATTATTGAATGCATCATACACGGTCCGTAGAAGAAACTGTGTGGCAAAGGTTATCCATCACACACAATTTCTTTGTGGTAAACGTTTGCACAAGGTGGCCTAACGCAAATAGTTTTCAAGAGAAAGTCGCGTATGATTGTTCATTGATCCAACACGGTTCATTCCTAGAAACTGTGTGCGTTGCCTGAGGTCATCGCCCACGGTACTTTTTTGATAACCATTTGCAATAGCAAAATCCAATTAGCAGGCTAATTGTCCTATTATTAATAATTCATTTATTTATCTAATTGGCATTCATATTAAACACATAATATATTTCATTTCAATATTAAGGAAGAAGAATTTCATAATTGAAATACATCAGAGTACAACATGATATAGCTTCAGCACTCAGCTACCCCATTACACAACTGCACTAGCACCAAGTTTCACATGCAACATGTAGAACCTTTCGAAATTAGCATCATAGACGTTATATAGACAGATGCATCTGATACGTCCATTTTGCATCATGTTTTCTTACTGTTATTTATAATGTTTTTATCCATAATAATGCTTTTTGGAGTAATTCTAATGTCTTTTCTCTCATAATTTGCAAGGCACACACCAAGAGGGAGAATTCTAGCAGCTGGAAATCTGGACCTAGAAAAGCTACGTCAGGCCACCTATACTGCACAACTACAAACAAGCTGAAACTTCATGGAGATTTTTATGGATTATTTCAGAATTATTGGAGCAAATAACTACCAGAGGGGGCCCAATAGGTGGGCACAACCCACCTGGGCGCGTCAGGCAGCCCAGACGCGCCCTGGTGGGTTGTTCCCTCCTCGGCCCACCTCCGGTGCCCATCTTTTGGTATATAAGTCATTTTGACCTAGAAAAAAAATAAGAGGAGGACTTTCGGGATGAAGCGCCTCCGCCTCGAGGCAGAACTTGGGCAGGAGCACTTTTGCCCTCCGGTGGAGCGATTCCGTCAGGGGAACTTCCCTCGTGGAGGGGGAAATCATCGTCATCATCATCACCAACAACTCTCCCATCTTGGGGAGGACAAGATCCATCAACATCTTCAACAACACCATCTCCTCTCAAACCCTAGTTCATCTCTTGTGTTCAATCTTGTTACTGGAACTATAGATTGGTACTTGTGGGTGACTAGTAGTGTTGATTACATCTTGTAGTTGATTACTATATGGTTTATTTGGTGGAAGATTATATGTTTAGATCTAATATGCTATTTAATACCCCTCTGATCATGAGCATGTTTATCATTTGTGAGTAGTTTCCTTTGTTCTTGAGGTCACGGGAGAAATCATGTTGCAAGTAATCATGTGAATTTGATATGTGTTCGATATTTTGATAGTATGTATGTTGTGATTCCCTTAGTGGTGTAATGTGAACATCGACTACATGACACTTTACCATATTTGGGCCTAAGGGAATGCATTGTGGAGTAGCAATTAGAAGATGGGTTGCGAGAGTGACAGAAGCTTAAACCCCAGTTTATGCGCTATTCCGTAAGGGACCGATTGGATCCAAAAGTTTAATGCATGGTTATAATTTATTATTAATACTTTTCTCGTAGTTGTGGATGCTTGCGGGAGGGTTAATCATAAGTAGGAGGTTTGTTCAAGTAATAACAACACCGGTCCACCTACATATGAAATTATCAAAGTAGCGAACACAAATCGAACCAACATGATGAAAGTGACTAGATGAAATTCCCGTGTACCCTCAAGAACACTTTGCTTATCATAAGAGACTATTTTGGCATGTCCTTTGCCTCAAAAGGATTGGTCTACCTTACTGCACTTTTTTATTACTATCATTACTTGCTCGTTACAAATTACCTTGCTATCAAACTACTCTGCTACTTACAATTTCAGCACTTGCAGACATCACCTTACTAAAAACTACTTGTCATTTCCTTCTGCTCCTTGTTGGGTTCGACACTCTTACTTATCGAAAAGAGCTACAATTGATCCCCTATACGTGTGGGTCATCAACATCTCATATGGAAAACTGTTGAAGCGGAAGGCGAATATTGATCCTTCATTCATGTTGAAGGTCTTTGCAACTTTAGGCCAGTGCCTGTGGATGATTGACCATCCGTCCTTCGTCCTCTTCAGAAACACTTCAATATTGAACCGTGGGTGTTGTATGAAAACCTTCCTCGCCTCCTGACCATAGAGGTGGTTTGAGAGGTAATCATCAGTGAACTGCTTTGGAAAGGCCTGAAAACAAGGATGTGCATAAATATCTTCTCTATATTGGAAATGGGGCAAAGGAATAAAAAAGGCAAGGTATAATAGTTAGTACCATCTTGTAGTGAACTGATGCCTTCTTCATTGTGTAGACAAAGATCTTGTTGTTTTTTGTCGCTAATTTCATTATCCTAACAATCTTTCTGAGTTTCTTGACTTGATTGATATTCATGGACAACTCATTTCCCCATATGAAAAAAGGGTCGAACAATTGGTTAAAACCTATGACACCAGGACCTACATGTGCAAGACCAAATTATTAAAAAACCTAAATATTAGAATGGTTCCTATAATTGCATAATAATGTGCTATTAGACAACGGCATGCATGTGCAGTTAACTAAACACCACAACAAATGAACCAAACGTTAACTGAGCACCACATTGCACAATATAACATACTCCTAATAGAAGATCAGATAGTTAACCAAACCAAGCATGCTTAATAACTTGGAAATATAGCAATTGTATTTGTTTTCTCATGTATTTAGTACAACCAAATTCGATTTATTTCTCACATGGTATATAATAACATAATGCAGTCACAACAATTGAACATCGCATTGCAGTATTGAACCAAACATTTAACTAAACACCACCGCAAATGAACCAAACATTAACTGAGCACCACATTGCACAATATAACATTGTCCTAATAGAAGATCAGACAGTTAACCAAACCAAGCACGCTTAACAACTTGGAAATATAGCAATTGTATTTGTTTCTCATGTATTTAGTACAGCCAAATTCGATTTATTTCTCACATGGTATACAATAACAGAATGCACCCACAACAATTGAACATCACATTACAGAATTGAACCAAATAGTTAACTAAACACCACAACAAATGAACCAAACGTTAACTGAGCACCACATTGCATAATATAACATACTCCTAACAGAAGATCGGACAGTTAACCAAACCAAGCATGCTAGACAACTTGGAAAATTGCACCCTGAAGAATTGAACATCACATTTGCAGAATTGAACCAAACATTTAACTGAACACCACATTGCAGGACATATAGAACATATACTCTAGAGCAAAAGATTGCATGGCAAAAGTGTTGGGGAACGCAGTAATTTCAAAATAATCCATACGCACACGCAAGATCATGGTGATGCATAGCAACGAGAGGGGAGAATGTTGTCTATGTACCCTTGTAGACCGTAAGTGGAAGCATTATGACAACGCGGTTGATGTAGTCGTACGTCTTCACGATCGACTGATCCTAGTACCGAAAGTACGGCACCTCCGCGATCTGCACACGTTCGGCTTGGTGATGTCCCACGAACTCATGATCCAGCAGAGTGTCGAGGGAGAGCTTCGCCAGCACGACGGCATGATGACGGTGATGATGATGCTACCGGAACAGGGTTTCTCCTAAGCACCGCTACTATATGACCGAGGTGGATTATGGTGGAGGGGGGCACCGCACACGGCTAAGAGATCAATGATCAACTTGTGTGTCTATGGGGTGCCCCCTCCCCCGTATATAAAGGAGTGGAGGAGGGGGAGAGGGCCGGCCTCCTAGGCGCGCCCAAGGGGGGAGTCCTACTCCCGGTGGGAGTAGGATTCCCCCTTCCCTAGTTGGGGTAGGAGAGGGAAGGAAGGGGGAGAAGGAGAGAAGGAAAGGGGGGCCGGCCCCCCTTCCCAATTCAGATTGGGCTTGGCGGGGGGCACCTTGGCCGCCTCCTCCTCCTTTCCACTATGGCCCATTAAGGCCCATTGACTCCCGGGGGGTTTCGGTAACCCCCCACTACTCCAGTATATGCCCGAAATCTCTCGGAACCTTTCTGATGTCCAAACATAGTCATCCAATATATCGATCTTTATGTCTCGACCATTTCGGGACTCCTCGTCATGTCCGCGATCACATCCGGGACTCCGAACTACCTTTGGTACATCAAAACACATAAACTCATAATACCGATCATCACCGAACGTTAAGCATGCGAACCCTACGGGTTTGAGAACTATGTAGACATGACCGAGACATGTCTCTGTTCAATAACCAATAGCAGAACCTGGATGCTCATATTGGCTCCCACATATTCTACAAAGATCTTTATCGGTCAAAATGCATAACAACATACGTTGTTCCCTTTGTCATCGGTATGTTACTTGCCCGAGATTTGATCGTCGATATCTCAATACCTAGTTCAACCTCGTTACCGGCAAGTCTCTTTACTCGTTCCGTAATGCATCATCCCGTAACCAACTCATTAGTCACACTGCTTGCGAGGCTTATAGTGATGTGCATTACCGAGAGGGCCCAGAGATACCTCTCCGATACTCGGAGTGGCAAATCCTAATCTCGATATATGCCAACTCAACAAACACCATCGGAGACACATGTAGAGCATCTTTATAGTCACCCAGTTACGTTGTGATGTTTTATAGCACACTAAGTGTTCCTCCGGTATTCGGGAGTTGCATAATCTCATAGTCATAGGAACATGTATAAGTTATGGAGAAAACAATAGCAACAAACTAAACGATCATCGTGCTAAGCTAACGGATGGTTCAAGTCAATCACATCATTCTCTAATGATGTGATCCTATTAATCAAGTGACAACTCATGTCTATGGTTAGGAAATATAACCATCATTGATCCAACGAGCTAGTCAAGTAGAGGCATACTAGTGACACTCTGTTTGTCTATGTATTCACACATGTACTAAGGTTCTGGTTAATACAATTCTAGCATGAATAATAAACATTTATCATGATATTAGGAAATATAAAGAACAACTTTATTATTGCCTCTAGAGCATATTTCCTTCAAAAAGTAGATAGCACAATTCACTAGAATTTGTTAAGGAAAGGCAGTAGCTATCAAACTAAACATGGGCCCTTATAGTGAGCTAATAAGACAAGCTACTCCTCATTGTCAGAGATATCGATGAAGATTGGCTCCTTGGACATGGAAGAGGGTGAGGCCTCCGCTTCATGGGTGCCCTCGTCATAGTGTTGAGTTTCCTGAACCGCTTCGGGCACCAACCTGCTGGCTCTCGAGATGAGGTAAGAACATGCACGCTGAGAAAACACCTCGTAGTCTTTGTCGAAGGCACCATCGATGGCCTCGACAAAACGCCACGAACTGTCGTTTAAAGTAGCCAACCGCGTCGCTGCATCAGCGCGCGAGGCGTCGATGGTGGCCTCGACGGCTTGATGCTCATCCAAGATCCGGGGGTCGGCAAGAATGGCAGCCATCGCGACCTCATCCGCACGTGCGGCCGCAATTTGCTTCTCCGCTGCAAAATGCTCCTTGAGATCCTGGCTATACTGCATGCACCATGGCTTAGGGCGACACTTATTTGGTGGAGGGGTCAGTGATTTGGGTGGAAGGTGTCGCGCTCGCGCCAACAGTCGGGGCATGTGGGATGTGGAAGGAGGAGGAGGATGGGGGTCGGGTGTGGATTACCTTCCTGGATAGGCGAGGCCGAGCAGCGTGAAGGAGGGTCGCCGGCGAGGAGGTGGCGCTGCAAGCAAGGAGTGAAGGTTTCAACTTGGAAAGGAAGGCGGAAAAAGGGGAAATGTGGCTTTTGGTAAGGGGGAGGGGCATGGAGGTAGATATTTCCGCGGAAGCCGAACATTTGGAATCGTTTTAGCGAAAAAACTGGCACGCAAAGTGTCATCAAACACAGTCCCTTATTGAGAACTGTGTATGATATATGAACATCACAAATGTTCAGATAGCTTAACCCATGTGTTATGAGTTTGAACGTCAAAATTTGGTTCGAATTTCCATGGTTACAATGGTCATCCACGTCATTGCATAATTTTGGTACACAAAGGAGACTACAGCACACCCACACTTCTTAATCGAGCAAGTTCAGCAATTAAACAGAGCCAGCTAACCTAAACATTACTCTAACAAATTAAATACCGGCACTCTTAATTAAACAAAACAAAGAGTACTACTACGGCTGGTGCTCGTCGATCTCCGCCGCCGCCTCCATGTCTAGCTCACGCCCGACGGTCTCCTTGGGAAGGGGCTCCATGACATCCATCGCACCATACTCGGCAAGCATCTCGCCATCCGCGTCCGCCATCTCTTTGGAAAAGGCCGCGACGAGCTGGGCATGGGTGGCCGCGATCTAGGCTTGGATGGGCTCCGTCGTTGCAAGGTATGCGGCGGGGGAACAGACGGCTGCTCGAACGCTCTTGGTGATTGGCAGCTCTTCGGCCATGGGTTGGCGACCATTGTCAGAGAAGCTTCGTTCGATTTATGCAGTGACCGCCAGGAGCTGGGCAGGGGTGGCCTCGACATGGTCGTGGGCGGCCTCCATCAGGGCTAAGGCCGCCGCTGTGGAACGGACAGCTGTTGTGCCGCTCTCGCCAGTTGCTATCCCTGAGGCAGATGTTGCTGCCACCACCTAAGAAGCAACATCGTCCATTTGGGCTGCCTTGGCCGCCCGGTCGCAGATTGCGGCCACGCTCATGCACCTTGTTAGCACGCGCATGGTCCACGTGCCCATCTTTCACCGGCGATGATTGAACAATGAAATGATATTTGGGAAGAGAACTAGTGTGCTTGAGAAGCCGATTGTGGACTGTAGCCGAGACACCTTCTCGCGTAAGCCATAGGCATACTATACACCCACGGTGCTCATGGATATTTTGTGCTGCATCTCACATGGTTGATGATAATAAACTTTGTGTGATCTACTTGATTTTTTATCTTGATTTGAATTACATAATGGGGTCACAATGGCAATGGACTGTGTTTGAATTGCTAGACCTTTTATCTGCAGTGAACATGCAACTATATGTGTGTAGTAAAAGAATTGGAATTGTTCAGGGTTTGTTTGAACATTTTATACATTAAATTGGTTTTGTAGCCATTTTAGGTGCATAATTCAAAATTAAACTACACGCACATGCTCCGGTGCACCAACATGGGTTGTAAAATCATATATGTGTCCATGGGTTTATGCTTATGTCCCATGCAAGAAATGGGGATGAAATTTGAACACCACGGCACCGTGGCTCTCCGCCAAACGTCGACGTACTTGCTTTTGTAATTCTAGTAAATCCAAAATTCATCCGAAATTCATGAAACATGGCATGCTATCATGGAGCGGCATCAACATGTCATGGTAAAAATTTTGTCCCATCTGGGGCAGGTTTGGGTATAAGCTTCTCATAAACCAAAGCTTCTCACAACAAGTGTGATGGTTTCGTTAGGGAACGTTTCACCTTTCTGGATGAAACGATATCCGTTGCCTCTTCTCGATTTCAAAAAATTTCCTAGTCTCAACATAGAACAACAGGAGTGTTGTGTCAAGTTATGGGATTTTCGGGTTTGCTTGGACATTTTTATACATTAACTGAGTTTTCTATGCATTCATATGCATAATTCAAATTTGAACTATAGGCACATGCTCTAATGCATATAAATTAGTTGAAAATTCAAATTTGTGTCCTTGGTTGCCTGCTTAGGTCTCATGCAAGAAATGTGAATGAATGTCAAACACCCTGCCATCGTCACTCGGCCGCAAACATTGAGATACTTGCTCTTGTAATTCTAGTAAATCTAAAATTCGTCCAAAATTCATTAAACTTGGCATGCTATCATGGAACGGCATCAACATGTCATGGTAAAAATTTTGTCCCACTTGGGGCAGGTTTGGGTATAAGCTTCTCATAAACCAGAGCTTATAACAAGAAGTGTGATGGTTTCGGTAGGGAGCGTCCCACCTTTGGGGCCAAAACGATATCCATTGCCTCTTATTGCTTTCAAAAAATTTCTCGTGTCAACATAGAACAACAAGAGTGTTGTGTCAATTTTTGGGATTTTTCGGGTTCGCTTGGGCATTTTTATGCATTAACTGAGTTTTCTACGCATTCATGTGCATAATTCAAATTTGAACTATAGGCACATGCTCTAATGCATATAAATTAGTTGAAAATTCAAATCTGTGTCCTTCATTGCCTGCTTAGGTCCCATGCAAGAAAAGGGAATGAATGTCAAACACCCTGCCACCGTCACTCGGCCGCAAACATTGAGATACTTAATTTTTAAATTCTAGTAAATCAAAAACTCGTCTGAAATTCATGAAACTTGGCATGCTATCATGGAGCGGCATCAACATGTTGTGGTAAATGTTTTGTCCCATTTGGAGCAGGTTTGGGGATATGCTTCTCACAAACCAGAGCTTCGCACAACAAGCCTGATGGTTTTGGTACGGAACGTCTCACCTTTGGGGACGAAACGATATCCATTGCCTCTTATTGCTTTCAAAAAATTTCTCGTGTCAACATAGAACAACAGGAGTGTTGTGTCAATTTTTGGGATTTTTCGGGGTTCGTTTGGACATTTTATGCATTAATTGAGTTTTTAATGCATTTATGTGCATAATTCAAATTTGAATTACATGCACATTCTCTAATGCATATAAATTGGTTTAAAATTCAAATGTGTGTCCTTGGTTGCATTCTTAGGTCCCATGCAAGAAATGGGAATGAATGTCAAACACCCTGCCACGGTCACTCGGCCGCAAACATTGAGATACTTGATTTATAAATTCTAGTAATCCAAAGCTCGTCTGAAATTCATGAAACTTGGCATGCTATCATGGAGCACCATCAACATGCCATGGTAAAAATTTTGTCCCATTTGGGGCAGGTTTGGGGATATGCTTCTCACAAACCAGAGCTTCTCACAACAAGCCTGATGGTTTCGGTAGGGAACGTCCCACCTTTGGGGACGAAACAATATCCGTTGCCTCTTATTGCTTTCAATTTTTTTCTCGTGTCAACGTAGAACAAAAGGAGTGTTGTGTCAATTTTTGGGATTTTTCGGGATTCGTTTGGACATTTTTATGCATTAATTGAGTTTCCAATACATTTATGTGCATAATTCAAATTTGAACTACATGCACATGCTCTAATACAAATAAATTGGTTGAAAATTCGAATTTGTGCCCTAGGTTGCATGCTTAGGTCCCATGCAAGAAATGGGAATGAATGTCAAACACCGTGCCACGGTCACTCGGCCGCAATCATTGGGATACCTGGTTTTTAAATTCTAGTAAATCCGAAGCTCGTATGAAATTCATGAAACTTGGCATGCTATCACGGAGCGGCATCAACATGCCGTGGTAAATTTTTTGCCCCATTTGGGGCAGGTTTGGGGATATGCTTCTCACAACAAGCCTGATGGTTTCGGTAGGGAATGTCCCACCTTTGGGGACAAAACAATATCCATTGCCTCTTATTGCTTTCAAAAAATTTCTCGTGTCAACATACAACAAAAGGAGTGTTGTGTCAATTTTTGGGATTTTTTAGGGTTCATTTGGACATTTTTATGCATTAATTGAGTTTTTAATGCATTTATCTGCATAATTCAAATTTGAACTACATGCACATGCTCTAATGCATACAAATGCATATAAATTGGTTGAAAATCAAATCTGTGTCCTTGGGTGCATGCTTAGGTCCCATCCAAGAAATGGGAATCAATGTCAAACCCCCTGCCACGGTCACTCAGCTGCAAACATTGAGATACCTGGTTTTTAAATTCCATTAAATCCAAAGCTCATCCAAAATTCATGAAACTTGGCATGATATCATCGAGCGGCATCAACATGCCGTGGTAAATCTTTTGTCCCATTTGGGGTAGGTCTGGGGATATGCTTCTCACAAACCAGAGCTTCTCACAACAAGCTTGATGGTTTTGGTAGGGAACGTGCCACCTTTGGGGACGAAACGATATCCATTGCCTCTTATTGCTTTCAAAAAATTTCTCATGTCAACATAGAACAACAGGAGTGTTGTGTTAGTTTTTGGGATTTTTGGGGTTCGTTTGGACATTTTTATGCATTAATTGAGTTTTCAATGCATTTATGTGCATAATTGAAATTTGAACTACATGCACATGCTCTAATGCATATAAATTGGTTGAAAAATCAAATCTGTGTCCTTGGGTGCATCAATAGGTCCCATGCAAGAAATGGGAATGAATTTCAAACACCAGGGCACCGTTGATTGCCGACAAACCATTGAGATGCTTTGTTTTTAAATTCTAGTAAATCCAAAACTCGTCTGAAATTCAGGAAACTTGGCATGCTTTAATGGAATGGCACCCGACATGTTGTGGTATTTTTCATGTCCATTTTGAGAGAAGGCGCACTCGAATAACAACCAACAAAGGCATTTTGAAAAAATAGCTGCCACTTTAATATCTCAAACGTTTGTATAATTCAAATCATGTGCATTCTGTTAACCATTCATGTGACGCCACATGTCTTCGTTTTAATGGCTATAGGAGATGCCGCGCGGACAGCTGCTTGACCTTGACTGAACAGGAGGCGTGCGAGCGGAGTCCGGTGCGTAGGCTGACCGAGAGGCGTGCAAGTTGTCCTCCAATGCGCACGCTCACCGGGAAGCGTGCGAGTTGTACACTACGCGTGCTCACTAGGAAGTGAGCCCTTTGACTTCCATGGTTGCCCGCCTTCCTCTCCATTAATGGCGCCTGAGACGTTGTTTAATACGGGCGACCTTACTGTTAGCCTCCCATTCCCCTCCCTCTCGTAGACCTCCACCAATGCCCTGGCGCAGAATGATCATCTGCCACTAGTCTTCAAGTTTGGTGAAGTCGACTCCGAGCCGGAGGAGATAGAAAATAAGGAGGAATGGGGCCTCATGGACATGGCCCAGCACGAGCTAGCCGCGGCGGTTGCTGCCCCCGCTCCCGTCCTAGCTCACATCCTCGCGCCCGCGCCAGTGACCATCCCCGTAGCATTGACGGGCTGGTCGCCGAGCACTATCGCTGAGCTGGAAGCCGCGGGTGTCAGTGAGGTCTCCACGGACCCGCGCAAGCTCGTGTACATGCCAGCGCCAGCGCCAGCGCCCGTGCCCGTGCGCGCCCCTCCACCCACCGTGGTGCCGGCCCCCGTGCGTTTGGTTGCACCCGTCGCGCCCGTGCCCCTGCCCGTGCGCGCCCCTCCACCCACCGCGACACTGGTCCCATGCGTTTGGCTGCACCCGCCATGCCAGTGCCCGTGCGTGCGCCCCCCTCAGCGGCATGGGACGCTATCGTTGACCGCTACCTCTCAGCGGTGCCAGTTGCCGTCCTCCCGCACCCTGCCCGTCGATCACGCGACGACATGATGTTTGATTTACAAGTGAAGAACATTTTGTGATGCCTTGAAGACTTCAACAACAGCGTCCCAGAGGACGACAACGACAATGATGGCGCGGCAGGCCGCCTCCGCCGCCGCCGGAAATAGTTTTTTGGGGGGTTTAATACTATATCTCGAATTCTCGATCATATGAATATAAATTCGCAGTGTGACTGAATGAAAGATATGGTTTGAACAAACTTGTGTTTTTCTCTCTTAATGTACAAACTTATCAAATGACTTTATTTTGAAAAAAATGTCAATGGTTTTTAAATATAAACACTCATCGCAAACATTTTACTTAGAACACCCGTATGCAAACCGACAACTTCCCGAGGAAGCCAAGGGAAAATGTGTCGAGCAGGATTTCTGCAGCTCTTGATTGCAAATGTTTTAGATAGAACACTCGTATGCAAAGTGAGAGCTATGGTCTTCCCTTGCAGTGCAGGATTTGTGCATCCCTACAACGCAAACGGTTGTTTTTGTTGGAAATATGCCCTAGAGGCAATAATAAATTAGTTATTATTATATCATATTTCATTGTTCATGATAATCGTTTATTATCCATGCTAGAATTGTATTGATAGGAAACTCAGATACATGTGTGGATAAATAGACAACACCATGTCCCTAGTAAGCCTCTAGTTGACTAGCTCATTGATCAATAGATGGTTACGGTTTCCTGACCATGGGCATTGGATGTCGTTGATAACGGGATCACATCATTAGGAGAATGATGTGATGGACAAGACCGAATCCTAAGCCTAGCACAAGATCGTGTAGTTCGTTTGCTAAAGCTTTTCTAATGTCAAGTATCATTTCCTTAGACCATGAGATTGTGCAACTCCCGGATACCGTAGGAGTGCTTTGGGTGTGCCAAACGTCACAACGTAACTGGGTGGCTATAAAGGCACACTACACGTATCTCCAAAAGTGTCTGTTAGGTTGGCACGAATCGAGACTGGGATTTGTCACTCCATGTAAACGGAGAGGTATCTCTGGGCCCACTTGGTAGGACATCATCATAATGTGCACAATGTGACCAAGGAGTTGATCACGGGATGATGTGTTACGGAACGAGTAAAGAGACTTGCCGGTAACAAGATTGAACAAGGTATCGGGATACCGACGATCGAATCTCGGGCAAGTACAATACCGCTGGACAAAGGGAATTGAATACGGGATTGATTGAATCCTTGACATCGTTATTCATCCAATGAGATCATCGTGGAACATGTGGGAGCCAACATGGGTATCCAGATCCCGCTGTTGGTTATTGGCCGGAGAATTGTCTTGGTCATGTCTGCATGGTTCCCGAACCCGTAGGGCCTACACACTTAAGGTTTGATGACGCTAGGGTTATTAGGAAGACTTGTATGTGATTACCGAATGTTGTTCGGGGTCCCGGATGAGATCCCGGACGTCACGAGGAGTTCCGGAATGGTCCAGAGGTAAAGATTTATATACGAAAAATTGTTGTTCGGGTTCCGTGAAAAGTTCGGTTTTTTCCGGCATTGTACCGGGAAGCTTCCGGAAGGTTCCGGAGGATTCCAGAGGGGTCCGGAGGTCCGGAAAATGTTCCACCACGTCCAATACAGCAGCATGGGCTGTAGGGGGCGCCCTAACCTTAATGGGCCAAGGCCACCAGCCCCCCCCCAAGGCCCATGCGCATGGGAGAGGGGAAACCCTAAAGGGGAGGGCCCCCACTTGACTTGGGAGGCACTCCTCCCCCCTTGGCCGCCGCCCCCAACCCTAGATGGGATCTAGGGGGGCCGGCCCCCTCTCTCCCCACCTATAAATAATGGAGGGGTGGGAGGGCGGCCAGACCTTTGAAGCTGGCGCAGCCCTCCCCTCCAATACCTCTCCTCCTCCGCGTGAGCTTGGCGAAGCCCTGCCGGAGAACTGCCACTCCATCACCACCACGCTGTCGTGCTGCTGTTGGAATCTCTTCCTCAAACTCTCCCTCCTCCTTGCTGGATCAAGGCGTGGGAGACGTCTCCGTTCCGTACGTGTGTTGAACACGGAGGTGCCGTCCGTTCGGCGCTAGGATCATTGGTGATTTGGATCACGACGAGTACGACTCCATCAACCCCGTTTACTTGAACGCTTCCGCTTAGCGATCTACAAGGGTATGTAGATGCACTCTCCTTCCCCTCGTTGCTAGATTACTCCGTAGATTGATCTTGGTGATGCGTAGAAAATTTTAAATTTCTGCTGCGATCCCCAACAGTGGCATCATGAGCTAGGTCTATGCGTAGTTTCTATGCACGAGTAGAACACAAAGAAGTTGTGGGCATCGATTTTGTCAATTTACTTGCTGTTAGGAGTCTTATCTTGATTCGGCGGCATCGTGGGATGAAGCGGCCCGGACCGACCTTACACGTACTCTTACGTGAGACTGGTTCCACCGACTAACATGCACTAGTTGCATAAGGTGGCTAGCGGGTGTCTGTCTCTCCCACTTTAGTCGGATCGGATTCGATGAAAAGGGTCCTTATGAAGGGTAAATAGAAATTGGCATATCACGTTGTGGTTTTCGCATAGGTAAGAAAGGTTCTTGCTAGAAACCTATAGCAGCCACGTAAAAACTTGCAACAACAATTAGAGGACGTCTAACTTGTTTTTGCAGCATATGCCTTGTGATGTGATATGGCCAAAAGGATGTGATGAATGATATATGTGATGTATGAGATTGATCATGTTCTTGTAATAGGAATCATGACTTGCATGTCGATGAGTATGACAACTGGCAGGAGCCATAGGAGTTGTCTTAATTTATTTATGACCTGCGTGTCAACTTAAACGTCATGTAATTACTTTACTTTATTGCTAAAGCGTTAGCCATAGTAGTAGAAGTAATATATGACGAGACAACTTCAAGAAGACACGATGATGGAGATCATGATGATGGAGATCATGGTGTCATGCCGGTGACAACGATGATCATGGAGGCCCGAAGATGGAGATCAAAAGGAGCAAAATGATATTGGCCATATCATGTCACTATTTGATTGCATGTGATGTTTATCATGTTTACATCTTATTTGCTTAGAATGAAGGTAGCTTGAATAAGATGATCCCTCACTAAAATTTCAAGAAAAGTGTTCCCCCTAACTGTGCACCATTGTGAAGGTTCGTTGTTTCGAAGCACCACGTGATGATCGGGTGTGATAGATTCTAACGTTCGAATACAACGGGTGTTGACGAGCCTAGCATGTACAGACATGGCCTTGGGACACATGCGAAACACTTAGGTTGACTTGACGAGCCTAGCATGTACAGACATGGCCTCGGAACATGGAAGACCGAAAGGTCGAACATGAGTCGTATAGAAGATATGATCAACATGAGATGTTCACCGTTGATGACTAGTCCGTCTCACGTGATGATCGGACACGGCCTAGTCGATTCGGATCATGTTTCACTTAAATGACTAGAGGGATGTCTATCTGAGTGGGAGTTCATTAAATAATTTGATTAGATGAACTCAATTATCATGAACATAGTCTAAATTGTCTTTGCAAATATGTTGTAGATAAATAGCTCACGTTGTAGCTCCCTGTTTCAATACGTTCCTAGAGAAAGATTAAGTTGAAAGATATTGTAAGCAATGATGTGGACTGGGTCCGTAGTCCGAGGAGTGTCCTCACTGCTACACAGAAGGCTTACGTCTTTGATGCACCGCTCAATGTGCAAACCCCTACAACGTCGTCTATGGATGTTGTGAACACCTGACAGACACATTCTGATGACTGCCTGATAGTTTAGTGCACCATACTTTATGGCTTAGAATCGGGATTCCAATGACGTTTTGAACGCCATAGAACATATGAGATGTTCCAAGAGCTGAAATTGGGATTTCAGGCTCATGCCCGTGTTGAGAGGTGTGAGACCTCTGACAAGTTCTTTTGCCAACAAGATGGAGGAGAATAGCTCAGCTAGTGAGCATGTGCTCAGAATGTCTGGGTGCTACAATCACTTAAATCAAGTGGGAGTTAAACTTCCAGATAAGATAGTGATTGATAGAGTTCTCTAGCCACTATCACTAAGCTACTAGATCTTCATGATGAACTATGACATGCAAGGGATGGAGTTGATCCCGGAGCTGTTCGCGGTGCTTAAGACCGCAAAAGGTAGAAATCAAGAAGGAGCATCGAGTGTTGACGGTTTAACAAGACCACTGGTTTCAAGAAGGGCAAGGGCTAGAAGGGAAACTTCATGGATGGCAAACCAGTTGCCGCTCCAGTGAAGGATCCCAAAGTTGAACCCAAACCCGAGACTAAGTGCTTATATTGTAAAGGGAACGGTCACTGGTAGCGGAATTACCCCAAATGCATGGTAGATAGTAGGCTGGCAACTTCAACAAAATTTATACGTGTTATTAATGTGTACCTCACTAGTACTCCTGGTAGCACCTGGGTATTGGATACCGGTTCAGTTGCTATTATTGGTGACTTGAAGCAAAAGCTACGGACTAAACGGAGACTGGCTAAGGGCGAGGTGACGATGTGTGTTGAAAGTATTTCCAAAGTTGATGAGATCACCATCGCACGCTCCATCTGCCTTCGGGATTAGTATTGAACCTAGATAAATGTTATCAGGTGTCTACGTTGAGCATGAATATGATTAGATCATGTTCATTGCAATACGTTATTCATTTAAATTAGAGAATAATGGTTATTCTGTTTACATGAATAATACCTTTCATGGTCATACACCCTATGTGAATGGTTCATTGAATCTCGGTCGTGGTAATACACATGTTCACGCCAAAAGATGTAGAGTTAATAATGATAGTACCACTTTCTTGTGGCACTGCCGCTTAGGTCATATGGGCGTAAGATGCATGAAGAAACTCCATATCAATGGATGTTTGGAGTCACTTGATTTTGAATCGCTTCACACATGCGAGCCATGCCTCATGGGCAGGATGACTAAGACCCCATTTTCAGGTACAATGAAACGGGCAAGTGACTTGTTGGAAATCATACATGCTGATGCGTGTGATCCAATGAGAATTGAAGCGTGCGGTGGATATCACTATTTTCTCATCTTCACTGACGATTTGGGTAGATATAGGTATATCTACTTAATGAAGCACAAGTCTAAAACGTTTGAAAAGTTCAAACGATTTCAGAGTGAAGTTAAGAACCATCATAACAAGAAGATCAAATTCCTACGATCTGATCGATGAGAATTTCTGAGTTATGAGTTTGGCAATTACTTAAGACATTATGGAATTGTTTCACAGTTGAAGCCACCTGGAACACCACAGGGTAATGGTGTGTCCGGACGTCGTAGTCGAACCTTATGAGATATGGTGCGATCTATGATGTCTCTTACCGATCTACCATTTTCATTTTGAGGTTATGCGTTAAAGACAGCTGCATTCACTTTAGATAGGACACCATCTAAGTTCGTTGAGACAATGTCATATGAACATTGGTTTGGCAAGAAACCAAAGTTGTCATTTCTTAATGTTTGGGGATGCGATGCTTAAGGCTTCAGCCAGAGAAGCTCGAACCCAAAAGCGGACAAACACATCTTCATAGAATACCCAAAGGTGACAGTTGGGTATACCTTCTATCTCAGATCCGAGGGAAAGTTGTTTGTCGCTAAGAACGGGTCCTTTCTCGAGAAGGAGTTTCTCTTGAAAGAATTGAGTGGGAGGAAGATAGAACTTGATGAGGTTGTCGAACCTTTACTTCAACCAAAAAGTGATGCAACACAGAAAGATGTTTTCTGTGGCGCCCACGTCTGTTGAATAGGAAGTTAATGATAGTGATCATGAAGCTTCGGATCAAGTTGCTATCGAACCTCGTAGGTCGACAAGGATATGTGCTACTCCTGAGTGGTGCGGTGATCATGTCTTAAATATCATGTTGTTAGACAACAATGAACCTACGAGCTATGGAGAAGCGATGGTGGGCCCGTATTCCGACAAATGGTTAGAAGCCATGAAATCCGAGATAGGATCTATGTATCAGAACAAAGTATGGACTTTGGTGGACTTGCCCGATGATCGGCAAGCCATTGAGATAAATGGATCTTTAAGAATAAGACGGACGTGGGCGGTAATGTTACCGTCTATGAAGCTCGACTTGTGGGAAAGAATCTTTTCACAAGTTCAAGGAGTTGACTATGATGAGAATTTCTCACCCATAGCAATGCTTAAGTTCGTCGGAATCATGTTAGCATTAGTTGTATTTTTCGATTGTGAAATCTTACAGATGGATGTCAAAACAAGTTTTCTTACCAGTTTTCGTAAGAAAAGTTGTATGTGATACAATAAAAGGTTTTGTCGATCCTAAGGATGCTAAAAGGTATGATGGCTCCAGCAATCCTTCTATGGACTAGAGCAAGCATCTTGGAATCGGAATATATGTTTTGATGGAGTGATCAAAGCTTTTAGGTTTATACAATGTTTGCTAGAAACTTGTATTTACAAGAAAGTGAGTGGGAGCACTACAACATTTCTGATAAGTATATGTGGATGATATATTGTTGATCCGAAATAATGTAGACTTCCTGGAAAGCATAAACGGTTGTTTGAAGAGTGTTTTTCAAAGGAAGACCTGGATAAAGCTGCTTACATATTGGGCATCAAGATCTATAGAGATAGATCAAGACGCCTGATGATACTTTCAAAGAACGCACACCTTAAGATGTTTTTGAAGGAGTTCAAAATAGATCAGTCAAAGAAGGGGTTCTTACCTGAGTTGTAAGGTGTGAAGTTGAGTAAGACTCGAAGATTGACCACGGCAGAAGAAAGAGGAAGGACGAAGGTTGTCCCCTATGCTTATGTCATAGGCTCTATACGGTATGCCATGCTGAGTACCGCACCTGATGTGTGCCTTGCCATATGTCTGGCAAGAGGGTACCAAGGTGATATAGGAGTGGATCACCAGATAGCGGTCAAAATTATCCTTAGAGGAATAAGGAAATGTTCCTCGGTTATGGAGGTGATAAAGAGTTCGATGTAAAGAGTTATGTCGATGCAAGCTTAACACCTATCCGGATAGCTTTGAGTAGAGATACCGGATACTTATAATGGAGCAACAATTTGGAATAGCTTCAAGTGGAACATGGTAGCAGCATCTACGGTATGACATAAAGTTTTGCAAAATACATAGGGATCTGAATATGGCAAGACCCGTTGACTACAACCTCTCTCACAAGCATAACATGATCAAACCCAGAACTCTTTGAGTGTTTATCACATAGTGATGTGAACTAGATCATTGAGTCTAGTAAACTCTTTGGATGTTGGTCACATGGCGATATGACCTGTGAGTGATAATCACATGGCGATGTGAACTAGATTACTGACTCTAGTGCAAGTGGGAGACTGTTGGAAATATGCCCTAGAGGCAATAATAAATTAGTTATTATTATATCATATTTCATTGCTCATGATAATCATTTATTATCCATGCTAGAATTGTATTGATAGGAAACTCAGATACATGTGTGGATAAATAGACAACACCATGTCCCTAGTAAGCCTCTAGTTGACTAGCTCGTTGATCAATAGATGGTTACAGTTTCCTGACCATGGGCATTGGATGTCGTTGATAACGGGATCACATCATTAGGAGAATGATGTGATGGACAAGACCCAATCCTAAGCCTAGCACAAGATCGTGTAGTTCGTTTGCTAAAGCTTTTCTAATGTCAAGTATCATTTCCTTAGACCATGAGATTGTGCAACTCCCGGATACCGTAGGAGTGCTTTGGGTGTGCCAAACATCACAACGTAACTGGGTGGCTATAAAGGCACACTACAGGTATCTCCGAAAGTGTCTGTTGGGTTGGCCGAATCGAGACTGGGATTTGTCACTCCGTGTAAATGGAGAGGTATCTCTAGGCCCACTCGGTAGGACATCATCATAATGTGCACAATGTGACCAAGGGTTGATCACGGGATGATGTGTTACGGAACGAGTAAACAGACTTGCCGGTAACGAGATTGAACAAGGTATCGGGATACCGACGATCGAATCTCGGGCAAGTACAATACCACTGGACAAAGGGAATTGAATACGGGATTGATTGAATCCTCGACATCGTGGTTCATCCGATGAGATCATCATGGAACATGTGGGAGCCAACATGGGTATCCAGATCCCGCTGTTGATTATTGGCCGGAGAATTGTCTCGGTCATGTCTGCATGGTTCCCGAACCCGTAGGGTCTACACACTTAAGGTTCGATGATGCT
The DNA here is from genome assembly GCF_018294505.1 of Triticum aestivum. NCBI lineage: Eukaryota > Viridiplantae > Streptophyta > Magnoliopsida > Poales > Poaceae > Triticum > Triticum aestivum. Next base: position 200,447,865 of record NC_057812.1, read on the forward strand.
AGGGTTATTAGGAAGACTTGTATGTGATTACCGAATGTTGTTCGGAGTCCCGTATGAGATCCCGGACGTCATGAGGAGTTTCGGAATGGTCCGGAGGTAAAGATTTATATATGGAAAGTTGTTGTTCGGGTTCCGGGAAAAGTTCGGTTTTTTCTGGTATTGTACGAGGAAGCTTCCGGAAGGTTCCGGAGGATTCTAGAGGGGTCCGGAGGTCCGGAAAATGTTCCACCATGTCCAATGCAGCAGCATGGGCTGTAGGGGGGCGCCCTAACCTTCATGGGCCAAGGGCACCAGCCCCCCTAAGGCCCATGCGCATGGGAGAGGGGAAACCCTAAAGGGGAGGGCCTCCACTTGACTTGGGAGGCACTCCTCCCCCCCTTGGCCGCTGCCCCCAACCCTAGATGGGATCTAGGGGGGCCGGCCCCCTCTCTCCCCACCTATAAATAGTGGAGGGGTGGGAGGGCGGCCAGACCTTTGAAGCTGGCGCAGCCCCTGCCCTCCAATACCTCTCCTCCTCCGCGTGAGCTTGGCGAAGCCCTGCCGGAGAACTGCCACTCCATCACCACCACGTTGCCGTGCTGCTGTTGGACTATATTCCTCAACCTCTCCCTCCTCCTTGCTGGATCAAGGCGTGGGAGACGTCTCCATTCCATACGTGTGTTGAACGCGGAGGTGCCGTCCGTTCGGCGCTAGGATCATCGGTGATTTGGATCACGACGAGTACGACTCCATCAACCCTGTTTACTTGAACGCTTCCGCTTAGCAATCTACAAGGGTATGTAGATGCACTCTCCTTCCCCTCGTTGCTAGATTACTCCATAGATTGATCTTGGTGATGCACAGAAAATTTTAAATTTTTGCTACGATCCCCAACAGTTTTTCGTGACCTGTGTGCAACCACGAAGAAACAATTGGGTAAGATTTGCATCTGTCATTTTGGGTATGTTGCCATTTGTCAAGCTGGAAACATTGACATTTGTTTATCTAGTAACATTGCCATTTGTCAACCTTGTAACACTGCGATTTGTCAAAATATGCAGCTAAAAATCACTAGAACTATCTAATTTTTGCACCTAAAATCACTAGCACTGTTCATATGGACACCACTAGCAGGCGTGAGTTGATGGACGCATATGCAAATGTACCATTGCTTACATACAACAAGTCATCAACCCACAACGACAACGAGGATACACGTTGGATTATAGATCATTTCCAACAAAACATTCTAGTAAAGTAACATTTTTCTCACACAACAAATAGCAAAGCGATGAAATGAATTTCAGCTCAACCACTCGTCGGTGTTGGAAACGCTTGCTTTGAACCAGAAGTGATTCTCTAGGAAGGGCCAGCTACTGTCAATCTCGAGACCAACACATGACTGATCATCCAGGCTGAAGCGGCCTATGTTAGGACCCATATTGGGATGGTAGGGAAGCATAGCAATGTCCGTGGTATAGATACAATTGCTTCTCATAAATGGTAGTAACATTGTGTCAACAGCAGCTGGATCGCCTTTCACCATCATTGGATAGTTTTGTCAAAGGAAGAGTGAGTTTCCTCCATGACTTTCAATACTGAACCAGGGAGAAGGTGTTGGCGCTAGTACACTAGTATCCATCCCGAATACCCTGCAATGGATGTTGGAATAGGTCCGGAGAGTGCAACCATGCGAGACAACACCTGCTTCCTTAGTAACATTAGCAGTGCCCTGTATATAGACAAGAAGAGGTGATCCATCGGAATAAGTTGCCAGGCGCCACTGAGTATATGGGTCCTGCTTGTGATCATCAGGATCGTCATCTCCCCCTTGGTTATAAATTTTTTCAAGTATAGGTGGTGGAATGTCCACAGGACCTTGGAAACACAAGAAGGTTAATTAGTAGAGGGAAACTAGCTAACCCACATGCATGTGGATGAAACAATTATAATTACGGTGGAAGACAAACGTACCGAAAGCATGAGGATTCCATGCAAAAACAGTGCCACGAGTGGTGGCAGCAAACACAAGACCCTCATATTGAATTGCATCACAATACTCATTTGTGTACAAAAATTGATTTTTGAGCAATATCCATTGACGCGTGGAAGTAAGGACGGCAACAAGCTTGTCGAAGATAGCAACAATTTCATAGTTCGTGTAATCCCAAGAGCGGTTGGGAACTTGAAAAATTGCTATCTACCGTAGATGACAGTCACCATGATCGTATCTGAACTCACGTAGAATACCAGTGTACTCAACCTCTAGGCAGTCTGAGATTTTTGGAAGTGGAACCCGATGATGAGTGTACACATTCACAAGTTCCCACTCGCAGTTGTACCCAATATAAACAACCCAATCTCCATCTGTGCCTACCCAAGCCATTCCCTCAAGCGATGGCATATTAACATCACACGTATTATTATCAAGCGACATCAACTTGCACAAGGCGAGGCTTCCGTCGTCCCCGCGCCAGTCAGCAGGGTCACGACGAAGAAGATAGGGGAGATCAAACCGCTCTTGGACCCTTGGGTTGCTTGTAATGATGTTATTAGTTAAGTCGAGAATGGTCTTGAACGAACCTGCCATGCTAGCCGAGGTGATGACGTCGCACCGATCAATGAGTTCCTCCACCACGTCATCTTTCAGATTAGGGCAAGAATAACAGGGTCGTTTCTGGCCTGTTCCCTCCATGGAGAAGATGATCGGACAATGGAAGAAGGAAGGGTGAAGGCAAATGGAGGGAGGAAGAGCGTGCGACAGCAGTTCCAAATCGAGAGGGAAAGGCAAAGAGGTGGTGGATGGTTGCCATGGTACAAGAAGAGGCTAGTGGGGAGCGAACGGTTGCCACAGAGGTCACACACCGACGACAAGGCCAAGTGAACTGCATGCCGTATATTGCACACATCTTGATCTGGCTGGCCGTTTCTTTTGTGTTGCCTAATCACAAACAATTCATCTGAGTGAATCGTATGATATACATCGCACACACCTTCATCTGGCTGCCCGTTTCTTTTGTGTTGCCTAATCACAAACAGTTCATCCGAGCGAACCGTATGTTGTATATCGCACACACCTTCATCTGGCCGCCCGTTTCTTTTGTTCCTCCTCATCATAAACAGTTAATTGAACTGAACCGTATGCCCTACATCGCACACACAACTAAAATCCAAACCATGTTTGATGCATCTGTCATCGCAAACGTTTTAGACCTTTTTTGATGGTTTTTTACACCACTGTTTGTGATTATTGCATCGCACACAGTTTCATTGAACGGTCTATGATAATAGTGTCGCGTTAGCAGCATCCTACAGTAGTGGAAGGAGGCCTAACGGTGAGAAATTGAAGTGTGTATGCCGGGAGGATGGAAAGGAACCGTTGGCTGAGATTCACAGAGGAATGTGCAGCTCACACATTGGATCAAGGGCATTAGTTGGGAAAGCATTCCGACAAGGATTCTATTGGCCCACATGTTGGGGAACGCAGTATTTCAAAAAAATTCCTACGACCATGCAAGATCTATCTAGGAGATTCATAGCAACGAGATGGGAGAGTGTGTCCACGTACCCTTGTAGACCGAAAGCGGAAGCGTTTAGTAACGTGGTTGATGTGTTCGAACGTCTTCACGATTCAACCGATCCAAGTACTGAATGTACAACACCTCCATGTTCAGCACATGTTCAGCACGATGACGTCCCTCGAGCTCTTGATCCAGTTGAGGACGAGGGAGAGTTCCATCAGCACGACGGTGTGGCGACCGTGATGATGAAGTTACCGGCGCAGGGCTTCACCTAAGCACTACGACAATATGACCGAGGTGTTAAACTGTGGAAGGGGGCACCGCACACGGCTAAGAGGTTGTCTGTTGTGCTTTGGGGTGCCCCCTGCCCGCGTATATAAAGGAGGGGGAGGAGGAGGCTGGCCAAGGGGGGGGGGGCGCCATAGGGGAGTCCAACTAGGATTCCCAATCCTAGTTGGAGTCTCCATCCTTTTCCAAGAGAGGGAAGGAGGAGAGGGAGAAGGAAAGAGGGGGGCGCCGCCCCCTCCCTAGTCCATTTCGGACTTGCCATGGGGGGCACCCCCTGTGGCCCTTCTCTCCTTTCCACTAAAGCCCATTAAGGTCCAATACTTCCCCGAGGGGTTCCGGTAACCTCCCGGTACTCCAAAAAAATACCTGAATCACTTCGGAACTATTCCGGTGTCCTAATATAACCTTCCAATATATCGATCTTTACCTCCCGACCATTTCGAGACTCCTCGTCATGTCCGTGATCTCATCGGGGACTCCGAACAAACTTTGGTCATCAAATCACATAACTCATACTACAAATCGTCATCAAACATTAAGTGCGCGGACCCTACTGGTTCGAGAACTATGTAGATATGACTGAGACACATCTCCGGTCAATAACCAATGGCGGAACCTGGATGCTCATGTTGGCTCCTACATATTCTACGAAGATCTTTATCGGTCAAACCGCATAACAACATTCATTATTCCCTTTGTCATTGGTATGTTACTTGCCCGAGATTCAATCGTCGGTATCCGCATACCTAGTTCAATCTCGTTACCGACAAGTCTACTTACTTGTTCTGTAATGCATAATCCTGTAACTAACTCATTAGTCACATTGCTTGCAAGGCTTATGGTGATGTGCATTACCGAGAGGGCCCACAGATACCTCTCCAATACATGGAGTGACAAATCCTAATCTCGATCTATGCCAACTCAACAAACACCATCAGAGACACCTATAGAGCATCTTTATAATCACTCAGTTATGTTGTGACGTTTGATAGCACACAAGGTGTACCTCCGGTATTCGGGAGTTGCATAATCTCAGTTAGAGGAACATGTATAAGTCATGAAGAAAGCAATAGCAATAAAACTAAACGATCATTATGCTAAGCTAACAGATGGGTCTTGTCCATCACATCATTCTCTAATGATGTGATCTCGTTCATCAAATGAAAACACATGTCTATGGTCAGGAAACATAACCATCTTTGATTAACGAGCTAGTCAAGTAGAGGCATACTAGGGACACTCTGTTTGTCTATGTATTCACACATGTACTAAGTTTCTGGTTAATACAATTCTAGCATGAATAATAAACATTTATCATGATATAAGGAAATATAAATAACAACTTTATTATTGCCTCTAGGGCATATTTCCTTCAGTCTCCTACTTGCACTAGAGTCAATAATCTAGATTACATAGTAATGATTCTAACACCCATGAAGTCTTGGTGTTGATCATGTTTTGCTCATGAGAGAGGCTTAGTCAACGGGTTTGCAACATTCAGATCCGTGTGTATCTTGCAAATCTCTATGTCTCCCTCCTTGTCTTGTTTGCGGATGGAATTGAAGCGTCTCTTGATATCTTTGGTTCTCTTGTGAAATCTGCATTCCTTCGCCAAGGCAATTGCTCCAGTATTGTCACAAAATATTTTCATTGCACCCGATGCACTAGGTATTACACCTAGATCGGATATGAACTCCTTCATCCAGACTCCTTCTTTTCCTGCTTCCGAAGCAGCTATGTACTCCGCTTCACACATAGATCCCGCCATGACGCTCTGCTTGGAACTGCACCAACTGACAGCTCCACCATTCAATATAAATACATATCTAGTTTGTGACTTAGAGTCATCCGGATCAGTGTCAAAGCTTGCATCGACGTAAGCATTTACGACAAGCTCTTTGTCACCTCCATAAACGAGAAACATATCCTTAGTCCTTTTCAGGTATTTCAGGATATTCTTGACCGATGTCCAGTGATCCACTCCTGGTTTACTTTGGTACCTCCCTGCTAAACTTATAGCAAGGTGCACATCAGGTCTGGTACATAGCATTGCATACATGATAGAACCTATGGTTGAGGCATAGGGAATGACTTTCAGTTTCTCTCTATCTTCTGCAGTGGTCGGGCATTGAGTCTGACTCAACTTCACACCTTGTAACACAGGCAAGAACCCTTTCTTTGACTGATCCATTTTGAACTTCTTCAAAACTTTATCAAGGTATGTGCTTTGTGAAAGTCCAATTAAGCATCTTGATCTATCTCTATAGATCTAGATGCCCAATATATAAGAAGCTTCACCGAGGTCTTTCATTGAAAAATTCTTATTCAAGTATCCTTTTATACTATCCAGAAATTATGTATTATTTCCAATCAATAATATGTCATCCACATATAATAGTAGAAATGCTACAGAGCTCCCACTCACTTTCTTGTAAATATAGGCTTCTCCAAAAGTCTGTATAAAACCATATGCTTTGATCACACTATCAAAGGATATATTCCAACTCCGAGAGGCTTGCACCAGTCCATAAATGGATCGCTGGAGCTTGCACACTTTGTTAGCACCTTTAGATCGACAAAACCTTTTGGTTGCATCATATACAACTCTTCTTTAAAATATCCATTAAGAAATGCAGTTTTGACATCCATTTGCCAAATTTCATAATCATAAAATGCGGCAATTGCTAACATGATTCGGACAGACTTAAGCATCGCCAGGGGTGAGAAGGTCTCATCGTAGTCAACTCCTTGAACTTGTCAAAAACCTTTTGCAACAAGTCGAGCTTTGTAGATAGTAAGATTACCATCAGCGTAATCTTCTTCTTGAAGATCCACTTATTCTCCATGGATTGTCGATCATTGGGCAAGTCGACCAAAGTCCACACTTTGTTCTCATACATGGATCCCATCTCAGATTTCATGGCCTCAAGCCATTTCGCGGAATCTGGGCTCATCATCGCTTCCTCATAGTTCATAGGTTCATCATGGTCAAGTAACATGACCTCCAGAACAGGATTGTCGTACGACTCTGGTGTGGATCGTACTCTGGTTGACCTACGAGGTTCGGTAGTAACTTGATTAGAAGTTTCATGATCATCATCATTAGCTTCCTCACTAATTGGTGTAGGAATCACTGGAACTGATTTTTGTGATGAACTACATTCCAATTTGAGAGAAGGTATAATTACCTCATCAAGTTCTACTTTCCTCCCACTCACTTCTTTCGAGGGAAACTCCTTCTCTAGAAAGGATCCATTCTTAGCAACGAATATCTTGCCTTCGGATCTGTGATAGAAGGTGTACCCAACAGTCCCCTTGGGGTATCCTATGAAGACACATTTCTCCGATTTGGGTTCGACCTTATCAGGTTGAAGCATTTTCACATAAGCATCGCAGCCCCAAACTTGAAGAAATGATAGTTTAGATTTCTTGCCAAACCATAGTTCATATGGTGTCATCTCAACGGATTTAGATGGTGCCCTATTTAATGTGAATGCAGCCGTCTCTAAAGCATAACCCCAAAATGATAGTCGTAAGTTCGTAAGAGACATCATAGATCGCACCATATCTAATAAAGTACGGTTACGACGTTCAGACACACCATTACGCTGTGGTGTTCCAGGTGGCGTGAGTTGCGAAACTATTCCACATTGTTACAAATGAAGACCAAACTCATAACTCAAATATTCACCTCCACGATCAGATCATAGAAACTTTATTTTCTTGTTATGATCATTTTCCACTTCACTCTGAAATTCTTTGAACTTTTCAAATGTTTCGGACTTATGTTTCATCAAGTAGATATACCCATATCTGCTCAAATCATCTGTGAAGGTCGGAAAATAATGATACTCGCCGCGAGCCTCAACACTCATCGGACCGCATACATCAGTATGTATTATTTCCAAATAGTCAGTTGCTCGCTCCATCATTCCGGAGAATGGAGTTTTAGTCATCTTTCCCATGAGGCATGGTTCGCAAGCATCAAGTTATTCCAAAAGCCCATCAGCATGGAGTTTCTTCATGCGCTTTACACCAATATGACCTAAACGGCAGTGCCACAAATAAATTGCACTATCATTATTAACTTTGCATCTTTTGGCTTCAATATTATGAATATGTGTATCACTACAATCGAGATTCAACAAGAATAGACCACTCATCAAGGGTGCATGCCATAAAAGATATTACTCATATAAATAGAACAACCATTATTCTCCAATTTAAATGGATAACTGTCTTGCATTAAACAAGATCCAGATATAATGTTCATGCTCAACGCTCGCACCAAATAATAATTATTTAGGTCCAAACTAATCCCAATGATAGATGTAGAGGTAGCGTGCCGACAATGATCACATCGACTTTGGAACCATTTCGCACGCGCATCGTCACCTCGTCCTTTGCCAATCTTCGTTTAACCCATAGCCCCTATTTCGAGTTGCAAATATGAGCAACATAACCAGTATCAAATACCTAGGCGCTACTACGAGCATTAGTAAGGTACACATCAATAACATGTATATCAAATATACCTTTCACTTTGCCATCCTTCTTATCCGCCAAATACTTGGGGCAGTTCTGCTTCTAGTGACCAGTCCCTTTGCAGTAGAAGCACTCAGTCTCAGGCTTAGGTCCAGACTTGGGCTTCTTTCGTTGAGCAACAACTGGCTTGCTGTTCTTCTTGAAGTTCCCCTTCTTCCGTTTGCCCTTTTTCTTGAAACTAGTGGTCTTGTTCACCATCAACACTTGATGCTCCTTCTTGATTTCTACCTTCGCATCTTTTAGCATTGCGAAGAGCTCAATTGTCTTTTCCATCCCTTGCATATTATAGTTCATCACGAAGCCTTTATTGCTTAGTGGTAGTGATTGAAGAAATCTGTCAATGACACTATCATCAGGAAGATTAACTCCTAGCTTAATCAAGTGGTTGTGGTACCCAGACATTCTGAGTATGTGTTCACTGACAGAACTATTCTTCTCCATTTTGCAGCTATAGAACTTGTTGGAGACTTCATATCTCTCAACTCGGGCATTTGCTTGAAATATTAACTTCAACTCCTGGAACATCTCATATGCTCCATGACGTTCAAAACGTCTTTGAAGTCCCGATTCTAAGCCGTAAAGCACGACACACTGAACTATTGAGTAGTCATCAGCTTTGCTCTGCCTAACGTTCATAACGTTTCGAGTTGCTCCTGCAGCGGGTCTTGCACCTAGCGATGCTTCCAGGACGTAATTCTTATGTGCAGCAATGAGGATAATCCTCAAGTTACGGACCCAGTCCGTGTAATTGCTACCATCATCTTTCAACTTAGCTTTCTCTAGGAACACATTAAAATTCAAGGGAACGGTAGCACGGGCCATTGATCTACAACAACATAGACAAGCAAATACTATCAGGTACTAAGTTCATGATAAATTAAAGTTCAATTAATCATATTACTTAAGAACTCCCACTTAGATAGACATCCCTCTGGTCATCTAAATGATCACGTGATACATATCAACTAAACCATGTCCGATCATCACGTGAGATGGAGTAGTTTTCAATGGTGAACATCACTATGTTGATCATATCTACTATATGATTCATGTTCAACCTTTCGGTCTCAGTGTTCCGAGGCCATATCTGCATATGCTAAGCTCGTCAAGTTTAACCCGAGTATTCTGCACGTGCAAAACTGGCTTGCACCCGTTGTATGTGAACATAGAGCTTATCACACCCGATCATCATGTGGTGTCTCGGCACGACGAACTCTAGCAACGGTGCACACTTAGGGAGAACACTTGTACCTCAAAATTTAGTGAGGGATCATCTTATAATGCTACCGTCGTACTAAGAAAAATAAAATTCATAAAGGATAAACATCACATGCAATCAAAATATGTGACATGATATGGCCATCATCATCTTGTGCCTTTGATCTCCATCTCCAAAGCACCGTCATGATCTCCACCGTCACCGGCTTGACACTTTGATCTCCATCGTAGCATCATTTTCGTCTCGCCAACTATTGCTTCTACGACTATCGCTACCGCTTAGTGATAAAGTAAAGCAATTACATGGCAATTGCATTTCATACAATAAAGCGACAACCATAAGGATCCTTCCAGTTGCCGATAACTTCTACAAAACATGATCATCTCATACAACAATTTATATCTCATCACGTCTTGACCATATCACATCACAACAAGCCCTGCAAAAACAAGTTAGATGTCCTCTACTTTGTTGTTGCAAGTTTTACATGGCTACTACGGGCTTGTAGCAAGAACCGTTCTTACCTACGCATCAAAACCACAATGATTTTTCGTCAAGTGTGTTGTTTTAACCTTTAACAAGGATCGGGCATAGTCAAACTCGATTCAACTAAAGTTGGAGAAACAGACACCCGCCAGCCACCTGTGTGCGAAGCACGTCGGTAGAACCAGTCTCATGAAGGCGGTCATGTAATGTCGGTCCGGGCTGCTTCATGCAACAATACCGCCGAATCAAAGTAAGACATTGGTGGTAAGCAGTATAACTATTATAGCCCACAACTCTTTGTGTTCTACTCGTGCATATAACATCTACGCATAGACCTGGCTCGGATGCCACTACTGGGGAACGCAGTATTCCAAAAAAATTCCTATGATCATGCAAGATCTATCTAGGAGATGCATAGCAACGAGACGGGAGAGTGTGTCCATGTACCCTCGTAGACCGAAAGAGGAAGCATTTAGTAGCGCAGTTGATGTAGTTGAACGTCTTCACGATTCAACTGATCCAAGTATCGAACGTACGACACTTCCGTGTTCAGCACACGTTCAGCACGATGACGTCCCTCGAGCTCTTGATCCAGTTGAGGACGAGGGAGAGTTCCGTCAGCACGATGGTGTGGCAATGGTGACGATGAATTTACCAGCGCAGGACTTCACCTAAGCACTACGACGATATGACCGAGGTGTTAAACTGTGGAGGGGGGCACCGCACACGGCTAAGAGATTGTCCGTTGTGCTTTGGGGTGCCCCTACCCATGTATATAAAGGAGGGTGAGAGGAGGCCGGCCAAGGGGGGCGCACGCCATAGGGGAGTCCAACTAGGATTCCCAATCCTAGTTGGAGTCCCCTTCCTTTTCCAAGAGGGGGAGAGAGGGAAGGAGGAGGAGAGGGAGAAGGAAAGAGGGGGGGCGCCGCCCCTCCCTAGTACAATTCGGACTTGCATGGGGGTGGGGGGCGCGGACACCCCTTGTGGCCCTTCTCTCCTTTCCACTAAAGCCCATTAAGGCCCAATACTTCCCCCGGGGGTTCCGGTAACCTCCCGGTACTCCAAAAAATACCTGAATCACTTCGAAACCAATCCGGTGTCCGAATATAACCTTCCAATATATCGATATTTACCTCTTGACCATTTCGAGACTCCTCGTCATGTCAGTGATCTCATCGGGGACTCCGAACAAACTTCGGTCATCAAATCACATAACTCGTAATACAAATCGTCATCGAACATTAAGCGTGAGGACCCTACGGGTTCGAGAAGTATGTAGACATGACCGAGACACATCTCCGGTCAATAACCAATAGCGAAACCTGGATGCTCATATTAGCTCCTACATATTCTACGAAGATCTTTATCGGTCAAACCGCATAACAACATTCGTTATTCCCTTTGTCATCGGTATGTTACTTGCCTGAGATTCGATCGTCGGTATCCTCATACCTAGTTCAATCTCGGTACTGGCAAGTCTCTTTACTTGTTTCGTACTGCATCATCCCGTAACTAACTCATTAGTCACATTGATTGCAAGGCTTATAGTGATGTGCATTACCGAGAGGGCCCAGAGATACCAGTCCGATACACGGAGTGACAAATCCTAATCTCGATCTATGCCAACTCAACAAACACCATCGGAGACACCTGTAGAGCATCTTTATAATCACCTGGTTATGTTGTGACATTTGATAGCACACAAGGTGTTCCTCCAGTATTCAGGAGTTGGATAATCTCAGTCAGAGGAACATGTATAAGTCATGAAGAAAGCAATAGCAATAAAACTAAATGGTCATTATGCTAAGCTAATAGATGGGTCTTGTCCATAACATCATTCTCTAATGATGTGATCCCGTTCATCAAATGACAACACATGTCTATGGTCAGGAAACATAACCATCTTTGATTAACGAGCTAGTCAAGTAGAGGCATACTAGGGACGCTCTATTTGTCTATGTATTCACACATGTACTAAGTTTCTGGTTAATACAATTCTAGCATGAATAATAAACATTTATACTGATATAAGGAAATATAAATAACAACTTTATTATTGCCTCTAGGGCATATTTCCTTCACCACATCCCTCCAAGATGCGGTCGAGCTCGTCACGACATGTGAAGCCTGCCAGTTCCATTCCAAGAGAAAACACCTTCCTACCCAAGCCCTTTAGACAATCCCTTTATCATGGCCATTTTCGTTCTGGGGGCTCGATATCCTCGGCCCCTTCGCCCGAGAAATCGGGGGCTTTGAATTCTTGTTCGTCGCTATCGCAAGTTTACAAGGGAGCCATAAGTGACTGCTCAGTCAGCTATCAAGTTCTTGAAAGAATTGGTGTGTCATTTTGGAGTTCCGGCAAGGATCATCACCGACAACGGCACCCAATTCACGAGCCCCGCCTTCATGCAATATGTTCATACCCTCAGATGCAAGATCTCATTCACATCTTTGGCACACCCTCGGAGCAATGGACAAGCTGAGAGGGCGAACGCTGAAGTGCTACATGGAGTCAAGACAAGAACTTTCGATACACTGCAGAAGCACGGCAGGCGGTGGATCAAGGAGTTGCAGGTAGTTCTCTAGTCCCTTAGAACGGCACCTAACTGAGCTACCGGGTAGACTCCCTTCTTCCTGGTCTACGGGACAGAAGCAGTTATCCCCACGGAACTCATTTACGGGTCCCCTCGAGTGCTTGCCTATGATGAAGTAGCGCAAGATCAGCACCGGCGTGACGACGCTGTGCTACTTGAGGAGAACCATCTTTGGGCTGCTATGCCTACTGCATGCTACCAGCAAGCCCTGCATCGCTATCACAGCCGCAGGGTTCATGCCCGGTGTTTTGAGGAAGGTGACCTTGTCCTTAGGCGCGTTCAGTCCGCCAAGGGTACAAACAAGCTGTCACCGAAGTGGGAAGGCCCTAACCGGGTGGTACGAGTCACCAGACTCGGCGCAGTCCATCTAGAGACCGAAGATGGCACTTAGTTGCAAAACTCAAATATTGAGCATCTCCGCAAGTACTACCCGTAAGACGCGAGGCTGTCGGGCACTTCCCGGCAGCCACCCTTTGTACAAGCCTTGCCTCAGCTGCATGTAACCCCTTGTACAAAGCCGGGGCGATGACCCCGTGCAAGGGAAAATAAAGAAGCACTGTAGGGGGGCCAACTAAGATTGCATGCATGCATGAGCACACCGAGATCACTACATAAGCATTTCATGAGCATTTGCATATGCATATAGATAGGATCGCATCATGCATTCATTCTCATCTACGTGAAGTTGCAGGTTCCTGCCGTGAACTTGGCTTCGACAAGGGATGAGAAGATTGCACGGCACAACGATCCCCGGCAAGCCAAACAGATATGTTTTACCTCTTGTCCATAAGTGTTCTGTAAATCTATAACTTTGCATGAGAAAACCTCACCTCTCTTTTGGAACTTAGGTGCTCCCATCCATGACACGAACGTTGCTTCAGTCAGGACGATCGCAGTGGCCTTTAGTAAAAAGGAGCTGGCGGGGGGTGGGCCCTCTATCTGTCCCCCGGCAAACGTAGCTCTCCGGCAGACAAAGATGGTGCTGGCAGGATATCCTGCCGAGGAAAACTCGTTTATTTTCATTAAAGAGGCACTCTACCTATGCATGGACATACACATGCACGGGTTCCTGGCAAGGTTCATCCTTTTCATTTATATGCTGATACAAGTACAAACATTATAGAACACAAAGGTGGACTCGAGAGATTACATTATTTGAATTAAAATTTGGCGATTGCCTATAAGTTTAAGGTTGAAAAAAGATAAGTGCTTTGTAAACTCCTCTCCCTGTCCCTCTTATCCCAGGTATTGCGGTGGGAAGAGAAGAGGACGGACGCCGCGCCGGCACAACGCCACCCCTATCCTTGTCAGGAGCTGGCAACCCCAGACTGACAAGATCGGGAGTGGCGAGGCTACGAAGGATGAAGACGTGCGGAGCACCTCGATGGCCTCCTGGTCACTGCCCCTAGGACTGAAAGGGGGCTCTAGCATAGGCACCGGCAGAGGAAGGCGCCAGAGCCCAGCCAGAAGGCCCCAAAAGGAAGCAGAAGCACCATGGGGACGAGCCTTTTCCCGGCAGCCGGAAGAAACGGTGATGACAGCGCCGAGAAAAGAGGGGAAGAGCCAGGCAGATGGGCAACAGGTCGCTAGTATGAGACGAACGCGTCGATGCGGTCATGCTCCTATTGGACAGCCTGCCTCCCCATCTTCTCCTTATCTCCAGGCTTCATCTCCATCCACACCGTCCCGGAGAAAGGCCGAGGCTCCAGTCTGGCACCTCCCTCGGGAAGATAACAAGTGGCTAGAACGGCCAGGGGGCTTGAGGCGCGCCACTCCCCTCCTTGGAGGGCAGGAAGGCGTGCCTCTCATCGACATCATCCCCAAGACCTCCGGGAGGGGCAATGCTAGGATTGCCAACGATCTCCAACCCTGCCTCCCGGTCGAGCCTCGAAGGAACCAAGGGATCCGCCACGCCAAGGACCAGGCTCACTCCCCAAGCATTAGCACCAACGTGAGGCAACAATCGCCCCAAGCAAGAGCCCGAGGCTGGCCCCAGGCCTTTCTCTTCGACGTACCCAGCAGAAGCGAATGATAGGAAGAGAAGGAATGCAAACATGGATGACTCCACCCTCCTCCGCCCCTCCCTTTTATAGGCCAGGCAGGGAGGGCAAAGGCTCCATCAACGGGTGACCACCGCCCTCCTCCGCCAATTCAAGGTAGGCGGACCCACTCCAAGATGCTCTCCCGTGCCACGCACCTTCGTTACCTACCCCGCGCGATGCATGCAACATACGTGTCCAAGTATAAGGGCACGTTGTGGGAAGAGTTAATTGGCAGTTTCTACCCCGTGCATTAAAGTCATTCACGAGCCATCATTGGAGCGGTCCTACCACTGTTGGCTTTACACCATGCACGGGGAAACTGGAAAATAGCCCGGAATCAAGGCTAATGAAGCAGTAATGGAAACCTCAAGGGGCCAACCTCTTCAGCAACCCTGCCTGTGCACGTATTAGGCCCTACCCCGACGACGCTCAGTAGCGTGTTTGGGGTAGGCCCGGGGGCTTCTATCGGTGCAACAAACCCTCAGTCCGTTGCCCAGACTGTGCACAGACACAAGGACAAGATTGGAGCACCAACTTAACTCGGAGATTGAAGGACCAAGGGATTCAAAGAACCAACATACAGCTCAGAGAGACCAAGGAAAGGCCAGAGGAGCAAGATATCGACAAGAGCAGGGCCTCCCTTGCCGGGCAGGCAAGCCCGACAAGGGGCGAGGCCACCACCAGAAGCAGGCACCCTAGCAAGGTTTGCTGGGGATCGCGAGGGAAAAACCACCCCACCAACCACTCAAGCATGACCCACGTTATCAATCGGTGCGGTGTCAAGCCGCAAGGTGATTAAGTGGCAGCCATTCTCCACATGGCAGCCGTTTCCTATGAAAGAAACCCACCGATGGCACACATCCTGCGTCAAGAGAACAGGCGCGGAGCTGGCAAGATAGCCCAGCAAGCCTTGCCGGGCAACCCGTGATGTGACACTGAGTGGTGCATTTAATGCACCCTGTCAGCCCGTAGAGTTAGGTATGATAGCACTGTTTGCTATCATACCAGTGGATAATGACTACTTTGCCATTGTGGTGACCCATTAATCTATAAAAGGAGGCCCATGGAACCCATAGGAGGGGTTAGAAAATATACGAACCCACACCACCATACGCGCGTAGTCACTGCGGCCCTAAGGCCACCCTTGCCGGGCAAGTGTACTGCGTTACACCATCCTCATTCCACCATCAATCCAATAAAGTAGGAGTAGGGCCTTACGCCTCGCGGCGGCCTGAACCTAGGTAAATTGCTTGTGTGCTCTTTGTCGTGCTGCCGTGCGCTGGTCTGCTCTTTGTGCAATGCGACATCCCCCTACCAAACCAGCAAGGGGCCTCCTGGTCCCATAGGTGGCCGTGGATATTCCACGACAAACATGCATCAACCCCTATGCATAGATTACCCCAATGTCACCTCGGGAATCTGCGAGTTGAGTGACAGAACATATATCAAGTGAATCAATATGATACCCCATTGTTACCACGGGTATTCAATTGAAAGACATATATCAAGTGTTCTCAAATCCATAAAATTATTCAATCCGATAACAACAAAATCTCAAAGGGAAAAACTCAATTCATCACAACAAGATAGAGAGGGGAAAACACCATATGATCCGACTATGTTAACAAAGCCCGCGATACATCAAGATCGTGACATCTCAAGAACACGAGAGAGAGAGAGAGAGAGAGAGAGAGAAAGAGAGAGAGAGATTGAACAAGATAGAGAGGGGTACATAGACACACTCTCCCCCTCGTTGCTATGCATCTCCTAGATAGATCTTGCGTGAGCGTAGGAATTTTTTGAAATTGCATGCTACATTTTCCAACAGTTGTTCCGAGCCAGGTCTATGCGTAGATGATATGCACGAGTAGAACACAAAGAGTTGTGGGCAATGATCGTCATACTACTTACCACCAATGTCTTATTTTGATTCGGCGGTGTTGTTGGATGAAGCAGCACAGACCAATCTTACATGACCACATTCATGAGACCGGTTCCACCGACAGACATGAAACTAGTTTTGCATAAAGGTGACTGGCGGGTGTCTGTTTCTCCTACTTTAGTTGAATCAAATTTGACTACGGCCGGTCCTTGTTGAAGGTTAAAACAGCAAACTTGATAAATCACCGTTGTGGTTTTGATGCGTAGGTAAGAACGGTTCTTGCTAGAAGCCCGTAGCAGCCACGTAAAACTTGCAACAACAAAGTAGAGGACGTCTAGCTTTTTCTTGCAGGGCATGTTGTGATGTGATATGGTCAAGACATGATGTGATGTACGTTACTGTATGAGATGACCATGTTTTGTAAAAGTATCGGCAACCAGCAGGAGCCTTATGGTTGTCTCTTTATTGTATGAAATGCAAACGCCAGGTAATTGCTTTACTTTATCACTATGCGTTAGCGATAGTTATAGAAGCAATAGCTGGCGAGATGACCATGACGCTACGATGGAGATCAAGGTGGAGAGCCGTTGACAATGGAGATCATGATGATGCTTTGGAGATGGAGATCAAAAGCACAAGATGGTGATGGCCATATCATGTCACATATTTTGATTGTATGTGATGTTTATATTTTATACATTTTATTTTGCTTAGTACAGCGGTAGCATTATAAGATAATCCTTAACTAAAATTTCAAGGTATAAGTGTTCTCCCTGAGTATGCACTGTTGTGACAGTTCGTCGTGTTGAGACACCACATGATGATCGGGTGTGATAGACTCTATGTTCAAATACAACGGGTGCAAGACAGTTTTGCACATGCGAAATACTTGCGTTAAACTTGACGAGCCTGACATGTATAGACATGGCCTTAGAACACTGGAGACCGAAAGGTCGAACGTGAATCATATAGTAGATATGATCAACATAGAGATGTTCACCATTGATGACTACTCCATCTCACGTGATGATCGGACATGGTTTAGTTGATTTGGATCATGTATCACTTAGATGACTTGAGGGAGGTCTATTTAAGTGGGAGTTCTTAAGTAATTTGATTAATTGAACTTCATTTATCATGAACTAATTCTAGATAGTATTTGCATATCTATGTTGTAGATGAATAGCTCGCGATTTAGCTCCCTTATTTTTTGATATGTTCCTAGAGAAAACTAAGTTGAAAGATGATAGTAGCAATGATGCGGACTGGGTTCATGATCTGAGGATTATCCTCATTGCTGCACAGAAGAATTATGTCATTGATGCACCGCTAGGTGAAAAACCTGTTGCAGGAGTAGATACAGACGTTATGAATGTTTTGCAAGCTTGATATGATGACTACTTGATAGTTTAGTGCGCCATGCTTTACGGCTTAGAACCGGGACTTCAAAGACGTTTTGAATGCCATAGATCATATGACATGTTCCAAGAGTTGAATTTGGTATTTCAGACTCATACCCGTGTCAAGAGGTATGTGACCTCTGACAAGTACTTTGCCTACAACATGGAGGAGAATAGCTCAACCACTGAGCATGTGCTCAGAATGTCTCGGTACTACAATCACTTGAATCAAGTGGGAGTTAATCTTCCATATAAGATAGTGATTGATAGAGTTCTCTAGTCACTATCACCAATCTACTAAAACTTTGTGATGAACGATAATGTGCAAGGGATAATAGAAAAGATTCCCGAGCTCTTCGTGATGCTGAAATCAGCGGAGGTAGAAATCAAGAAAGATCATCAAGTGTTGATGGTTAACAAGACCACTAGTTTCAAGAAAAAGGGAAAAGGAAAAGAAAGGTAACTTCAAGAACAATGACAAGCAAGTTGCTACTCCTGTGAAGAAGCCCAAAGCTAGACCTAAGCCTGAAACTAAGTGCTTCTACTGCAAAGGGAATGGTCACTAGAACCAGAACTACCCCAAATACTTGGCGGATAAGAAGGATGCGAAAGTGAACAAAGGTATATTTGATATACATGTTATTGATGTGTATTTTTATAGTGTTCATAGTAACCCTAGGGTATTTGATACCGGTTCAGTTGCTAAGATTACTAACTCAAAACAGGAGTTGCAAAATGAATAGAGACTAGTTAAGGGCAAGGTGACGATGTGTGTTGGAAGTGATTCCAAGGTTGATAAGATCACCATCGCACACTCCCTCTACCTTCGAGATTAGTGTTGGACCTAAATAAATGTTATTTGGTGTTTTCATTGAGCATGAATATGATTGGATCATGTCTATTGCGATACGGTTATTCATTTAAGTCAGAGCATAATTGTTGTTTTGTTTACATGAATAAACCTTCTATGGTCATACACCCAATGTAAATGGTTTACTGAATCTCGATCGTAGTGATACACATATTCATAATATTGATGCTAAAAGATGAAAAAGTTTATAATGATAGTGTAACATACTTGTGGCACTGCCGTTTAGGTCATATTGGTGTAAAGCGCATGAAGAAACAACATGCAGATGGGCTTTTGGAATCACTTGATTATGAATCATTTGATACTTGTGAACCATGCCTCATTGGTAAGATGACTAAAACTCCGTTCTCCGGAACAATGGAGCGAGCTAATGACTTATTGGAAATAATACATACCGATGTATGCGGTCCGATGAGTGTTGAGGCACACAGCGGGTATCGTTATTTTTTAACCTTCACAGATGATTTGAGCAGATATGGGTATATCTACTTAATGAAACACAAGTCTGAAACATTTGAAAAGTTCAAGAAATTTCAGAGTGAACTGGAGAATCATCATAACAAGAAAATAAAGTCTATACAATCTAATCGCGGAGGTGAATATTTGAGTTACGAGTTTGGCCTTCATTTAAAAAATATGGAATAGTTTCACAACTCATGCCACCTGGAACACCACAGCGTAATGGTGTGTTTGAACATTGTAACCATACTTTATTAGATATGGTGCAATCTATGATGTCTCTTACCGATTTACCACTATCGTTTTGGGGTTATGCATTAGAGACAACTGCATTCACGTTAAATAAGGTACCGTCTAAATCCGTTGAGACGACATCGTATGAACTATGGTTTGGCAAGAAACCTAAGTTGTCATTTCTTAAAGTTTGGGGTTGCGACACTTATGTCAAAAGGCTTCAGCCTGATAAGCTCGAACCCAAATCGGAGAAGTGCATCTTCATAGGATACCCTAAGGAAACAATTGGGTACACCTTCTACCACAGATCCGAAGGCAAGATCTTTGTTGCCGAGAATGGAACCTTTCTAGAGAAGGAGTTTCTATCGAAAGCAGTGAGTGGGAGGAAAGTAGAACTTGATGAGGTAATTGTACCTTCTCTCGAATTGGAAAGTAGCACATCAGTGAAATCCGTTCCCGTGATGCGTACACTAACTAGAGAGGAAGCTAATGATGATGATCATGGAACTTCAAATCAAGTTACTACTGGACCTCGTAAGTCGAACAAAGCACGTTCCGCACCAGAGTAGGTACGATAATCCTATCCTAGAAGTCATGTTATTAGACCATGGCGAACCTACGAACTATGAAGAAGCTATTATGAGCCTAGATTCCGACAGATGGCTTGAGGCCATGAAATCTGAGATAGGATCCATGTATGAGAACAAAGTGTGGAGTTTGGTGGACTTGCCCGATGATCGACAAGCCATTGAGAATAAATGGATCTTCAAGAGGAAGACGAACACTGATGGTAGTGTTACTACCTACAAAGCTTGACTTGTCGCAAAAGGTTTTCGACAAGTTCAAGGTGTTGACTACGATGATATTTTCTCACTCGTAGCGATGCCTAAGTCTGTCTGAATCATGTTAGCAATTGCCGCATTTTATGAAATCTGGCAAATGGATGTCAAAACTGCATTCCTTAATGGATTTCTTAAAAAAGAGTTGTATATGATGCAACCAAAAGGTTTTGTTGATCCTAAAGGTGCTAACAAAGTGTGCAAAACTCCAACGATCCATCTATGGACTTGTGCAAGCATCTCGGAGTTGGAATATACGCTTTGATAAGGTGATCAAAGCATATGGCTTTATACAGACTTATGGTGAAGCCTGTATTTACAAGAAAGTGAGTGGGAGCTCTGTAGCATTTCTAATATTATATGTGGATGACATATTGTTGATTGGAAATTATGTAGAATTTTTGGATAGCGTAAAAGGATATTTGAATAAGAATTTTTCAATGAAAGACCTCGGTGAAGCTGCTTACATATTGGGCATCAAGCTCTATAGAGATAGATCAAGACACTTGATAAGACTTTCAATGAGTACATACTTTGACAAGATTTTGAAGGAGTTCAAAATGGATCAATCAAAGAAGGAGTTCTTGCCTGTATTGTAAGGTGTGAAATCGAATAAAGACTCAAAACCCGACCACGACAGAAGACAAAGAAATAATAAAAGTCATTCCCTATGCCTCAGCCATAGGTTCTATAAAGTATGCCATGATGTGTACC
Organism: Triticum aestivum; assembly: GCF_018294505.1. Taxonomy (NCBI): domain Eukaryota; kingdom Viridiplantae; phylum Streptophyta; class Magnoliopsida; order Poales; family Poaceae; genus Triticum; species Triticum aestivum. The sequence continues at coordinate 200,468,938 of NC_057812.1, forward strand.
AAACCTGTTGTGTACCTTGCCATGAGTTTGGCAAGAGGGTACAGTAGTGATCGAGGACTATATCACTGGAAAACGGTCAAAATTATCCTAAGTTACCTTAAAGATGACTAAGGAAATGTTTCTCAATTATGGAGGTGATAAAGAGTTCATCGTAAAGAGTTACGTCGATGCAAGCTTTGACACTGATCTAGATGACTCTAAGTCTCAATCTAGATACATATTGAACGTAGGAGAAATTGGCCAGAGTAGCTTCATGCGGAGCATTGTAGACATAGAAATTTGCAAAATACATACGCATCTGAATGTGGCAGACCCGTTGACTAAACCTCTCTCACAAGCAAAACATGATCACACCTTAGTACTCTTTGGGTATTAATCACATGGCGATGTAAACTAGATTATTGACTCTAGTAAACCATTTGGGTATTGGTCACATGGCGATGTGAACTATGGGTGTTAATCACATGGCGATGTGAACTATTGGTGTTAATCAAATGGCGATGTGAACTATATTATTGACTCTAGTGCAAGTGGGAGACTGAAGGAAATATGCCCTAAAGGCAATAATAAAGTTGTTATTTTATATTTCCTTATATCATGATAAATGTTTATTATTCATGCTAGAATTGTATTAACCGGAAACTTGATACATGTGTGGATACATAGACAAAACACCATGTCCCTAGTAAGCCACTACTAGACTAGCTCGTTAATCAAAGAGGGTTAAGTTTCCTAACCATAGACATGTGTTGTCATTTGATGAACGGGATCAAATCATTAGGAGAATGATGTGATGGACAAGACCAATCTGTTAGCTTAGCATATTGATCGTTCAGTTTTATTGCTATTGCTTTCTTCATGTCAAATACATATTCCTTCGACTATGAGATTATGCAACTCCCAGATACCGGAGGAATACCTTGTGTGCTATCAAACGTCACAACATAACATGGTGATTATAAAGATGCTCTACAGGTATCTTCGAAGGTATTTTTTGGGTTGGCATAGATCGAGATTAGGATTTTTCACTCCGAGTATCGAAGAGGTATCTTTGGGCCCTCTCGGTAATACACATCATAAGAAGCCTTGCGAGCAAAGTAACTAATGAGTTAGTTACAAGATGATGTATTATGGAACGAGTAAAGAGACTTTCCGGTAATGAGATTGAACTAGGTATTTAGATACCGACGATCGAATCTCGGGCAAGTAACATACCGATGGACAAAGGGAATAACGTATGTTGTCATAACAGTTCGACCGATAAAGATCTTCGTAGAATATGTAGGAGCCAATATGAGCATCCAGGTTCCGCTATTGGTTATTGACAGGAGAGGTGTCTCGGTCATGTCTACATAGTTCTCGAACCCGTAGGGTCCGCACACTTAACGTTCGATGATGATATAGTATCATATGTGTTTTGTGATTTGGTGACCGAATGTTGTTCGGAGTCCCACATGAGATCACGGACATGATGAGGAGTCTCAAAATGGTCAAGAGGTAAAGATTGATATATAGGACGATGGTATTCGGACACCGGAAGTGTTTCGGAGGGTATCAGGTACTGATCGGGTCACCGAAAGGTGTTTTAGGTACCCCGGCAATCATATGGGCCATATGGGCCTTGTGAAGGAACACACCAGCCCACAAGGGGTTGGTGCGCCCTATATGGCTATAGGAGGAGGAGAAATAAAGGGGGGAAGGGAAAGGAAAGTGTGGATTAGGATTCCCACTCCCTTCCCTCACCCCCCCATCTTTCCTTCCCCTTCATGCATACATGGAAAGGGGGGCGCAGGGCAAGGCAGGGCTCCTAGGGGGCGGCGGCCAACCGTAGGACGCCCATGGCTACCTCTCCTCCCCTCCCACCTATATATATGTGGGGAGGGGGCGCCTAGAACACACACAACATCAATTGTTAGCGGTGTGCGGCGCCCTCCTCCATAGTTTACACCCCCGGTCATATTTCTCGTGGTGCTTAGGTGAAGCCCTGTGCGGCTCACTTCACCATCACCGTCACCCGGCCGTCGTGTTGACGGAACACATCTACTTCCTCGACACCTTGCTGGATCAATAAGGCGAGGGATGTCATCATGCTAAACGTGTGTAGAACACAGAGGTGTCGTACGTTCGGTACTTGATCGGTCCGAGCTAGAAGAAGTTCGAGTACATCAACTGCGTTGTCAAATGATACGTCTCCATCGTATCTACTCTTCCAAACACTTTTGCCCTTGTTTTGGACTCTAACTTGCATGATTTGAATGGAACTAACCCAGACTGACGATGTTTTTAGCAGAATTGCCATGGTGTCATTTTTGTGCAAAAATAAAAGTCCTTGGAATGACCTGAAAATCAATAGAGATTATTTTTGGAATATATAAAAAATACTAGAAGAAGAATCCACGTCAGGGGGCCCACACCCTGTCCATGAGGGTGGGGGCGCGCCTCCCCCCTAGGTGCGGCCCCTGCCTCGTGGGCCCCCTAACGCTCCATGGACCTCAACTCCAACTCCTTATATTCACTTTCGGGGAGAAAAAATCAGAGAGCAGGATTCATCGCGTTTTACGATACAGAGCCGCCGCCAAGCCCTAAACTCTCTCGGGAGGGCTGATCCGGAGTCCGTTTGGGGCTCTGGACAGGGGAATCCGTCGCCATCGTCATCATCAACTTTCCTCCATCACCAATTTCATGATGCTCACCGCCGTGCGTGAGTAATTCCATCGTAGGCTTGCTGGACGGTGATGGGTTGGATGAGATTTATCATGTAATCGAGTTAGTTTTGTTAGGGTTTGATCCCTAGTATCCACTATGTTCTGAGATTGATGTTGCTATGACTTTGCTATGCTTAATGATTGTCACTAGGGCCCGAGTGCCATGATTTCAGATCTGAACCTATTATGTTTTCATGAATATATGTGAGTTCTCGATCCTATCTTGCAAGTCTATAGTCACCTATTATGTGTTATGATCCGTTAACCCCGAAGTGACAATAATCGGGACCATTACCGGTGATGACCGTAGTTTGAGGAGTTCATGTATTCACTATGTGTTAATGCTTTGGTCTGGTACTCTATTAAAAGGAGGCCTTAATATCCCTTAGTTTCCAATAGGACCCCACTGCCACGGGAGGGTAGGACAAAAGATGTCATGCAAGTTCTTTTCCATAAGCACGTATGACAATATTCGGAATACATGCCTACATTACATTGATGAACTGAAGCTAGTTCTGTGTCACCCTATGATATAACTATTGCATGATCGATCACATCCGACATAATTCTCCATCACCGATCCAATGCCTACGAGCTTTTCATATATTGTTCTTCGCTTATTTACTTTTCTGTTGCTACTGTTACAATCACTATAAAACCAAAAATATTACTTTTGCTACCGTTACCACTACTATCATATTACTTTGCTACTAAACACTTTGCTGCAGATATTAAGTTTCCAGGTGTGGTTGAATTGACAACTCAGCTGCTAATACTTGAGAATATTCTTTGGCTCCCCTTGTGTCGAGTCAATAAATTTGGGTTGAATACTCTACCCTTGAAAACTGTTGCGATCCCCTATACTTGTGGGTTATCAAGACTATTTTTTGGCGCTGTTGCCAGGGGGCATAGCTCTATTCTTTGAGTCACTCAGGATTTATATCTGCTGGTCACTATGAAGAACTTGAAAGATCAAAGAACCAAGATTTTTCCCTCAACTACGAGGGGGGGTAAGGAACTGCCATCTAGCTCTGCACTTGATTCACCTTCTGATCTGAGTAAACTTGTGACACCTACACCTGCTATTCATTCTGATATGTCGCCTGTCACTTCTGCTTTGCATGATACTTATGATGAAACTACTTCTATGCTTGATAATACTGTGCCACTAGGTGAATTTCTTGACGAACAACTGGCTAGGGCTAGAGAGAATGAAATTATTGAAACTGATAATATTGATGAAAGTGATGATGAAGATTCTCCCCCTAGATATGAATTGCGTGTTGTGTCTGAGGGTTATGTTATGGATGAAGAAACTGCTAGAGACTTTCTTTCTTGCAATGATAGATCTGATCTTAAGAAATTATTAGCTAAGCTTAATGAAAAGTCTTTGAATGCTAGAATGAAATATGACCCTGCTTTTACTACTTCACCTATCTTTATTACTGATAAGGATTATGATTTCTCTGTCGATCCTGAGTTAATCACTTTGGTTGAATCTGATCCTTTTTATGGCTACGAATTTGAAACTGTTGTGGCACATCTTACTAAATTAAATGATATAGCCACCCTATTTACTCATGATGAGAAAACTCGCTCTTACTTTATCCTTAAGTTGTTTGCATTCTCATTAAAGGGTGATGCTAAAACATGGTTTAATTCTCTTGATCCTGGTTGTGTGCGTAGTCCCCAGGATATGATTTATTACTTCTCTGCCAAATATTTCCCCGCTCATAAGAAACAAGCTGCTTTAAGGGAAATATATAATTTTGTGCAAATTGAAGAAGAGAGTCTCCCACAAGCTTGGGGGAGGCTTCTCCGATTACTTAATGCTTTTCCTGATCATCCTCTCAAGAAAAATGAAATACTTGATATCTTTTATAATGGACTAACCGATACTTCCAAAGACCACCTGGATAGTTGTGCTGGTTGTATTTTCAGGGAAAGGACTGTTGATCAAGCTGAATTGCTATTGAATAATATGTTGACAAATGAAAACAATTGGACACTTCCTGAACCAACTCCTAAGCCAACTTCGAAGAAAAGGGGTATTCTGTTTCTCAGTCCTGAAGATATGCAAGAGGCGAAGAAATCTATGAAAGAAAAAGGTATTACATCTGAAGATGTTAAGAATTTACCACCTATTGAAGACATACCTGGTCTTGATAACCCGACACAGGTAGTAAAGGTAAATTCTCTCTATAGATTTGATAAATTTGAAATTCCATTTACTAAGTTTTCTAGCCAATGCTTGGATGAGTTTGATGACTTTATGGTTAGACAAGAAAATTTCAATGCTTATGTTGGTAGACAATTGAAACACAATGTTGATATGCTTGAACACTTGAGTGATTATATGTCTAGAGTTAAAGGTGAACTTAAACATATTAGTAAACATGCTTCTATGGTTACCACTCAAGTAGAACAAGTACTTAAAGCTCAGAATGATTTGCTCAATGAATTAAATAATAAGAAGAATGGTAATGCTATTAGAGTTATGACTAGAGGTGGTAAAATGACTCAGGAACCTTTTTATCCTGAGGGCCATCCTAAGAGAATTGAGAAACATTCTCAGAGAACTAATGTTGATGCACCTAGTACTTCTAAGAGGAAGAAAAAGAAAAATGATAGGACTTTGCATGCTTCTAGTGAACCTGTTGTTGACACACCTGAGAATCCCAATGATATTTCTATTTCTCATGCTGAAACACAATCTGGTAATGAACATGAACCTAATGATGATGTTCATGTTGATGCTCAACCTAGCAATGATAATGATGTAGATATTGAACCTGTTGTTGATCTTGATAACCCACAATCAAAGAATCAATGTTATGATAAAAGAGACTTTGTTGCTAGGTGATACGTCTCTGTCGTATCTATAATTTTTGATTGTTCCATGCCAATATTATTCAACTTTCATATACTTTTTGGCAACTTTTTATACTATTTTTGGGACTAACATATTGATCCAGTGCCCAGTGCCAGTTCCTATCTGTTGCATGTTTTTGGTTTCACAGAATATCCATATCAAACGGAGTCCAAACGGGATAAAAACGGACGGAGCTTATTTTTGGAAAATATGGAAAATTCGGAAGGAAAATCAACGCGAACCAGTGCCCGAGGTGGTCACGAGGCAGGGGGCGCCCCCCTTAGGGCGTGCCCCCTACCCTCGTGAGCCCACCGTAAGGCGGTTGACGCTCTTCTTTTGCCACAAGAAAGCTAATATTCGGAAAAAAAATCATGGCGAAGGTTTCAGGCCAATCGGAGTTACGGATCTCCATATATATATGAAATGGTGAAACAGAGCCAGAACAGAACGCAGAACCAGAGAGAAACAGAGAGATAGATCCAATCTCGGAGGGGCTCTCACCCCTCCCATGCCATGGAGGCCAAGTACCAGAGGGTAAACCCTTCTCCCCTCTAGGGAGGAGATCAAGGAAGAAGAGGAAGAAGGGGACCCCTCTCCCCTCTCCTCTGGTGGCGCCGGAACGCCGCCGTGGCCATCATCATCATCACCGCGATCTTCACCAACACCTCCGCCATCTTCACCAACATCTCCATCACCTTCCCCCCTCTATCTACAGCGTTCCACTCTCCTGCAACCCGCTGTACCCTCTACTTGAACATGGTGCTTTATGCTTCATATTATTATCCAATGATGTGTTGCCATCCTATGATGTCTGAGTAGATTTTCATTGTCCTATCAGTGGTTGATGAAATTGATTTAATTTGCTTATGGTTATGTTGCTGTCCTTTGGTGCCCATCAGATGAGCGCGCGCGTGGATCACACCATAGGTTTAGTTGTATGTTGATAGGACTATGTATTGGAGGGAAAGAGTGACGGAAGCTTCAACCTAGCATAGAAATTGATGCATACGAGATTGAAGGGGGACCAATATATCTTAATGCTATGGTTGGGTTTTAACTTAATGAACATTAGTAGTTGCGGATGCTTGCTAATAGTTCCAATCATAAGTGCATAGAATTCCAAGTAAGGGATGACATGCTAGCAGTGGCCTCTCCCACATAATACTTGCTATCGGTCTAGTAAAGTATTCAATTGCTTAGGGGCAATTCCGCAACTCCTACCACCACTTTTCCACACTCGCTATATTTACTTTATTGTTTCTTTATCTAAACAGCCCCTACTTTTTATTTACGTACTCTTTATTATCTTGCAAACCTATCCAACAACATCTACAAAGTACTTCTAGTTTCATACTTGTTCTAGGTAAAGCGAACGTCAAGCATGCGTAGAGTTGTATCGGTGGTCGATAGAACTTGAGGGAATATTTGTTCTACCTTTAGCTCCTCGTTGGGTTCGACACGCTTACTTATCGAAAACTGTTGTGATCCCCTATACTTGTGGGTTATCAAGACCTTTTTCTGGCGCCGTTGCCGGGGAGCAATAGCGTGGGGTGAATATTCTCGTGTGTGCTTGTTTGCTTTATCACTAAGTAATTTTTATTTGCAATTCTTAGTTGTTTTCTATCTTTAGTTATGGGTAGGAAACGCAAAATACCAAAAAAATTAGTTGTACCTACTGAACCAATGGTTGAAGAACCAATCAAAATCTATCACACTGTTGAAGCTTATTACTGGATCATCTTCGATCCCTATGTGCTCGTGCTGAAACCCCAACTAGCTTAGTTGAGGGCAAATCCTTAGATGAGCATGCTTGTTATGTGCGACACCGTATATCTGAAAAAGGGAAACTATTATGGGGTCAAATTCAACGTTCGCAATGCTATGCTTGGAATTTATGTGAAATATATGATTTTACTTGTTGTTCTGAAAACCCTAAGAAACACCTTCCCTATCAATGTGAGTTTAGTAATAATGGAATCGTATCTTCGTATGCTAAGGGTGTTTATAATTACTATGATGTTAAACAAATTTAAGAATTTGTTGCTTTTAAGGGTGCTACTGAAATTGCTTCTTTGATTGAAAAGTATGATGCTACTCTTCACAAATCTGAAAATTTTGCCATACTTGAATATTGTTATGACAATTATGATTCTAATGCTTATGTTAAACTATATATTGAGGACTACTCCACTGTCCAAGAAGAGACTAATATTTTGCAGGAGTCTATGGAAGAAGAAATTGATGAAACTGTGAGCTCATTGGATGAAAAAGATGAGGAGGAGAGCGAAGAACAAAAGGAGGAAGAGTGGATTGATCACCCGTGCCCACCTTCTAATGAGAGTAACTCTTCAACTCATACATTGTTTAATTCCCCTTCGTGCTTACCGAAGGATGATTGCTATGATGACTGTTATGATCCCATTGATTCTCTTGAAATATCCCTTTTTGATGATGCTTGCTATGCTTGTGGCCAAGATGCCAATATGAATTATTCTTATGGAGATGAACTTGCTATAGTTCCTTATGTTAAACATGAAATTGTTGCTATTGCACCCACGCATGATAGTCCTAATATCTTTTTGAATTCTCCAAACTACACTATATCGGAGAAGTTTGCCCTTATTAAGGATTACATTGATGGGTTGCCTTTTACCGATGCACATGATGATTTTGATGAGTATAATATGCATGTGCTTGCTGCTCCTACTTGCAATTATTATGAGAGAGGAACTATATCTCCACCTCTCTATGTTTCCAACATGACAAAATTGCAAGAAACTGTTTATACTATGCATTGGCCTTTTCTAGGTGTGCATGAATTGTTCTTTTATGACATGCCGATGCATAGGAAGAGAGTTAGACTTCGTCATTGCTTGATATATGTTGCTTTGTGCTCACTACTAAATTAAAAATCATTGTTAATTAAAATTGGCTTTGATATACCTTGGGATCCAGGTGGATTCACTACTTGAGCACTATATGCCTAGCTTAATGGCTTTAAAGAAAGCGCTGCCAGGTAGACAACCCGGAAGTTTTAGAGAGTCATTTATTTCTGTGAGTGCTTTCATATAGTTTAAAAACAACAAAAAGAAAGAGGGGAACCCAAAACTTTTCAAAAAGGAAAGTGAAAGTGAGAAAGACAAGCACTGTTGAAGTGGGAGAGCTCCTTGAACTTTGTTCATGCTCACGGCAACTTTGTGAATCTTGATTACAGAAACTTTTCAACAAAAATAATTATCCCCTTGTACAATTCCATTGTATTATAAAAATAATGTGCCAAGGTTTTCCTTTAGGATGTTTACATTTGCTTGATGGTTTGTGCGGTGCAGGACAGAAACTTTGGCTGTAGTGCATGAATTTTAATTTTTTACTGGAACGTCAAATGGTTCTGATTCTTTTTGCACTGTCTTGCTGTACAAATTTTTTATTTTTCCTAATTTTTGCAGAAGTTTTCAAGTATCATAAGTATGGTTGAATGTTCAGATTATTACAGACTGTTCTGCTTTAGACAGATTATGTTTTTGATGCATAGTTTACTTGATTTGATGAAACTATCAACTTATATCAGTGGATTAAGCGATGAAGAAGTTATATTACAGTAGAAACAATGCAAAAACAAAATATGAATTGGTTTGCAACAGTACTTAGAGTAGTAATTTGCTCTATTATACTAACGGATCTTACTGAGTTTTCTGTTGGAGTTTTGTGTGGATGAAGTGTTCGATGATCGAGAAGGTTTCGATGTGAGAAGAAGGAAGAGAGGCAAGAGCTCAAGCTTGGGGATGCCCGAGGCACCCCAAGTAAATATTCAATGAGACTCAAGCGTATAAGCTTGGGGATGCTGGGGAGGCATCCCCTCTTTCTTCAACAAGTATCAGTATGTTTTTGGATTCGTTTCGTTCATGCGATATGTGCAAGTCTTGGAGCGTCTTTTGCATTTAGGTTTTTCTTTTTCTTTTTATGCACCATGCTGGTACGAGATAGTCCTTGGTTGATTTATAGAATGCTCATTGCACTTCACTTATATCTTTTGAGTATGGCTTTATAGAATGCTTCATGTGCTTCACTTATATCATTTGAAGTTTGGATTGCCTGTTTCTCTTTACTTAGACAACCGCCATTTGTAGAATGCTCTTTTGCTTCACTTATATTTGTTAGAGCATGGACATATCTTTTGCAGAAAGAATTAAACTCTCTTGCTTCACTTATATCTATTTAGAGAGATGACAGGAATTGGTCATTCACATGGTTAGTCATAAAATCCTACATAAAACTTGTAGATCACTGAATATGATATGTTTGATTCCTTGCAATAGTTTTTCGATATAAAGGTGGTGATATTAGAATCATGCTAGTGGGTAGTTGTGGATTGTAGAAATACTTGTGTTGAAGTTTGTGATTCCCGTAGCATGCACGTATGGTGAACCGTTATGTGATGAAGTCGGAGCATGATTTATTTATTGACTGTCTTCCTTATGAGTGGCGGTCGGGGACGAGCGATGGTCTTTTCCTACCAATCTATCCCCCTAGGAGCATGCGCGTAGTACTTTGTTTCGATAACTAATAGATTTTTGCAATAAGTATGTGAGTTCTTTATGACTAATGTTGAGTCCATGGATTATACGCACTCTCACCCTTCCACCATTGCTAGCCTCTCTAGTACCGTGCAACTTTTGCCGGTACCATAAACCCACCATATATCTTCCTCAAAACAGCCACCATACCTACCTATCATGGCGTTTCCATAGCCATTCCGAGATATATTGCCATGCAACTTCCAACATCATCATATATATGACTTGAGCATTCATTCTCATATTGCTTTGCATGGTGGTAAGATAGCTAGCATGATGTTTTCATGGCTTGTCCATTTTTTGATGTCATTGCTACGCTAGATCATTGCACATCCCGGTACACCGCCGGAGGCATTCATATAGAGTCATATCTTTGTTCTAAATATCGAGTTGTAAGATTGAGTTGTAAGTAAATAAAAGTGTGATGATCATCATTATTAGAGCATTGCCCCAGTGAGGAAAGGATGATGGAGACCATGATTCCCCCATATTAGGATGAGACTACGGACTTTACAAAAAAATAAAAGAGGCCAAAGAAGCCCAAATAAAAAAAGAGGCCAAAGAAGCCCACCAAAAAATAAAAAAAATAAAAAAAATGAGAGAAAAAGAGAGAAGGGGCAATGTTACTATCCTTTTACCACACTTGTGCTTCAAAGTAGCACCATGTCCTTCATATAGAGAGTCTCTTGAGTTATCACTTTCATATACTAGTGGGAATTTTAATTATAGAACTTGGCTTGTATATTCCAACGATGGGCTCCCTCAAATGCCCTAGGTCTTCATGAGAAAGCAAGTTGGATGCACACCCACTTAGTTTCAGTTTGAGCTTTCATATACTTATAGCTCTAGTGCATCTGTTGCATGGCAATCCCTACTCCTCACATTGATATCTATTAATGGGCATCTCCATAGCCCGTTGATACGCCTAGTTGATGTGAGACTATCTTCTCCTTTTTGTCTTCTCCACCATCATATTCTATTCCACCTATAGTGCTATGTCCATGGCTCACGCTCATGTATTGCGTGAAAGTTGAGAAGGTTTGAGAACGTCAAAAGTATGAAACAATTGCTTGGCTTGTCATCGGGGTTGTGCATGATGTGAATATTTTGTGTGGTGAAGATGGAGCATAGCCAGACTATATGATTTTGTAGGGATAACTTTCTTTGGCCATGTTATTTTGAAAAGACATGATTGCTTTATTAGTAGGCTTGAAGTATTATTGTTTTTATGTCAAATGATAGACTATTTCTTTGAATCACTCGTATCATAATATTCATGCCATGATTAGACATATGATCAAGATTATGCTAGGTAGCATTCCACATCAAAAATTATCTTTTTTATCATTTACCTACTCGAGGACGAGCATGAATTAAGCTTAGGGATGCTGATATGTCTCCCTCATATCTATAATTTTTTATTGTTCCATGCCAATATTATTCAACTTTCATATACTTTTTGGCAACTTTTTATACTATTTTTGGGACTAACATATTGATCCAGTGCCCAGTGCCAGTTCCTGTCTGTTGCATGTTTTTGGTTTAGCAGAATATCCATATCAAATGAAGTCCAAACGGGATAAAAATGGATGGAGCTTATTTTTGGAAAATATGGAAAATTCGGAAGGAAAATCAACGCGAACCAGTGCCCGAGGTGGTCACGAGGCAGGGGGCGCCCCCCCTAGGGCGCGCCCCTACCCTCGTGAGCCCACCGTAAGGCGGTTGATGCTCTTCTTTTTCCATAAGAAAGCTAATATTCGGAAAAAAATCACGGCGAAGGTTTCGGGCCAATCGGAGTTACGGATCTCCATATATATACGAAACGGTGAAACAGAGCCAGAGCAGAACGCAGAACCAGAGAGAAACAGAGAGATAGATCCAATCTCGGAGGGGCTCTCGCCCCTCCCATGCCATGGAGGCCAAGGACCAGAGGGGAAACCCTTCTTCCATCTAGAGAGGAGGTCAAGGAAGAAGAGGAAGAAGGGGGCCCCTCTCCCCTCTCCCCCGGTGGCGCCGGAACGCCGCCGTGGCCATCATCATCATCACCGCGATCTTCACCAACACCTCCGCCATCTTCACCAACATCTCCATCACCTTCCCCCCTCTATCTACAGCGGTCCACTCTCCCGCAACCCGCTGTACCCTCTACTTGAACATGGTGCTTTATGCTTCATATTATTATCCAATGATGTGTTGCCATCCTATGATGTCTGAGTAGATTTTCATTGTCCTATCGGTGGTTGATGAATTGCTATGATTGATTTAATTTGCTTGTGGTTATGTTGCTGTCCTTTGGTGCCCATCATATGAGCGCGCGCGTGGATCACACCATAGGGTTAGTTGTATGTTGATAGGACTATGTATTGGAGGGCAAGAGTGACAGAAGCTTCAACCTAGCATAGAAATTGATGCATACGGGATTGATGAGGGACCAATATATCTTAATGTTATGGTTGGGTTTTACCTTAATGAACATTAGTAGTTGCGGATCCTTGCTAATAGTTCCAATCATAAGTGCATAGAATTCCAAGTAAGGGATGACATGCTAGCAGTGGCCTCTCCCACATAATACTTGCTATCGGTCTAGTAAAGTAGTCAATTGCTTAGGGGCAATTTTGCAACTCCTACCACCACTTTTCCACACTCGCTATATTTACTTTATTGTTTCGTTATCTAAACAGCCCCTACTTTTTATTTGCGTACTCTTTATTATCTTGCAAACCTATCCAACAACACCTACAAAGTACTTCTAGTTTCATACTTGTTCTAGGTAAAGTGAACGTCAAGCGTGCGTAGAGTTGTATCGGTGGTTGATAGAACTTGAGGGAATATTTATTCTACCTTTAGCTCCTCGTTGGGTTCGACACTCTTACTTATCGAAAACTGTTGCATCCCCTATACTTGTGGGTTATCACTAGGAAGCACGGTAAAGAAAGAGAACCATGGGTTCAGAAACCCATGCCTTTTCCTCCTAAACCATCCAAGAAAAAGGATGATGAGGATTTTGAGCGCTTTGCTGAAATGATTAGACCTATCTTTTTGCATATGCGTTTGACTGGTATGCTTAAAATGAACCCTTATGCTAAGTATATGAAGGAAATTTTTACTAATAAGAGAAAGATACTGGAAGCTGAAAATTCCACCATGCTTGCTAATTATACTTTTAAGGGTGGAATACCAAAGAAACTTGGAGATCTAGGAGTACCAACTATACCATGCTGCATTAAAAGAAACTATGTTAAAACTGCTTTATGTGATCTTGGAGCCGGTGTTAGTGTTATGCCTCTCTCTTTATATGGTAGACTTGATTTGAATAAGTTGACACCTACTAAAATATCTTCGCAAGTGGATGATAAATCAACTACTACCTGTCGGTATTTGTGAGGATGTGCCTGTTGTGGTTGCAAACTACTATTTTAACGGACTTTGTTATTCTTGATATTCCTGAGGACGATAGTATGTCTATTATTCTTGGAGGACGCTTTTTGAATACTGCAGGGGCTGTTATTGATTGCAACAAAGGCAATGTCACTTTTCATGTTAATGGTAATGAGCATACGGTACACTTTCCGAGGAAACAACCTCAAGTCCACAGTATCAATTCTATTGGAAAATTTTCAACGATTACTATTGGAGGTTTTGAATTTCCTCTTCCTACCGTCAAGAAGAAATATGATATTCTTATTGTTGGGGATGTGCATATCCCCGTTGAGGTAACCTAGTGTTATTCGAAATTTCTCCGGTTCCATGTTATTCGAAATGAGTTTGCTAACAAGACCTGATCAACCTTGTTAGTGGATTCCTTTTGATGAGCATGAGATGGATGAAGTTAGAAAACACAACTCTCTGTACCCTCCTTTTACTTTTTGTTATTTAGTTTAAATAAAGCAAAAATAGTATTTTCTGTCTGTTTTCTGAATTATCCTTGTAATAAAAAATACCCCGAAAATAAAAGTTCTCCAAATGCCCTAAAAATTAAATATGATTTTTCTAGAATATTTGAGAATATCTGGCACTGAGAACACAGCAGGGGGAGCAGCCACGTGCTCACGAGGGTGGAGGGCGCGCCCACCACCTTGGGCGCGCCCCCTGCCTCGTGGACCCCACGTGGGTCCCCTCCACTTATTCCAGCCACCACACACTCCTTCCTCCCAAAAAAATCACTAGCCAGCTCAAACCCGAGTTCTTCCTCATCTTGCTGCCATTTTCAATCTCCTTGCTCAAAACTCCATTCACAAAACTGCTTTGTGGGATTGTTCTCTGGTATGTGACTCCTCCAATGGTCCAATTAGTTTTTGTTCTAGTGCTTTATTCATTGCAAATTTTTGTTGCTTAGGTGACCCTGTTCTTGAGCTTGCATGTCAAATTTATGTGGTCAAAAGTAGTTTTAATGCATGATATAGCCTCTAGGCACTTGTAGGAGTAGTTGTTATCAGTTTTGTTGAGTTTGGTTCACTTTTATTTTAAGTTACTAAAAATTTCAGAAATTTTTAGAAAAAGATGAAGATATTTTTGAGGGGCTCATCAAGCCAAAGCTCAAAGCATAAGCAAAATTAAGAGAACAAGAAGCCCAAGTATAATCTCCCTCGTACTGTGGAGGTTCGGCCATGTGAATGGCCTTGTGATGAGTTCTTGAAAGAGGTCGGGATTCATGAAGATTTTTATCATTTGGCTGAGAATGTAGGCCTCACCGCCTTCCTCCATGACCAGCGTGAACAGTACCTCTTACTCACCAATATCTTTGTGCAAAACTTTCATTTCCATGCTAGGAGATCAACACCTTCGGTGGAATTTTATTTATATGATGAGCATAAGGAGATGTCACTTTATGATTTTTGCCGGGTATGTTTGATACCCTTTGAGGGCAGCATAGAGGAACCACATCGTAATGATGTGGAGGGATTTATTGATATGATTGTTGTAGGGGAAACGAGGAAAGTTTCCGATGCGAGAATCACTAGCATACATTTTCCTGTTCTACGTTACTTCGCAATATTTTCTAGTAGATGCTTAATTGGTCGCGGGAACTGTGGGAACCTTAGTGCTCCTGATATTGCTATTGTGCGCCATGCCTTGTTTCATGGTACTACTTTCAGCTTAGGCGCTATTGTTGCTAGACGGTTAAATCTGAACCGTACAAAGGGGCCCGTCCTCGGAGGCATCTTTGCCTCACACCTTGCCGCACACTTTAACATACCTATCAGGCATTATGCGAAAGAAGAAAAGTTGCTACCTGATGTTGCTCTAGGTTATAAGAGTATGGTAGCACATGAGTTTATTGTTAAGGATAGAAATAAGACACTCAAATATAAATTGATATTTTAAAAAATTATTGTGAGTTTATTACCTTGCCTGTGCCCTCTTTTTTTAACATATTTTCAGGCATATACCTTGTTCCGCCGGAGGACATTCTTACCTACCGGAACCAGATGTCAGCTGCAGAGCCGGAGCCACAATCTGACCCTCACCATCAGTCCGTTTACCAGTGGAATCCGGAGGAGATCGCCAGCCAGTGGCAATCTGAGGACCCTTCTAAGTATGACCCCAACTGTTATGGCATATCTCTCTTAAGGTAGTTTTGGGATTGATGACAACATGTTTGCGGACTAATCATGTGCTTTGAATAGTTCACAGATTCACCCCTGGCACGAGACGTTTCCTTCCCTTCGGAGTGTCCTTCAAGACGGTGTAGCTCTTTCGTTTCTATCTCGGTGGACTAGTTGCGTAGAGGGCACCGTACTATCAAGAGGGGGTCCGCTGGGGTTTTGCATGGGTGGAATCAACACGTACACATCAGCTTCTCACCCTCCGAGCTTATCCATTCCTTTGAAGAGGTCTCTCCACTTTTCCTTGTCCTGTCTGGGTCCCAGCGGTAGTACCGCGCAACCCAGCCATAGTACCGCTGAGGAGACACAAGCGGCAGTACTGCTCCACAGCGGTAGTACCGCCCTTGTCTCCACAGCAGTAGTACCACTGGGGTGCCTGGCACCATCGCCTCGTCCTCAGCCTCATTGGAGAGATTCTCTCTCTCTTCAGTGTCCCAGCGATAGTACCACACTACCAGTGGTAGTACGACTGAAGGGTCACAAGCGGCAGTACCGCTCCACAGCGGTAGTACCTCTCGTGACCCCGCTGCCGTAGTACCGCTGGGCTGTCTAGCTCCTACTGCCTCGACTCGAGGGGTCTTTTTCTCGTGTCGGGTTTTGCGGCACTAGTTGCGGTTGTAGAGGCGGTAGTACCGTTTCAGGAGCGGTAGTACCGCCCCTACCACCGCGGTAGTACCGCGTTGGGTCCTATTCCCTACTAGTCTCCTCTGCGCGGCAGTGCCGCTGGCTGGTGCGGCAGTACCGCTGACCTAGCGGTAGTACCGCCCCCTCTTAGCGGTAGTACCGCCCTGTGCGGGGCTGGTTGGTGGGGGGCAACGGTTGGATTGTTGCCCCCACTATAAAAGGGAGTCCCCTTCTTCTCTTTGACCTACCTCTTCCTCCCCCAAGCTCCATTTATTGCTCAAGCTCCACTAAATGCTCCAAGCTCCATTTTCGCCTGATCTATCTCTCTAGCCAATCAAACTTGTTGATTTGCTCGGGAGTGGTTGAGAAGGCCCTGATCTACACTTCCACCAAGGGATTTTTGATTCCCCCACTCATCCCTAGCGGATCTTGTTACTCTTGGGTGTTTGAGCACCATAGACGGTTGAGGTCACCACGGAGCCATAGTCCATTGTGGTGAAGCTTCGTGGTTTTGTTGGGAGCCTCCGATTAAGTTGTGAAGATTGCCCCAACCTTGTTTGTAAAGGTTCGGTCGCCGCCTTCAAGGGCACCAATAGTGGAATCACGGCATCTCGCATTGTGTGAGGGCGTGAGGAGAATACGGTGGCCCTAGTGGCTTCTTGGGGAGCATCGTGCCTCCACACCGCTCGAACGGAGACGTACTTCCCCTCAAAGAGAAGGAACTTCGATAACACATCCTCGTCTTCACTGGATCCACTCTTGGTTATCTCTTACCTTTACTTGTGCAAGCTCTTTAGGGTTACTTCTCTTGCTTGCTTGTTTGCTTGTTGGTATTGCATCATATAGGTTGCTCACCTAGTTGCACATCTAGACAACCTACTTTGATGCAAAGTTTAATTTGATAAAGAAAAGTTAAAAATTGGTAGTTGCCTATTCACCCCCCTCTAGTCAACCATATCGATCCTTTCAATTGGTATCAGAGCCTCGTCTCTTTATTAAGGACTTTACTGTCCAAAGAGTATGGTTGATACCGTAGACGGTGTGGAGGAACACTCCGGTGTGAATCCGATCTCGTCCACGGGCGATGGGGGAACCTCGGTCTCTCGTGAGGAATTCAATGTGGCCTTAGAGACATTCAAGACCTCCATGACGACCGAGGTTGAAAGCATGTTTACTAAATTTCTTGAGGGGCTTAAACTTTTCACCGCACCGTTGAAAGTGGGTGATCCCACCAACAAGGTGACGGATGTTATCCCCGACAAGGGGGAAGCTAGTAGTGAAAAGGCTCCATCTTCTAGTGGTAAAAATGGCACCGGCATCTTTGCTCATGTGGAACCACCACTTGTTTATGGTGGACCGGTCCTTCTACTCATTTGAATCATGCCGGTCCTCCCCCTAAGATTGTGAAAAATGAGGACTTTGATTCTTGGGTTTACCGCTTTAAACGTCATTTAAATCATGTGAACACTAACCTTTGGAGAATCATTGAAGAAGGTTTTTATCCGCATGATCCAAGCAACTTCACTCCTCGAGAAGCCGCGGATAATCAATTCAATGAGAATGCTCTCTTCATCATTCAAGATGCAATTCCACCCGAAGATCTACCTCATCTTCGGCTCTTCGCCTTGGCCAAGGATGCATGGCTTTGTGTTGTCTCTCTCTACCAGGGAAGCACAAGCATTGAACGCTCCAACTATGAAGTGGTGCAAGATGAGGCCGATGAGTTTGCTATGAAAGAAGATGAAGAACCTCGTGAGCTTTATCGGAGAGTAACCAAACTCGCGGTCTCACTACGAGATCATGGGAGCAAGGACACAAATGACAATTGGATCAAGCGCAAATTCCTCAAGGCAATGATGCCCTACCACAAGGCCATGTCCTCCGTCATTCGTCAAAGACCAGACTTCCACACTTTGACCTCAAGCGAAGTATTGGATGAGTTTGTGGCCATGAACATTTTGGACAAGACCGCCGACAATGCGGTGCTCCGTTCTCAACGGGCAAGGAAGCCTAACCTTGCATTGAAGGCCAAGCTCACCGTTGAAGAAGAAGAAGAGGGAGAAGAGGAGAGCAACCCCGAAGATACGAAGTATGCATATCATGAACACATGGCACTTGCTTCAAGGCAATTTTGCAGCAAGAAAAACTCGAGGCCAAACTTTAGCAAAAACAACTCGAGTGGCACAAGGGGCAAGCAACGTGTAAGGACTTGCTACAATTGCGGCAACGTGAGTCATTTTGTTGCAGAATGCCCGTATAAGAAGAGGGAAGACAATGGTGGCAAGCTCATCCGAAAGGACAAGGCCAAGTCGTTCCCCAACAAGAACAACTTCACCAAGAAGATTCCTCCCAAGGCATTGGTTGTACAAGAAGAGTACAATGAGGATGATGACGATGATGAAGATGATGAGTCGGTTGCCATGTGTCACACCCTGATTTTCATGCCACAACACTTAAGCTAATAAATCATGATAACATGTGGTTTGACAAAAACTTTTGAGTGTTTTGTCTTTGCTTTAATTGAATGTCTGACTGCTGTTTGCAAGTGCTCTAAAAATCAAATAAATCCTCCAACTCCTATACTTCATCTCCTTGCTCCAAACCCTCGAACCAATGATCATGCCATGTGTATAGGACATAAAAATAATTTCTTACAAAAATAATTTGGCCAAATAGTATTTTCAAAAATTAGTTTTCCAAAAACCCCTGAATTGAGGTTTGTACTGCAAGTACTTAATTCAGGGCAGTAAAAATCTTTCCAAAAATATATTTGACTCCTATTAGATATAGGACACCCAAAAAACACAAAAATATGATTTTAAAAGTTACTTTCCTATTTTATTTAAAGGCTTTTTCTTAAGTCCAGAAATGGTCTTTAATAGGTAACAATTATGTTAATGCTTTACAAATATTTGGGAAAAACTAGGGAAACTTAGTAGACATATATTGTCCATATATAAGAGTTTCACCACATGGTCATGTTCAAGATATTGGTCAAATCCCTCAAAAACCCTTTCTGGATATTTCAAGCTTTTGAAATATTTACAAAGGAAATGTTCCCCAAAAATTCCAAGAAAATCCTAGCATGTCACATATGACATGTTTGATGATCTTGCCAAGTCTCATGTCATGGAGAATAGAATAACCCCATGAAACCCTCTCAAAACCACTTCTGTCCTTTTTCAAGTTTTAACAACTTTGCACTGTCAAACATGTCCAAATGCTCTCAAACTTGGTGCACATGCTAAAATGGTGTTAAAATGCATCTAGACCAAATGGCACAAGTTGGAGAGAATGTTATCTTGATCAAAGTGCCCCAAAACCCTCTCTGCCTAGAACCAAATTTGAACAACTCTACATTGGCAACTTTCTCCTTTTTATCTCAACTTTTGTGGACATGTTCATGACCTCAAATGATGACACTACACTAAGTGGTGCATCAAGGAGAATAGATTTGCATGACTAAATCTTGAAAAGTCCACTTCTGCTAATTTCTAGGGTTTACCAAAGTTGCATTGTCAACTTCCTCCAAATGAGCTCCAACTTGGTGATCAACCCCATTTCTATATGACACTTGATCCTGTTAATCTTCATATCATTTGGAATCCATTTGCTTGCCCAAACCACCATCAAACACCTTCTGGCAGAAACCTAAAATGCATGTTTCGTCCATTTCCACTAATCTCCATGAGCTCAACTTGTTCCCACAGCCCCATCTGGTCCTCCTCTAACCCCTGCATCTTTCCATGCCCGAGGAGCCATGATGATGGGGGTGAAAAGCTCTTTTTCCCTCTTTGGACAGCACCATTTCTCTCTCTCTCAACCTCCCTCCTCACTCCAGTGGATCCCCAGGGCATCCAATGCCATTGTCACATTGTTTACTCCCACCTGCAGCTTCCAGACACAAGTGGGCGCGTGAGGACGCGAGAAAAAGCCGCGGGTGCCGGCCATTTGCATGCTCTGGAGCACGTCAGCGTGCTCCCGACAGTTGACGCCGCGCTCCCCCACCACCTCGAGCCTCCCCCTTGCGCCAGTCGAGGTGCCTCGACGTCCGCAACACGCCACGCCCCTGGCCCCCTCCTCCTTCTCCCTCCTGCTGCCTCCTTTCGCACGCACGCCGGCCGCCCGAGAGCTCCAATGGACGAGCTCACATGCGCGACGCCCTGACACTTCCCCTCTCCTTCTCTCCCTTCCTCTGGGCGTAGACCACCCCTACAAACACCCCGGACACGCCCACGTGAGCCCCCGTGGCTTGCAGCGACGGCAACAGCCTCGCCGACGCATGAGCTCATGGTGCACCTCGCCCCCTTACCTTAAAAGGCCACCCCGAGCTCTCTTTGGTTTCCGATGGCTCTCTCTCCCTCCTGCACGTCATCCCGACCGGCTCACTCCTCTCCCGTGCCCTCCATAGCCCTCCATGGCCGGAGAGCCGCCGCCGGCTTCGACCTAAATTCAACCGAGCCCGAGCTCTTCTCCCTCTCCTCTCTCCACCAGCAGGCTCCCCTGATCAAGGCGGAGCTCCCACGCTCTTCCCCTCGTCCGAGGACGCACCGTAGCGCCGTGCCCAATCTCGCCCGACGCCACTGTCCGCCGGCATCCAAGCCGCCATCGCCACGACCATCCCCGGCAGCCGTGGCATACACGAATGGATGCGGCGCTCGACGCCGAGCTCATCCATAGCCAGAGCGTCGCCGGAGGTGCTCCATAGCACCGGTAGTCGTCGTCGGGGCTCTCTGCTCCCTCGGCCAGGCGAGCGCGCGGGAGGAAGATGAAGACGATGACCTGCGGGCGGGCCCCGCTCGTCGGTGGCTCCACCCACCGGGCCACGCTGGCAAGTGGACACGGGTCCAGCTCGGGGTTGCCTCCCGTGCGGGAAGGCGTATTACCTCGGTACGCCTTCCATGTTGCCCCTGTCGCCCGTGCAGCCGAGCAGCTAGGCCGGCCCATGGCTATCTCTCGCCGGTGCGCAGGATAAGGGTAATGCCTTATATTTCTTTTTATTCTTTTC
Organism: Triticum aestivum; assembly: GCF_018294505.1. Taxonomy (NCBI): domain Eukaryota; kingdom Viridiplantae; phylum Streptophyta; class Magnoliopsida; order Poales; family Poaceae; genus Triticum; species Triticum aestivum. The sequence goes on from NC_057812.1 coordinate 200,490,327, forward strand.
TAGTGAGTTTCTAAAATCCATAAATAATTCAAATTAACTCCAAATTTGATGATTCAAATTTCTAGTAGTTTCTAAATTCATTACCTATCACATGGTGCTACTTGCACATTTTTACAGAAATATTTCTTTCACAAATAATTAGCAAATCCTATTTTTCCATTTCTTTGATAAACTTTAGAAAATCACAGAGAGACCATTTTTTATCCAAATTCCATGATTCAAATCCTAGATGTCTAAAAGTTCAAAACTTAGTTTTTGAACATTTTTACTAATACTTTCTGTATCACCTCAAATAATGGTCTATTTCTTCATATATAGAGCCAACTTTGCAAATTCATAGAGAAATCATTTGAACTCCAAATCTAGTGAAACCAACTCCTAGGTGCCTCAAGAATCATTCTTTGTTAAATGGGTACCTTTTCTCATTTTCCAAAATAATTCTTCTGTACACTTCTTGCAATTCCATAAACCCCTTGATTCCATCATATCGTAATGTTCAGAAATAACCACTGACCCAATTCCAATGAAACCACTCTGGTTATTTTTCATATAACCAGAGATGTCCTAGAAAAGTCAAATTAATATTTTAGAGCACTTTTATTTCCTGCCTTGTTGTGTTGCTTATTATAGTTGCTTTCAACGATAGTTGACGAAGTAGACGAAATGCTTGGAGTTGGACCAGATATATTTGAAGACCTCGAAGACTTTGTTAAAACAGGCAAGCAGCCCTTTGACCATGATGAACCATTTTACATCCTGATGGCATTTTCGTTGCTTCACTAAGTGCATGATATACCTTGAATGGCAACCTTGCTAGGCTTGCCTCCGTTGCATACTCCATTGATACTTGCATTGTTCATGACTCTACCCTTGCTTAGTTGTGTTGGTGGGTTGTAGAAATATGCTATAGTAAATGGCTACGCAAAGTGGGTCAGGGTTATGCATGGAAAGAAACAAGTGTGGGTTGACATACTTGCAAACAGCCCAGTGGGTGCCACTTATGCCCCTGGGAGATGATGATGAACTAGGTCACTACTTGGTGGACAGATAGTGTACCGAGGCTCGATAAAAGTGTTGTTTACAGAGACAGATTAGATTTAAGATTTGTCGACTGTCCCAACCTTACATGCGCAACCACTCTACCCTTATATGGGAAAGGGCATTATTGATTACCTAGGCCGATACTAGCTTGGAGCCCGCATTACTAGTGACGGGGGAGAGTTGGTGCTCTCTCTCGGGACGGGGTCGTGCCAGGTAGGGCGGCCATGACTGTTTTTTACAGGGCACCGGATACACCGTTGTGTCCCCTCTCGGATGTTACGATCTCGAGTGAGTCTCGTATGATGTACATCGTGAGGATACGGAACAACGAGTGGACTCTTTTTAGTGTCGTCTAGGGAAAGATAGTGATCGGGTGCTTACCGCGGGTACTTGAGGTACCGCGGGTCGTGGATGACACGGAAGTTCCTCGGATCTTGTGGGTAAAGTGTGCAACCTCTACAGAGTGTAAAACTATTCGAATAGCCGTGTCCACGGTCAAGGACAGTTGGGTGGTGCTGCTTAGACTACGTCCATATGTTTCTGACAAACAACACGGTTTCGTAAATCTATTGACGTGATTCGTGAGGAAGTCACGATGAGCTTGAGCATGTGTTGTTCATAACTCTCTCTCGATGTTGATGTCTGTAACCTCCTGATACTTGTTGCAGACGCATTCATATCCTTGATAAATGTTGATCATACTTGCATGAGAAAAACTAGCTTTCCAAAAAAAATGCCAAATTAGCAGTAGTGCCTTGCATATTTTTTCTGTTATCACCCTTGGGTTGCTTGCGAGTACATTCAAAGTACTCATTGGCTTGCCACTGGTTATTTTATTGGCCAGGGATGAAAGAACAGGGTATAATGAAGAACTCCTCGGTGACGAACACACGAGCTAGGACGCTTCCTAGTCAGAATGCCTGTAGGGTTAAGGCAGATGGCATGGGTCCAAGTTACCGACGAAGATTTCCGCTGCGATGTTATACTCAAGACTTGACCATAATGGTCCTACTTGTGTAAAACGGTATGTATGGATGTAAGACTCTTGTTATTCAGCTTCTGTGTGTTCAGTGAGCATTGATCTCTAGGATCACTGTACACGTGCATTCGGTGATTACGACTTATGAGTCGGGGTCCCCACAGAGCTGGTATCAGAGCCATCCTGACTGTAGGAAGCCTTAGTTAGCATGGTCGTTAGTTAGGGTAAAACTATTTCCAAAACTACTACTAGTTTTCAAAACTATCTATACTTCTCTTCCCTTCTCAGTTTTTCGAAAACTAAGGTATACTTTCCTTATTGATCTCTTCCCCTTCAAAACCTTTGGTCGCTAGAACCCTTATTCCCCTGACCACTGGATTCCTTGTAATCCTCGTGGATAATCTAGAAGGAAGATGCCTTGCGAGACATTCACCCACATCTCCTGAACACAAGATTGGCGACATCACAACAAGATGATACCAACAGAAGATACATCCTCGAGGGATGAGGACCTGAAGGCCCAGGAGATGGTGACACCCTTGACACTGCCCCAAGATGATGCAACCTTAGCCTATGACGATCAGGGCATAGGATATGCAAGATCATGATATACATCGCTAATAGGGTAACCCTGTCACTACCGTTGTTGTATCGGCGACCACTGGTGGATGAGAACCTAGCCATTTGGTCCGCCTCACTATAGTGAGCAGGAAAACGGTTCTCTTCATCCCCCACTCTTGGTGTCGATGTTGTCATCAACGTAACCGACATGTTGGACCTTTACTATGCCTTGTTAATGTCATTGCATAAAGGATGGCCACCTGGAACCGCCGACACCTTAAAAGGCAAAAGGGATCATCATGATTAAGAAGACAATAGAAGACCAAGTCAATGCCAGCTATGAGGAGCCACCTTCACCCCATCACTTCAACAGGCGAGAAGTTGTTGAAGACTCTTCAGGCTCAACCCAGATCTTTTCATCGAACAACTACAAGGGACGTAGCAACACCTGAGGAAAACTCAGAAGACTGCATGAGGCACAAGGCACGACTACTGAGTCCGAGAACCCCTAGGGTAGGATGAGTCGTGTACCCCCTATGCGTAGTCGAGTCCGTATGATGGTTCAAATAGAACCATGATTGTGTGTTGCTTGTTTTCATTTGTTTGTGTTTTGATATAAGTCGCACTTTTTCCCTAGGCAACAAGTACGCGACTATATCACCTTCCTTGTTTTCCTTTGTTTGGCCCTTTTTGGCACTTGTTTGTTTGCACCTGCACTATAGAACCCCCTTTAGGCATCCCCCTTTATGCTACTTATCCCTCTGATCTCTCTCCTCAACTGAAGACCAGCAAGACAAGATGCACCAAGGAGTCTACTTCGGCGACCAACTAGCACTAAATACTTTTTGTTGCAGCCTCCTCGACCAAGTGAAACCCCGTAGAGTTATGTTTAACCCTCCAGACTAGAAACCCATTCCTAGACCCTTCGAGACTTCATGAGATACCCCAGCTTGAATCCTTAACCATGTGCTTAACCCACAGAATTGCAAGAGAACCAGTTAAGCCTCTGTAAACCTTGCACATCACTGGGTTCATTATGGAACTAGTGGACATAGTGAACAAGCACATTATCATCCTAATATAGCACAAGAACTGACGATGCCACAGGGAAGACCAGTTTGAGGATATAGGAATTGAGGACAAATGACTTGATGAGTTTATATCAATGACTTTGAGAATTATATGAGACTATTTGGTGGATTATGAGGCTTTCATATTGGTAGATGAACTTGGTGGGATCATTAATATAGAGTAGCATAGATTTCATTACCCCTGGATAAATTGGATTTAGTGGGACAATTAAGATCGCAAGCTGAATTCTTGGAAGTATGAGGATTTGACTTAGCCAGGGGATATTGATGGGAGATAGTTGACATTACCGTATTGACTTGGGGGAATAGATAGGAATTCTCGTTGGTCATGAGATTTGGATTCAATAGGTTATCCTAGTGGAATATGGATGCAGAGTAATTCTACATGGTTCGGAGTAAATTGTATTTAGACTGATGATGTTGATCACGATACCATGTTTCTCGGTGAACGATAAACTAAGGGATTGGATTAATTGTCGGAGTTGATTTAGGGATCTATATAAGCTTGACCTTGGAGTTTACTTGACCATGACAATGGAAATTGGTGAACTGACTATAGTAAAGATAACCCTTTTCAAGTATTTGAGGATTATAAGACATTAGAAGATCATGTGGGACACCATAAACATTGGATTCGTAGAATTAAATGGATTATGTAGTGATTGATGGAAGCTAATGGGCTGTTGGAGTTGATTCATAAGAAGGAAACAAGATCTTGGAGTGGCATACGACGTGTTTCCTTAGGGTAGAAATGCCTTAGACCTTGGAAGAGTAGGCTGAGCACTTGGATTGTCGCTAGTAGCTTGTATGTTCTACCCATGGATTTTTAGGGGTAGACATACATATGAGTTGGGGATTGTAGACATATATGATCCTGTTAAACCTCCTCTCATAAGTCCTGAGAATAACCATAGCATGAGTGATGATTGGAGCTGACCTACAAGAGTTGATGCTTTCGGTGGTATAAGGTTATTTGTTTAAAGGACTAGATAGAACAATTGGCATCTCAGGAACCGTGCTTAAGGATAAGGTGACAAACGTTCGCTCGCACACTAGAATCCCTGAAACCCTTAAGCCCTACCAAGCGACAACATGGTTGGGTCCTGACCTTGGGCCTTGAATCAGGGTCGAGAAGACCTTGGCCAATACTCAACCGTGACCACCGCCAATGCCTCAGCCCACTCTACGTACCCCATATGCTTCATAGAGTACTTAGGCAAGTTAGTTATCATCTTTAATTGAGGACATGCGTGTCCACTCGAAGACGGAAGAAGAGCACGAGCAACACTTGAGGATGGTCCTAGACAAGCTTCGAGAGCACCAACTATACGCCAAGTTCAGCAAGTGCGAATTTTGGCTGCATGAGGTTGGATTCTTGGGTCATGTTTTGACCAAAGAAGGATTGTCAGTCGATCCCGCTAAGATTGAAGCCGTGACTGAATGGGAATCCCCAAGCAATGTGAAGGAAGTCAGGAGCTTCCTCGGACTCGCAGGATACTACCGCAAGTTCGTTGAAGGATTCTCAAGCATTGCCCGACCCATGACTCCGCTCTTGAAGAAGGACAAGAAGTTTGAATGGACGCCGAAGTGCGAAGAGAGCTTCCGGGAGCTGAAGAAGAGACTGACCACCGCCCTTGTGCTGGCCACACCAAATATACACAAGGAGTTTGCGATATATTGTGACGCGTCAAGAACCGGACTGGGAGGTGTCCTGATGCAAGAGGGCAGAGTCGTAGCTTACCTTTCAAGGCAACTACAGCCTCATGAAGAGAACTATGCTACTCATGACCTCGAGTTGGCAGCTGTAGTTCATGCCCTGAAAACATGGCGACATTACCTCCTAGGGAAGCGGTGTGACATATACACGGATCACAAAAGTCTGAAGTATATTTTCACTCAGAAGGAATTGAACATGATGCAAAGAAGATGGCTAGAGTTGATCAAGGATTATGACCTTAGTGTTCAATACCACCCTGGAAAGGCTAATGTGGTAGCAGATGCATTAAGCAGAAAGGCTTGTTCCCTGAATGCTATGCTTAAGGACAGGCTACCCGCCTTGTATGTAGAACTTGAAAGCTTCGGGTTGGAACTGGTTGCACCAGGATTCTTGGGAAACCTCTAAGTTAGGCCTACCTTGATAGATGATGTTAAGGAAGCTCAGAAGGGACACGAAAGTATTGAAGGCATCAAGAGGAAGATCAAGGCAGGCAAGGCCCATGATTCTCAGAGGACGAGCAAGGAATTGTGTGGTTTGGGAATCGCATTTGCGTACCCAACAAGATTGAACTCAAGAATTTGATCTTGCAAGAAGCTCATGACACCCCGTATTACATCCACCCCGAAGGAACCAAGATGTATCAAGACCTAAAGGAAAGATTCTGGTGGCATGGCATGAAGAGAGAGATAGCCACTTTTGTCGCTAAGTGTGACATATGCCAAAGGGTCAAAGCTGAACATTAGCGACCCGCTGGATTGTTATAGCCTCTCAAGGTGCCTGAATGGAAATGGGATAAAGTCGGAATGGACTTCATCACTGGATTACCCAGGTCAAATAAGGGACATGACTCCATCTGGGTCATAGTCGACCATTTGACCAAAGTAGCCCACCTCATTCCTGTCAAAATGACTTACAAGGGAACCCAGCTCTTCCATGTCAAAGGAAAGCTCGCCCCAAGATACATCGGCCCCTTCAAGATCACTGACAGACGAGGAGAAGTGGCTTACCAGTTGGAACTGCCACCTGAACTATCCAATGTGCACCACGTATTCCACGTGTCACAACTCCGGAAGTGTCTCCGGGTTCCAGACAAGCATGATCTTTACAAGGACATCAATCACCAAACCATTGACCTTCAGCCTGATTTGACTTACCGTAAGAGGCCCATCTGCATTTTGGATGAGGATGAGCGAAGCACTCGAAGCCGCACCATCGAGTACTTCAAGGACCAGTGGAGCAACCACACTGAAGCAGAAGCAACATGAGGATTTGAAGACTACCCCAGATCCAAGTTTCTGTATCCCTTTCCGCGCCTAGTCTGGGAATCTCGGGGACGAGATTCTTGTAAGGGGGGTAGGTCTATCACACCCTGATTTTCATGCCACAACACTTAAGCTAATAAATCATGATAAAATGTGGTTTGACAAAAAAATTGAGTGTTTTGTCTTTGCTTTGATTGAATGTCTGACTGCTGTTTGCAAGTGCTCTAAAAATCAAATAAATCCTCCAACTCCTATACTTCATCTCCTTGCTCCAAACCCTCGAACCAATGATCATGCCATGTGTATAGGACATAAAAAATAATTTCTTACAAAAATAATTTGGCCAAATAGTATTTTCAAAAATTAGTTTTCCAAAAACCCCTGAATTGAGGTTTGTACTGCAAGTACTTAATTCAGGGCAGTAAAAATCTTTCCAAAAATATATTTGACTCCTATTAGATATAGGACACCCAAAAAACACAAAAATATGATTTTAAAAGTTACTTTCCTATTTTATTTAAAGGCTTTTTCTTAAGTCCAGAAATGGTCTTTAATAGGTAACAATTATGTTAATGCTTTACAAATATTTGGGAAAAACTAGGGAAACTTAGTAGACATATATTGTCCATATATAAGAGTTTCACCACATGGTCATGTTCAAGATATTGGTCAAATCCCTCAAAAACCCTTTCTGGATATTTCAAGCTTTTGAAATATTTACAAAGGAAATGTTCCCCAAAAATTCCAAGAAAATCCTAGCATGTCACATATGACATGTTTGATGATCTTGCCAAGTCTCATGTCATGGAGAATAGAATAACCCCATGAAACCCTCTCAAAACCACTTCTGTCCTTTTTCAAGTTTTAACAACTTTGCACTGTCAAACATGTCCAAATGCTCTCAAACTTGGTGCACATGCTAAAATGGTGTTAAAATGCATCTAGACCAAATGGCACAAGTTGGAGAGAATGTTATCTTGATCAAAGTGCCCCAAAACCCTCTCTGCCTAGAACCAAATTTGAACAACTCTACATTGGCAACTTTCTCCTTTTTATCTCAACTTTTGTGGACATGTTCATGACCTCAAATGATGACACTACACTAAGTGGTGCATCAAGGAGAATAGATTTGCATGACTAAATCTTGAAAAGTCCACTTCTGCTAATTTCTAGGGTTTACCAAAGTTGCATTGTCAACTTCCTCCAAATGAGCTCCAACTTGGTGATCAACCCCATTTCTATATGACACTTGATCCTGTTAATCTTCATATCATTTGGAATCCATTTGCTTGCCCAAACCACCATCAAACACCTTCTGGCAGAAACCTAAAATGCATGTTTCGTCCATTTCCACTAATCTCCATGAGCTCAACTTGTTCCCACAGCCCCATCTGGTCCTCCTCTAACCCCTGCATCTTTCCATGCCCGAGGAGCCATGATGATGGGGGTGAAAAGCTCTTTTTCCCTCTTTGGACAGCACCATTTCTCTCTCTCTCAACCTCCCTCCTCACTCCAGTGGATCCCCAGGGCATCCAATGCCATTGTCACATTGTTTACTCCCACCTGCAGCTTCCAGACACAAGTGGACGCGTGAGGACGCGAGAAAAAGCCGCGGGTGCCGGCCATTTGCATGCTCTGGAGCACGTCAGCGTGCTCCCGACAGTTGACGCCGCGCTCCCCCACCACCTCGAGCCTCCCCCTTGCGCCAGTCGAGGTGCCTCGACGTCCGCAACACGCCACGCCCCTGGCCCCCTCCTCCTTCTCCCTCCTGCTGCCTCCTTTCGCACGCACGCCGGCCGCCCGAGAGCTCCAATGGACGAGCTCACATGCGCGACGCCCTGACACTTCCCCTCTCCTTCTCTCCCTTCCTCTGGGCGTAGACCACCCCTACAAACACCCCGGACACGCCCATGTGAGCCCCCGTGGCTTGCAGCGACGGCAACAGCCTCGCCGACGCATGAGCTCATGGTGCACCTCGCCCCCTTACCTTAAAAGGCCACCCCGAGCTCTCTTTGGTTTCCGATGGCTCTCTCTCCCTCCTGCACGTCATCCCGACCGGCTCACTCCTCTCCCGTGCCCTCCATAGCCCTCCATGGCCGGAGAGCCGCCGCCGGCTTCGACCTAAATTCAACCGAGCCCGAGCTCTTCTCCCTCTCCTCTCTCCACCAGCAGGCTCCCCTGATCAAGGCGGAGCTCCCACGCTCTTCCCCTCGTCCGAGGACGCACCGTAGCGCCGTGCCCAATCTCGCCCGACGCCACTGTCCGCCGGCATCCAAGCCGCCATCGCCACGACCATCCCCGGCAGCCGTGGCATACACGAATGGATGCGGCGCTCGACGCCGAGCTCATCCATAGCCAGAGCGTCGCCGGAGGTGCTCCATAGCACCGGTAGTCGTCGTCGGGGCTCTCTGCTCCCTCGGCCAGGCGAGCGCGCGGGAGGAAGATGAAGATGATGACCTGCGGGCGGGCCCCGCTCGTCGGTGGCTCCACCCACCGGGCCACGCTGGCAAGTGGACACGGGTCCAGCTCGGGGTTGCCTCCCGTGCGGGAAGGCGTATTACCTCGGTACGCCTTCCATGTTGCCCCTGTCGCCCGCGCAGCCGAGCAGCTAGGCCGGCCCATGGCTATCTCTCGCCGGTGCGCAGGATAAGGGTAATGCCTTATATTTCTTTTTATTCTTTTCTAGTGAGTTTCTAAAATCCATAAATAATTCAAATTAACTCCAAATTTGATGATTCAAATTTCTAGTAGTTTCTAAATTCATTACCTATCACATGGTGCTACTTGCACATTTTTACAGAAATATTTCTTTCACAAATAATTAGCAAATCCTATTTTTCCATTTCTTTGATAAACTTTAGAAAATCACAGAGAGACCATTTTTTATCCAAATTCCATGATTCAAATCCTAGATGTCTAAAAGTTCAAAACTTAGTTTTTGAACATTTTTACTAATACTTTCTGTATCACCTCAAATAATGGTCTATTTCTTCATATATAGCCAACTTTGCAAATTCATAGAGAAATCATTTGAACTCCAAATCTAGTGAAACCAACTCCTAGGTGCCTCAAGAATCATTCTTTGTTAAATGGGTACCTTTTCTCATTTTCCAAAATAATTCTTCTGTACACTTCTTGCAATTCCATAAACCCCTTGATTCCATCATATCGTAATGTTCAGAAATAACCACTGACCCAATTCCAATGAAACCACTCTGGTTATTTTTCATATAACCAGAGATGTCCTAAAAAAGTCAAATTAATATTTTAGAGCACTTTTATTTCCTGCCTTGTTGTGTTGCTAATTATGGTTGCTTTCAACGATAGTTGACGAAGTAGACGAAATGCTTGGAGTTGGACCAGAGATATTTGAAGACCTCGAAGACTTTGTTAAAACAGGCAAACAGCCCTTTGACCATGATGAACCATTTTACATCATGATGGCATTTTCGTTGCTTCACTGAGTGCATGATATACCTTGAATGGCAACCTTGCTAGGCTTGCCTCCGTTGCATACTCCATTGATACTTGCATTGTTCATGACTCTACCCTTGCTTAGTTGTGTTGGTGGGTTGTAGAAATATGCTATAGTAAATGGCTACGCAAAGTGGGTCAGGGTTATGCATGGAAAGAAACAAGTGTGGGTTGACATACTTGCAAACAGCCCAGTGGGTGCCACTAATGCCCCTGGGAGATGATGATGAACTAGGTCACTACTTGGTGGAGAGGTAGTGTACCGAGGCTCGATAAAAGTGTTGTTTACAGAGACGGATTAGATTTAAGATTTGTCGACTGTCCCAACCTTACATGCGCAACCACTCTACCCTTATATGGGAAAGGGCATTATTGATTACCTAGGCCGATACTAGCTTGGAGCCCGCATTACTAGTGACGGGGGAGAGTTGGTGCTCTCTCTCGGGACGGGGTCGTGCCAGGTAGGGCGGCCATGACTGTTTTTTACAAGGCACCGGATACACCGTTGTGTCCCCTCTCGGATGTTACGATCTCGAGTGAGTCTCGTATGATGTACATCATGAGGATACGGAACAACGAGTGGACTCTTTGTTAGTGTCGTCTAGGGAAAGATAGTGATCGGGTGCTTACCCCGGGTACTTGAGGTACCACGGGTCGTGGATGACACGGAAGTTCCCCGGATCTTGTGGGTAAAGTGTGCAACCTCTGTAGAGTGTAAAACTATTCGAATAGCCGTGTCCATGGTCAAGGACAGTTGGGTGGTGCTGCTTAGACTACGTCCATATGTTTCTGACAAACAACACGGTTTGGTAAATCTATTGACGTGATTCGTGAGGAAGTCACAATGAGCTTGAGCATGTGTTGTTCATAACTCTCTCTCGATGTTGATGTCTGTAACCTCCTAATACTTGTTGCAGACGCATTCATATCCTTGGTAAATGTTGATCATACTTGCATGAGAAAAACTAGCTTTCTGAAAAAATGCCAAATTAGCAGTAGTGCCTTGCATAATTTTTCTGTTATCACCCTTGGGTTGCTTGCGAGTACATTCAAAGTACACATTGGCTTGCCACTGGTTATTTTATTGGCCAGGCATGAAAGAACAGGGTATAATGAAGAACTCCTCGGTGACGAACATGCGAGCTAGGACGCTTCCTAGTCAGAATGCCTGTAGGGTTAAGGCAGATGGCATGGGTTCAAGTTACCGACGAAGATTTCCGTTGCGATGTTATACTCAAGACTTGACCATAATGGTCCTACTTGTGTAAAACGGTATGTATGGATGTAAGACTCTTGTTATTCAGCTTTTGTGTGTTCAGTGAGCATTGATCTCTGGGATCACTGTACACGTGCATTCGGTGATTACGACTTATGAGTCGGGGTCCCCACACCATGGCCTCCATTGCCATTGTGACAACTTCACGGGTGTCTCTCTTCAACTCACCCAATGAGAGCATCACCGCCAAGTGCCTCATGGCTAAAGCCACCAACAAGGTAACCCCCAATATCAAAACTACCATCATTAATCATCCTTCTCCGACAGATAGCATTAATGAACTTGAGGGAGCTAATGTGGAGGCTAATGAGTTTGAGGCCTTTATGGGCAAACTCAAGGGAAAATCCAAGAAGCACTTTGTTGCTCTCTTGGAACAACTTGGTGAAGCCAATGACATGATCGAGGCTCACGAAGACACCATCACTAAGATGGAAGGGCATAGTCGTGACTATGCCGATGAGATTTCGGATCTTTCCAATGCTCTTGAGGAAGAGCGTGGTCTTCGTTTGGCTCTTGAGGAGTCACACAACGTTGATCATGCTAAGTTAAAGAAAGATTATGATCATGTCCTCATAGTTTCTCATGTGCTAAACTCTGAGAAGGCCGAACTTGAGGTTGATCTTGCTAGACTCAAAGAGGAGTTTGATCTACTTGACAAGGCTCACAAGGTCTTGAAGGGTGCTCATGCTAGCCTCAAAGAGTCCCATGATCAACTTCAAGTAAAGCTAACCAAGGAAAAATCCACTTTCCCTCGGATGATGTTAATTGATAATGCAAATGCTACTAACCCGTGTTGTGAGCATGTGCATCTCGTTGAGGAGAACGCTAAGCTAAAGGGGCAACTTGAGAGAGGTTTTGCGACTTGCATACAAGGCAAGAAGAACCTCAACGATCTCTTGATCAACCAAAAGGGAGTTGTGGCCAAGGAAGGGGTTGGGTACGTGCCCGACTCCAAGAACAAGAAGAAGAATGACAAGACCAAATGACCTCCTCCTCTCATGCAAACCTTTGTGAAGGAGGGAGAGAGTGCCTCCGAGGAGAAGAAGAAGAACAATGTCAAGAAGGGCAATGTCACCCCTCCCAACAAAGCCGGCGATTTTAATCCTTCTTATGTGTTATGTCGTGCTAGTGATGGGCATGTTTATGCCAAATTTGTTGGTTCTCTTCATGAGTACATTGAATGGTCTATTTGGGTTCCAAAGACCCTTGTTACTAACATCAAAGGACCCATTACAAAATGGGTACCTAAAACCAAGCATTGATCTCTTGTAGGTGTTTGCTTCCGGTGGGGGATCATGGTTGCTCGATAGCGGAGCTACAAATCATATGACCGAAAGCAAGGACTTGGTGGTGGACGTGCACAAGGTTCCATCTATGCCCACCAATGTCGAGTGGGGTGACGCCTCATCTTCTAAGGTATTGGGACTTGGCAAGGTGGTCATCTCTCATGATCTCACGATCGAGAAGGTCATGCTTGTTGAGTCCCTTGCATACAATTTACCTTCCGTTCGTCAACTTGCAATCATGGGCTTTGCAACTTTCTTTGATATCGATACCGTGGCCCTCTTGTGGAGCAAGACTCTTAAAGTAGCCTTCGTTGGGCATGTCGAGAACGGTCTATATGTGATTAACTTTTCGGAGCGACCCACTAAGACCGCGACATGCCTAATGGCTAAAGTTGATGTGGGATGGCTTTGGCATCGCCGTTTAGCCCATGTAAATATGAGATCTTTGCAAAGTCTTCTCAACGGGGACCATGTCCGTGGACTAACGAATGTTAGTTTTGCTAAAGATCATGCTTGCAGTGCCTGTATCAAAGGAAAGCTACATGATAAGGCTCACCCTCCCACGACTATCATTTATTTGAAGAGGCCTTTGGAGCTCCTTCACATGGATCTCTTTCGGCCTCCATCCTTCGATAGTCTTGGAGGTAGGAAGTATTTCTTGGTGATTGTGGATGACTACTCAAGGTACACGTGGGTGTATTTCTTCAAGAGGAAGAGCGAGACCCAACAAACCGTCATTGACTTTGCAAATGAAGCACAACGTGAACACAATGCAAAGATCTTGACAATAAGAAGTGACAATGGCACCGAGTTCAAGAACTACACCTTGGATGAATTTCTTAGTGATGAGGGAATCAAGCATCAATATTCCGCACCCTACACCCCTCAACAAAACGGTGTTGCAGAGAGGAAGAACCGGACGTTGATGGATGCGGCAAGGACCATGATGGCGGAGTTCAAGTCTCTGTACAACTTTTGGGCCGAAGCCATCAACATCGCGTGTCATTCATCCAATCGGCTCTACCTCCGCAAGGGCTTGAACAAGACTCCATACGAGATACTCACCGGTAACAAGCCCAACCTCAAGTACTTCCGGGTATTCGGGTGTAAGTGTTTCATTCTCAAGAAAGGTGTTCGGTTGTCTAAATTTGAGGCTAGAGCTTATGAGGGCATATTTGTTGGCTATGCTACAAACTCTCATGCTTACCGTGTCCTCAATAAATCCATGGGACTTATTGAGGAGACGTGTAACGTGGAGTTTGATGAGAATAACGGCTCCCAAGTGGAGCAAAGTGGCACTTGTGATGTAGGTGATGAAATTCCTCCCCAAGCCATAGGAAGAATGGGTGTTGGCTTTATCCTACCCATTGAGGAACCCCTTTTGGCCGAAGGAGAAGGACAAAGCTCCACTCAAGTGGAGCCATCACCAACCCAAGGCCCACACGCTTCCGAAGTTCAACATGAAGGCCCTCATCTTCAAGAACATGACCAAGGGCAAGATCACGCTCAAGACGGTGTTGACACATCAGGTGATGCCCAAGGTCAAGTTCTCTCCTCCGAGCAAGTTCAAGAACAAGAACAAGCCCAAGACGACGCTCAAGATGATCAAGTGACCACTCCTCGTCTCACCCCGAGGAGGAATTAGAGCGTCGTGCCGCCAAGGTTGCTTCCAAGCTCTCCACCAAGGATCATCTCATGACGAATGTGCTTGGAAGCTTAAGAAAGGGGGTAAGCACTCGTAGACAATTAGCAAATTATTGTGAGCATCATGCATTTTTCTCTTGTGTGGAACCCCACAAGGTCTATGAAGCGCTAGAAGATTCGGATTGGCTCAATGCCATGCATGAAGAACTCAACAACTTCGAGCGCAACAAAGTCTGGAGATTGGTGCCAAGACCAACCGGGAATCACAATGTCATAGGAACCAAGTGGATATTTAAGAACAAGCAAGATGCCCATGGGATTATCATTCGCAACAAGGCTCGTTTGGTAGCACAAGGCTACTCCCAAGTCGAGGGTATCGACTACGGTGAAACCTTTGCTCCCGTTGCTCGTCTTGAATCCATTCGCATGTTGATTGCATATGCTTCTCATCATAACTTTAAGTTACAACAAATGGATGTGAAGAGTGCTTTTCTTAATGGTCCTATTAATGAATTGGTTTACGTCAAGCAACCCCCCGGGTTCGAGGATCCCTACTTTCCCGATCATGTGTATCAATTTGATAAGGCACTCTATGGCCTTAAACAAGCCCCACATGCGTGGTATGACCACCTTAACGAGTTGTTACAAGACCGTGGTTTTGAAGTTGGGCTAATCGACCCCACTCTTTTTACTAAGAAGGTCAAAGGGGAGTTGTTTGTGTGCCAATTATATGTTGATGATATTATCTTTGGTTCTCCTAACAAAGCTTTCAATGAGGAATTTGCCTCTCTCATGACCTCAAAGTTCGAGATGTCCTCCATGGGAGAGTTGAAGTTCTTTCTAGGGTTCGACGTGAAGCAAAGAAGAGAAGGAACCTTCATCAATCAATCCAAATACACTCAAGACATGCTCAAGAGATTCAAGCTAAGTGACATCAAGCCGGCTTCCACTCCAATGCCCACCAAGTGCCAACTTGACTTAGATCCCAATGGTAAAGTGGTGGATCAAAAGGTATATCGCTCCATGATTGGATCCTTGCTTTACCTTTGTGCATCTAGACCGGACATCATGTTGAGTGTGAGAATTTGTGCATGGTTTCAAGCCGCACCTAAGGAAAGTCACTATGTGGTGGTCAAACGAATCTTTCGATATTTGGCTCATACCCCAAACTTTGGCTTATGGTACCCAAGAGGATCAAACTTCAAGCTTGTAGGGTACTCGGATTCTGATTGGGCGGGAGACAAAGTGGATAGGAAGTCCACTTCCGGAGGGTGCCAATTCCTTGGTTGCTCTTTGGTAAGTTGGTCTTCCAAAAAGCAAAGTTGTGTGTCTCTCTCGTCCACTGAGGCGGAGTATGTTGCCGCCGGTAGTTGTTGTGCACAACTCCTATGGATGAGGCAAACTTTAAAGGATTACGGTGTCACTTGTGACAAAGTGCCTCTTTGGTGTGACAATGAAAGTGCCATCAAGATCTCTCTCAACCCGGTGCAACACTTCAAGACGAAGCACATTGAGATTCGGTATCACTTCATCCGGGATCACATTAGGCGAGGAGAGATTGAGCTCAACTATGTCAACACTCATGACAACCTTGCAGATATTTTCACGAAGCCCTTGGATGAAGCAAGATTTCGCGAGTTAAGGCATGAGCTAAATATCATTGATTCGAGCAATGTGGCTTGAACCCTTGCACACCCCACCACGCTTAATTTGTTGTCTAGTTTAGGTGTAGGCATGGATATAGGGGGAGTGTTGTTCTCTCAATGAACTCTCCCTCCCCCCATTATGCATAAATTTATCAAGTCTTTCACTTTAGCCATTGTTGATGGTACTTGTGTTTCAAAGATGAGTTTTGGTCATGGGCCCAAGGTTAAAATCTTCGCAGCGCCATACCACTTGACTCAAACATAGGTGGCCTCGGCCACAACCCTCTTTTGAAGAGGTGTGTCTTGGTCGTTTGCTCATGTGCTCTCTTTTCTTGCCGTTTGTGTCTTTCCTTCGAGAAAAAGCCTTGTTTGTTTGGTTGCCGTGGCGTGCTGGGTGGTACTACCGCTGGTGGTGCGTGGTACTACCGCTCATAAGCGGTACTACCGCCCCCCAGCACGGTACTACCGCTGAGGGATGGGACCAGGGGGTTATATTGGGGCAGGGGGAGGTTTCTTCTCCCCCATACCCATTCGCCCCCCTCTTTCTTCTTCCTCTCTCCAGCCTCCACTCGCCGCGGGAGGGCTCTGGCGGATCTCCGTCTCCGAGGTGTCCCTCTCCATTTCCTTTGGTGGAGTCGATCCCCACCCCGTTCTCTTGCCATGGATGCCGGTATTGCCCCCGTTCCTTCTTTCCTTTTGTCTCATTTTCAGATCTTGTTTCTTAGGGGCAATGGTGGTTGCATCTCTAGATTTTTGGCTAAATCTAGGCTTGAGTTGGTTGGAGAAGGCAACTAGACTATCTCGATTAGAGTTTGGTAGGAATATTTTTGAATTTGGCAGGCCGGTAGTGCCGGATCTGACCACGATAGTAGGAAACCGCTGTTTCTCCGCCTCGTGCTGTAGGAAACTGTTGTTTCTCTGCCTCCAGCAGTACTACCGCTCTCGTTGGAGTGGTACTACTGCTTGGGCTCGAGCAATACTACCGCTCTCGTTGGAGCGGTACTACCGCTTGACCTCGAGCGGTACTACCGCTCTCTTTGGGGCGGTACTACCGCTTGGGCGGTACTACCTCTTGGGCGGTACTACCGCGGGCATGTCACGGTACTACCGCTGCATGCCAAATTCCATCAAATTCCTACCTTACCTTGATTATTTTTGTTGTGTTTGTTGGCTTATGCTCGTTCTTTTTGGTTGTTTTTTCTTGTGTTTGGCTCCAGGTGATGACCCTTCTGAGCATCAAGCTCACCGTATCAACCTCGGACGTGCAACATAAAAATGCTACCGCACCTCTGAGCCAGCCGGTGGTTCCTCGAGCACCCAACTGCCTCCAGCAAGCGCATCTGCAAGTGTTCCTCCACCTCCTCAGCAATCGAAGAGATCCGCCAACAAGCCCAAGGGGAAGACTGTGACTGAGATGACCAACAAGGAGTTTGGGGAGAAGCGTCGCCGCAACCCCTATGCGGGGGACAAAGAACCCACTTTGGTCAACCGCCCGTTCTGGAACCGTTTTCAGTTTTCCATCTACTTTGATGTGATCAAGGCCAAGAAGAATCTCTTTGTTGATGTTCGCTCCATTGACACTGATGCTATGGCGAAGGACCCGGAGTACTTTGGCGAAGCCCTTCAGATGTGCACTCAGCTGAACATTCTCAGGATCATGTAATTCAACAAGGATTTCGATGCGGATTTGGTGGCTCAATTCTATGCCACAGTCCATCTTGGGGCGGATGTCGACAGGACTCTGACATGGATGACCAATGGCAAGCTGCTTTCCGTCAAGTGGAAGGCTTTCATGGAGTTACTTGATGTGGTGGATCACGGGCTTGAGACTCCTGTCGGTTTCCGCCCTCACCGCAATGCTACGTCCACCCACAAGCAGGCCCTTTGGCCCTACTGCACTGTGAAAGTTCACCCAATAACTGAGAAGAAGACCTATGAGTTGCCTCCGTATCTAGACATTCTTCATCGCATCTTCCATGAGACTCTCTTCCCTCGGATCGGGAATCTGGATATGGTCCACTCTTACCTCGTGGACATGCTCCTTTTCTGTCAGCATGAGAAGGAAGCAAGCACTGGAGAGAGCCTGGATATTTCTCATGTCATGTGGTCTGAACTTCTCTCTGCCGTGTCTGAGCGCAAGTGCCCAATATATGTTCCATTCATCATGAGGCTCATTGAGAGGGCCTGGGCACAGACCTATCCCAGAGTGTTGCTAGAGACTGGAGACTTGCTTTCTCATGAGATCAAGTGTCTGAGGAAGAAGGACAATTGGGTCACCCCAGCACCTCAAACACAGGGTCCGTCTGCTGCTGCTGCTACTGCTGCCATGGAGACCGAGGGTGGGGAAGCCACTGATGATCACGAGGAGGATATTGGCCCCTCTAGTGCTGAACCCTCGTGGGCGAAGAAGCTTAAAAACAAGTTGAAGAAGCTTTTCTGCATGGAGTCTCATGGTCAGTACATGACTCATGTGGCGGAGAAGCATGCCAGGATGCGCCACAAGGAGCTCATGCTCAGTTGGGAGCGACAGTTGCCAGTGGTTCTGAGGGTCAGATCACTGAAGAGGAGGAGTGGATTCATCAGCACTGCCCTTGGACCGACTCCGACGCCGAGCAGTTTTCGACCAACGACGGAGATGCAGACGATCACGCTGAGATTTGATGTTTCGAGATCCTCAGCTTGCCATCACCTGGAGTTGTAGCGTCGCTCTTTTCCCTTTTTTGGTGTCTCGCTGCCAAAGGGGGAGAGAGTGTAGGGATTTGTGTCGTGCTTTGTGTTTGTCGTCTTGTGTTTTCTTGTGTGTTCTCTCGGTGTCTTTGTTTGGTTTGGTTTGGTGCCCGTGAGACCTAAGTTCTAGACATATGGTGTGAGACATATGTTCCCTATCGCTACCCTATTACTTATGTCTATTCAGTACTGTAGTTTATTATGAGTTGCATGCTTGTCCTGTTATATTCTCTTCTCTCATATATCTTGTGCTTAGAATTGTGCTTAGAATTGTTGGACTATAAAATATAGGGGGAGTGTTGATTCGGATGTGTGTGTCTTGCTTTCTGAATGCTCCTCTAACCAGGTGCACACATTCTGGGGGAGCCCGTCTATATTTTGTAGTTCTTAGTTTTCTTTCTTTTATTTCTTTTCCTTGCGCAAATCCCTAGTTGTCATCAATCCACCAAAAAGGGGGAGATTGTTATGGCATATCTCTCTCAAGGTAGTTTTGGTGATTGATGACAACATGTTTGCGGACTAATCATGTGCTTTGAATAGTTCACAGATTCACCCTTGGCACGAAACGTTTCCTTCCCTTCGGAGTGTCCTTCAAGACGGTGTAGCTCTTTCGTTTCTCTCTCGGTGGACTAGTTGCGTAGAGGGCACCGTACTATCAAGAGGGGGTCAGCTGGGGTTTTGCATGGGTGGAATCAACACGTACACATCAGCTTCTCACCCTCCGAGCTTGTCCATTCCTTTGAAGAGGTCTCTCCACTTTTCCTTGTCCTGTCTGGGTCCCAGCGGTAGTACCGCGCAACCCAGCCGTAGTACCGCTGAGGAGACACAAGCGGCAGTACCGCTCCACAGCGGTAGTACCGCCCTTGTCTCCACAGCAGTAGTACCGCTGGGGTGCCTAGCACCATCGCCTCGTCCTCAGCCTCATTGGAGAGATTCTCTCTCTCTCTCTCTCTCTCTCTCTCTCTCTCTCTCTCTCTTCAGTGTCCCAGCGGTAGTACCGCACTACCAGCGGTAGTACGGCCGAAGGGTCACAAGCGGCAGTACCGCTCCATAGCGGTAGTACCGCCCGTGACCCCGCTGTCGTAGTACCGCTGGGCTGTCTGGCTCCTACCGTCTCGGCTCGAGGGGTCTTTTTCTCGTGTCGGGTTTTGCGGCACTAGTTGCGGTTGTAGAGGCGGTAGTACCGTTTCAGGAGCGGTAGTACCGCCCCTACCACCGCGGTAGTACCGCGTTGGGTCCTATTCCCTACTAGTCTCCTCTGCGCGGTAGTGCCGCTGGCTGGTGCGGCAGTACCGCTGACCTAGCGGTAGTACCGCCCCCTCTTAGCGGTAGTACCGCCCTGTGCAGGGCTGGTTGGTGGGGGGCAACGGTTGGATTGTTGCCCCCACTATAAAAGGGAGTCCCCTTCTTCTCTTTGACCTACCTCTTCCTCCCCCAAGCTCCATTAAATGCTCCAAGCTCCATTTTCGCCCGATCTATCTCTCTAGCCAATCAAACTTGTTGATTTGCTCGGGAGTGGTTGAGAAGGCCCCGCTACACTTCCACCAAGGGATTTTCGATTCTCCCACTCATCCCTAGCGGATCTTGTTACTCTTGGGTGTTTGAGCACCCTAGACGGTTGAGGTCACCACGGAGCCATAGTCCATTGTGGTGAAGCTTCGTGGTTTTATTGGGAGCCTCCGATTAAGTTGTGGAGATTGCCCCAACCTTATTTGTAAAGGTTCGGTCGCCGCCTTCAAGGGCACCAATAGTGGAATCACGACATCTCGCATTGTGTGAGGGCGTGAGGAGAATACAGTGGCCCTAGTGGCTTCTTGGGGAGCATCGTGCCTCCACACCGCTCCAACGGAGACGTACTTCCCCTCAAAGGGAAGGAACTTCGGTAACACATCCTCGTCTTCACCGGATCCACTCTTGGTTATCTCTTACCTTTACTTGTCAAGCTCTTTAGGGTTACTTCTCTTGCTTGCTTGTTTGCTTGTTGGTATTGCATCATATAGGTTGCTCACCTAGTTGCACATCTAGACAACCTACTTTGATGCAAAGTTTAATTTGATAAAGAAAAGTTAAAAATTGGTAGTTGCCTATTCACCCCCCCCCTCTAGTCAACCATATCGATCCTTTCACCAACTACAGTTTTGATCCATGGGCATAGACCAATTTAGGACAAAAGCCTAAGCTTGGGGGAGTGCGTATTTCTCACCGACATTACATTCATGTTCACACACTCATGACAGTTGTCGGTGCTCATACTTTTTCATTATATCATCCATGGTAGTTTATTTTCCTTTTAAGCTTTCTTCTTGTGTGTTTGAAAAACCTTAAGAAAAAAATAAAATTAGTTGTAGCTAAAAGCTAGTTTACTTTCTATGCTTGTAGTAGTAATTAAAAAGAAAACCCAAAAAGATTTCTCGTTCTTCTTTTGCTTGTTGGGAGCTTTCCCGTGTAAATAGTTTTATTTCTTTTCTTTCCTTTGGGGGTCGAGAGGAGGAGACCATAATGAAAATATTGAGTGGCTCTCTTATGCATTATTGTTGATCTAACAAAGAGCACATATTACCTTGTCTTCTCTCTTGAATTGAATGCTTGCAGATTCCAGCTTAGTCCAATGCACATGCACTATTATTATTATTATTATCCACACTATTCGGTCGTGCAAGTGAAAGGCAACAATGATGATATATGATGAATTGATTGAGATGAGAAAAGCTGGTATGAACTCGACCTCTCTTGTTTTTGTAAATATGATTAGTTCATCGTTCCTGATTCAGCCTATTATGAAAGAAACATGTCTGCAATGACAATTAGAGACTATAGTTGCTTATGCCATGCTTAATTAGCTAGGAGTTTATAATGGTTTACCTTGCATGCCAACAAGCTATTAAAATGGTTGTGATGTGGTATGATGGGGTGGTATCCTCCTTTGAACGATTCGAGTGGCTTGATTTGGCACATGTTCACGCATGTAGTTGAAACAAAATCAACATAGCCTCTACGATATTTATGTTCATGCTGCATTATATCCTACTCATGCTTGCATTCGGTGTTGATTAATTTTAATGCATGTTCATGACTGTTGTCGCTCTCTAGCTGGTCGCTTCCCAGTCTCTTTCTAGCCTCCACTTGTACTAAGAGGGAATACTGCTTGTGCATCCAATTCCATAAACCCCAAAGTTATTCCATATGAGTCCATCATACCTACCTATATACGATATCTACCTGCCGTTTCAGGTAAATTTGTATGTGACAAAGTCTAAACCTTCAAATAAACATTCTGTTTTGTATGCTCGAATAGCTCATGTATCAACTAGGGTTGTCTATATCCTCCATGATAGGCGGGTTATTCTCAAGAGGAGTGGACTCCATTCTCATTCACGAGAAAATGGCTGGTCACCGGGATGCCTAGTCCCATGCTCAAATCAAATCAAAATAATTGCAAACAAAACTCCCCCAGGATCGTTGTTAGTTGGAGGCACCCGTTGTTTCGGGCAAGCCATGGATTGCTGCTTGTTGGTGGTGGTGGGGGGGGGGTATAAACTTTACCATTCTGCTTGGGAACCGCCTATAATGTGTGTAGCATGGAAGATATCGAGATCTCTTGGTTGTTATGTTGACAATGAAAGTATAGCGCTCAAAATATTATTCATATCTATTTCAAAACCGAGCTCGGGCACCTCTACAAATCCCTGCTTCCCTCTGCGAAGGGCCTATCCATTTACTTTTATGTTGAGTCATCATCCTCTTATTAAAAAGCACCAGTTGGAGAGCACCGCTGTCATTTGCATCCATTACTGTTAGTTTACATTGAGTATGACTGTGACTGGATCTCCTTTGCCATAAATTACAATGTCTAGTCAGTCCTTGATCTTTAAAGGTGATCTGCATTTATGTTTTGTGGCCTCAGAAAGGGCTGGCGAGATACCATATTTTTATATCATATTATGATTGTTTTGAGGAAGTGTTGTCATCCGAGATTTAATATTATTGCTCGCTAGTTGATTATGCCATTGATATGGGCAAACATGAGACCTAAATGTTATTGTGAATATGGTTAGTTCATAATCTTTGCTGAAAACGTGAATGCTGGCTTTACATATTTACAACAAGAATAGCAAACAGAGTTTGTAAAAGTTTTTCTTTATCACTTTCAGTTTATCAACTGAATTGCTTGAGGACAAGCAAAGATTTAAGCTTGGGGGAGTTGATATGTCTCCGTCGTATCTAATTTTCCAAACACTTTTGCCCTTGTTTTGGACTCTAACTTGCATAATTTGAATGCAACTAACCCGGGCTGACTCTATTTTTAGCAGAATTGCCATGGTGTTATTTTTGTGCAGAAATAAAAGTTCTCGGAATGACCTGAAAATCAGCGGAGAATATTTTTGGAATATATAAAAAATACTGGAAGAAGAATCCACGTCAGGGGGCCCACACCCTGTCCACTAGGATGGGGGGCGCGCCTCCCCCTGGGCGCACCCCCTGCCTCGTGGCCCCCCTGAAGCTCCACCGACCTCAACTCCAACTCCATATATTCACTTTCGGGGAGAGAAAAATCAAAGAGAAGGATTCATCGTGTTTTACGATACGGAGCCGCCGTCAAGCCCTAAACTCTCTCAGGAGGGCTGATCTGGAGTCTGTTCGGGGCTCCGGAGAGGGGAATCCGTCGTCATCGTCATCATCAACCTTCCTCCATCACCAATTTCATGATGCTCACCGCCGTGCGTGAGTAATTCCATCGTAGGCTTGCTGGACGGTGATGGGTTGGATGAGATTTATCATGTAATCGAGTTAGTTTTGTTAGGGTTTGATCCCTAGTATCCACTATGTTCTGAGATTGATGTTGCTATGACTTTTCTATGCTTAATGGTTGTCACTAGGGCCTGAGTGCCATGATTTCAGATCTGAACCTATTATGTTTTCATGAATATATGTGAGTTCTTGATCCTATTTTGCAAGTCTATAGTCACCTATTATGTGTTATGCTCCGTTAACCCCGAAGTGACAATAATCGAGACCATTACCGGTGATGACCGTAGTTTGAGGAGTTCGTGTATTCACTATGTGTTAATGCTTTGGTCCGGTACTCTATTAAAAGGAGGCCTTAATATCCCTTAGTTTCCAATAGGACCCCGCTCCCACGGGAGGGTAGGACAAAAGATGTCATGCAAGTTTTTTCTATAAGCACGTATGACTATATTCGGAGTACATGCCTACATTACATTGATGAACTGGAGCTAGTTCTGTGTCACCCTATGTTATAAATGTTGCATGATCGATCGCATCCGACATAATTCTCCATCACCAATCCAATGCCTACGATCTTTTCATATATTGTTCTTCGCTTATTTACTTTTCTGTTGCTACTGCTACAATCACTATAAAACAAAAAATATTACTTTTGCTACCGTTACCACTACTATCATATTACTTTGCTACTAAACACTTGCTGCAGATATTAAGTTTCCAGGTGTGGTTGAATTGACAACTCAGCTGCTAATACTTGAGAATATTCTTTGGCTCTCCTTGTGTCGAATCAATAAATTTGGGTTGAATACTCTACCATCAAAAACTGTTGCGATCCCCTTACTTGTGGGTTATCATCAAACATTTCCGTTTTCGGTCTACGAGGGTACATAGACACACTCTCCTCCTTGTTGCTATGCATCTCCTAGATAGATCTTGCATGAGCGTAGGAATTTTTTTGAAATTGCATGCTACATTTCCCAACAATAGCACCATGCAATGTCCTCCTAGGTTCTTCGGTGCTTCGAGTTCCTAGACAGCTCTCAGGCAGTCGGTAGCAAATGTACTCTTTCCAGGCCCAGGTCTTCGCTCAGGTCTAATGCTTCACGGCATGCAAGAGCCTCCAGTGTTTCAGCATCAGTGATCCCCTCGAAAACAACTATCGAGGCCCCCTGGAACCTTCCAAGTTCGTCGCGGCAGACCGCTCCTATAGCTCCTTTGCTTTGTGTCTTCGCCACTGCCACATCAACATTCATCTTGTAATAGTTGGTCCTGGGGGAATCCACCTAGGCACCACACGGGTCACCACTCGGTTCACCTTGCCCTTGTCGTCCAACACACTAGGGGAAGCCTAATCTCACTTCTGTTGGGCTGGCTTCATTAGTTTGTTTTTCTTTTGTTTTATTTACTTCTCTAGACTAAAAAAAATCTACTCTTCTATATATTTCGGAAATATTCTAAATATATAGTATATTCCAAGAATTAATTAATGAAAAAAATCCAAATGTTCACCGTGCATTTAAAAGATGATAAGGTAGTATAAAAATTTGTTCACGTAATTATTAACAAATGTTCATATCATACATAAACTGTTTCACACGTATTAAGAAAATGTTTCAAGTGTATTCGTAAAATGTTCAACATGTATTCAAAAGAGTTTAATCTATATTGAAAAAATGTTCAAACATGTATTTTGAAAACAATGCACATCATGTACTGAAAAATGTTCAACGTGTATCAGAAAGTATTCAACGTCTTTCACAAAAAAATAATTCAACGTGTATTCAAAACAATGTACAACGCGTATTCAAAAAAAATGTTCACGTCTATGTGAAAAAATGGTCATCCTGTATTTTTAAAAATGTTCAAGGTGTATATATAAAATGTTTCACATGTATTAACAAAATGATCAACCTAGATTCAAAAAATGTTCATGTCATCTTAAAAAAACAATCACATGTTTCAAAAATATATTCGTGACATTTTTGGAAAATATTTATACAATGTAAAAAAATATTCACGTAATTTTCCTAAAAATGTTTTGAACCATTAAAAATGTTCTTGACATTTAAAAATCCAAAACTTTCAAAGAAAATGTTCCTGAGTTTTTCAAAGAGTGTTAATAAAATGTAGTAAAATATTCACATATTACAAAACAAATTCATACAATTCAAAAAAGGTTCAACGTCAATTTTTAAAGGCTTAACATTTCTTCAAAAAATATTTAAACATGTACTTGAAAAAAATCTTCATCATGTATTTTAAAAATGTTCAAAATGTATCAAAACCGTTACAGATGTATATGAAATTCATACAAGTTTTTAAAAAAATTCATGTATTTTAGAAAGTAAAGTAAGAAATAAAACCACATAGAAATAAAAGACGAAAGGAGCATACAAAAACGTTCTGAAGTCGGTTCAAACAGGTCCACAAAATCTTCCTAATACCGCTCCAGGGAGTTACAGTGTGCGGTTGGCTTATTTAACGGAGCGCTAAAGGCATAGCCTCCCAGTGCTGGATTTCACCGCAATTCGTATTCGGTGCCTTAGAGCATCTCCAACAGGCGCCTAAAAAGAGCTTCGCGTATTAAAATTTTGTTTTTTGGGGCTCCGCACAACTCCAGCAGATGCTGTAGCGCTAAAAAAATTTGAGCACGCGCTGAAAAACGCTATCACGCGCAGCATATTTTGGGCTTCGGATTACGCGCGCTTCACAATTTGCACTGTATGCTTTTTGTGCATGCGTTTTTGGGCGTCTGCAAAAACGATGTTGGTCCCGGCGCACTAAAAGTGCTAAAGTGGCGCGCTATAACTTTTATTGGGCGCTAAATTTTTGTGTAGCCGTTGGAGATGCTCTTAGGCGTTATTTGTTCTTTAACCATAGGTGGCCCTCATCTCACATCTTATGTACACTTCGCGGCCCATGCGGGCTTTTTTCCCACCAGTTTGGGGAACTTGTTCAAATCGGTTTTTCTTGAGGGGTGTTTCCCCAGTATTACCATAATGGGTTTAGTTTGTTTCTTTGCATTTCCTTTCCATTTTTTCCAATTTTTTCTGTTCCATTTTGTTTTTCCTTTTTCATAGTTTCTTAAAAACGCATTTCTCCTATTTTGTTTTCTTATCATTCTTTTTTTCCTTTCCCTTTACTCGGTTTTCTTCAAATAAGGAAACCTTTTCAAATTCAAAAATGTTTTTCAAATTTGTGAACATTTAAAAAAATGAAAATCTTTTCTCAAATTTGTAAAATTTTTAAATTTATAAAGTTTTTTCATTTTTGTGAACTATTTTCAAATTCGTATTTTTTCTGAAAGTTATGATTTTTTTCCAAAACATCGAACTTCTTTAAAATCACATTTTCTAAAACTATTGTCAATATTTTTAGAATTCACGAACTTTATAAAAATTTTATTTTTGTTCAAATCCGTGTACTTTTCATCAAATTATGAATATTTTCCAAATTTCAAAACATTTTCCATGTTGCTAAACTTTTTTCTCAAATTTGTGATCGTTTTCAAAATACATGAAAATTTTCAATTTCATCTTCCTTTCAGATTCATGATTTTTCTAAAAGTTAGTGATCAATTGATCAACGGTCAAGCGCCAAAAATGTTGAGCAGCTGACTAGGAGCTCTTTGATTTCCCTCCATGTAGATATATGCTGCCCTCACCTCAAAAGCTTTTCGCCACGGTAGCCATTGGACCAGCGCAGTTCTGTCGTTTTTTTGTTCGATCTGGCTTTGATCGAGATGCTCCCATTCACTCAGGTCTCTTTGATTTCTTCTTTCTTTTTTCGTGTTTTTGTTCTTAACTTGGTTTTTTTTGTTTCTTCAATGGTTTTTCTTGGGTTTTGCTATTTCTTTTTCTCAACCATTTTTCTTGATTTCTTTCTTGGTGTTCATGTTTTTTCTGTTCTATCATTTTTTCTTTATTATTTTTGTTGCTTTACTCGGTTTTCTTTCGGTTTTGGTTTTATTTGTTTCCTTTTCTTTCTTGCACCATCTTTTCTTCTGCTTTCTTTTTTTGGTTTCTTTTGTTTCTTATGCGCATTGTTTATTCATTATACCATAGGTTGTTTTTGGTTTTTCTATGGGTTTCTTTGTTTTCTTTAGGTTCCTTTGTCAATTTTCATCATTTTTTTTGTTTTTCATCAAAACTTGCCTAATGTTTTTCAGTGCAGACTGTACATTTTCCGTGTACACATGGAACCTGTTTTTGATACACGTTGTATATTTCTCAAATACATGATGTGCATTTTTTCTTAAAAAATATGTTACGAACACTTACTAGAATACATGGTCAACATTCTCTCGAACACACGCTGAACATTTTTTCTATGGAAATATACATTTTTAGCAGCGCAATTTTCTTTTAAACATGATCATTTTTTTTTCAAACATATGTTTTGATATCTAATTTTTTCATACACATTTGTATATTTCTTGTGTACATCAGAAACATATTTTTATACACGTTTAACCTTTTCCAAATACATAATTAACATTTTCTGAAACTTAGAGTTTTTTTTACATTTTCATAAACATTGTACATTTGTTGTATACATCAGGGATATTTCTACGTACATGTTTAACATTTTCCAAACATATGGTTTGCATTTTTGAGAACTTATTTTTTAAAGTCTAAGTTTTCCATACACATTTAACATTTTTGAAATCCAAGATCCTTTTCCCATATATATACTATATTTTTTGATGTGTACTTTGTTTTATACATATTGTACATTTTTTGTACACACCAGGAACACTTTTTGATACAATCTTATCATTTTTTAAATATGACACCTAGTATTTTTTCACATATTTTAGGTATATATGGCAAACATTTTTCCTATGAACAATTTATTTTTATGTTAGAATAACTTTTTTTTACATTCAGCGAGACAGAGGCGACACCTCCCTGAAGGCAAACGCCACATGGGCCGGCCCACGCGCACGGGATACACCAGCCTGTTTCCTGTTTTCTTTTCACGTTTTTTGTACATTTGTTTATAAAAATGTTGAAATAAGTTTTGGAAATGTTGAACCAGTATTTGAAAAATGTCAAATAAGTATTACGAAATGTGGAACGAGTATTTGAAAAAATGTTGAACACGCATTTGAAAAAAATGTTGAAAAAGCATTTGAAAACAATGTTGAACATGTATTTCGGAAATGTTGAACAGGTATTGCAAAATGTTGGACAAGAATCTAGAAAATGTTGATAATTTATATAAAACTGTTGAACAAGTATTTGAAAAATGTGGAACCGGTATTTGTAAAATGTTGAAACAATATTTGAAAAAATGTTGATCATGTATATAAAAATATTTAACAACTATATAAAAAATGTTGAACGAGTATTTAAAAATGTTGAATGTCTATAGAAAATATGTTGACCATCTATTAAAAAAATTGATCTTCCAAAGAAAAGTTAAAAATGTATACATGAAAACCCACTTTTCGAAAACCTGTAAAACTTGTATTTGAAAACAGAGAAAAAACGGAGAAAAACGATGAAAAACGGAAGAAGAAAAAAAAACAGTGGGGAAAACAGGACCACGTTGCCTCAAGTAAAAGGCGCCATGATTTTTGCCAAAGAACCTTCAGTGTGGTTATTAGCCCGGAGACCTGGGATCGCATCCCCTCGCTCTCGTACTCCTAATTCCGTATTTGTTTTCTTGTTTTATGTTCGTTCCAAAGGGCCGGCCCACCACTGTATACTCCGACGCGAGAGCAAACGATGGTCTCGCGTAAAGCGAGAAATAGCTGTCGCGCTGAACAGGAAGCTGGCGCCCAGGCGCCCCACCTCATGGGCCGGCCCATGACGCGCAACATAGTAAAATTAATTCGCGAGAATTACAGGCAAAAAAATGGGTGGACGAGGACTCGAACTCGCCTCATGCCGCTAAAACAGACCAACTGTTTTGCTAACCACTACAGCACAGAAGCTAAGCACTAGTGATTTACAAGAATGGGAAATCTATAAGAACCATTGTATCCGCGCCATTTATTAGATTTTTGTATTTTTTGAATTTTTTAAAGAAAAGTTGATCTATTTATGAAAAAGAGTTCATCAAATTCAAAAAAGTTCATGGAATCAAAAAAGATTATGAATTTGAAAAACAGTTTATCAAATTTTCAAAAGAACTTCATCTATTTAAAATAAGTTCATCAAATAAAAAAATCTTCCATTTAAAAAAAGGTAATTGAATTTGAAAAAAAATCATTAACATTGAAAATTTCCATGAATTTTCAAAAGAAAATCCACAAATTTGAATGAAGTTCATCGAATTGAATATAAAAATCAGCAATTTTGATAAAAATATCAATTTTAAGAAAGGTTCCCGAATTTGAGAAAAATCATCAAACCACGAAGAAGAACAACAAAAAAAAAGAAAACGAAAAAAAAGGAAAAACAAAGGAAAGGAAAGAAGAAAAAAAGGAAGAAGAGTTTATTTTTGAAACAGAGGGGGGGGGGGGGGATGGGCATACCCAGCGTGGATGTGGTGTGAGTGCCTGTTTACAAAGTGTATACTAATGGGCGCTGAAGCGCCAAATAGGATTCCCCTGACATTTATTCAGCCGAGAAAAAAGAACTTTTGGTAGAATGAAGGCTGCACAAAGCCCATAGTCGTATGTTGAGCCGAGAAATCAATGTTTGTACTAGGTACTGCAGATATATATTTGTATTTCCTAGTTCTCAAAAAAAAAGAACTGAAAAAATATACTCCCTCGGTCTCAAAATAAATGTCTCAAGTCTAATATAATTTTGTATTAAAGTTAGTATAAAGTTGAGACACTTATTTTAGGACAGAAGGAGTATATCTGTGTTTCCCTAAAATAACTCTATATCTTTATTTCCCTAAAAATAAAGTCTATCCGTGTGTATTGAATAGCACTGATAGAATCATGTTATGCTTGATAGGGGTCTTGGGATTATGTCCACGGTGGCCAAAAGCTCAATAGTAATCCGACGAAGTGATGGGGCAGATAGAGAATTAGAAGTTTTTTTTTTTCTCGCGAGAGGGATCAGAGGAAAGTTGAATCCAACCAAGTTTGATTATGTTCCTAACGTCCAGCATCTCCCTAAAAAAATTCAGGAAGAATAGATTCGCATGTCTGTCACTGTGCATGTGCTTGCATGGGTTGCGTCTAGATTGGCCGTGTTGACTTCAAATTTGGGCGGCAGGATTGTCCCTTGCAGTCTGAAGAACAACCAAACCGATTGTACATTGTGCAATTCATTAGAGCCTCCCATCAAAGATTTCCACATGGCATAACATTTGCCTGTTCCTTGTCGTCAACAACTGCGCTAGCCAATTTTCCACATGTTTCTTGTCTCCTACGGCCGATGTGTGGACTGTGGACTATACTATACTGTTATATCATTAGCCGTTTTCTTGTCTTCAACAAAGCAAACCAATTTCCACCCCCTGTTCCTCACTTTCTCTGTATGCCAAATGAGGAGAGGTTGATAGGTACCTGGATGCTTTTTGTTTGTGCTGGCTTAAACCCTATTAGCCAACAGGCTTGAAATCTCAACCTTTTCAAGCTTGGATTCCAAACTTTTATCTTCGGTAACCGGGGTGTTTCTGTCCACAGCATGAATACAACAAATCCATTCCTGTTTCTAAGGTCGAATGCCGTAGGGTTGCCTGACAAAAATCCTTGAGTAAATATAAGTTATTCTTGACTTGGATTTACGACGCAAACCCTCACCGAACCCAACAACCAGGTGGTGTTCAACTTCTTCAACCCAGCTGCTGTCGTTTTGATCTGACCACATCTTCAGCTGGTGAACTCGAAGTGGAATCTACAGACATTGCAACGCACGCGCGCACCAAAGAGCCTCCACCGCACGCAGAGCGTCCAAGGAAACCAGTTACGCGGAAACGGAAGGCGCGCGCCTTTCACATTCTACACGATCACCTACTTCCTTTCGGAAAGAAGATTTTAAAATTATGTACGACTCTACAGCACGAACAAACCCATCGATCATTAGGGCGCACTGGCCTGGCCTGTACATGCTTTTCTCCTTTGTCCACCATGCATTAGTTAAGCAACAATTAATCAATCCCGCCATGTCCCCAAATCTGGCGCCACACTCCACTGCTGGCTCGCGCTCGTCAAAGCCCCCCCACCAACCTTCCTGCCGTCTTCCTCCCCCTGCCCGGCCCCTCCCCCTATATATCGCCGTTTCCGGTCGCCACTTGACCTCCAACCAACGGAGCTGAGCTAGCCCCCAGCTCACAAGTACTACGTACGTGTATACGTGTTGATCGGCGCGAAGTTAGCGTATACAAGTGGCGAGTGGTAGCTAGAGGCAAGAGAGAGGGAAGCTAGAGCAGTGGTCGTGGCCATGGGTGCCCAGGAGATCAAGTACTTGTACTTCTCGCAGGCGAAGCTTGGCCGCCGGTGGCGGCGGCCGGTGAGGGGGTTCCGGCTCAGCCCGACCCGCCTCTCCGTCCGCCGGCTACGCGCCAGGCTGTGGACCATGCTCGGCCTGCTGGGCCGCTACTTCCGCGGCGTGCGGCTGCCGCAGCTTACCAGGGGGCTCGTCGCCAGCAGCAGCTCTCCCGCGTCAACGAGCGGCGGCGGCAACAAGAAAGGGCAGCCGCCGGCAGTGTCACAATCACAGGCGGCCGGTAGCAACGGCGCCAAGCCGCGGAGGCCGCCGTGCATGCGGTCAAACTCCTTCTACGCGCGCGCCGTCGCGGACTGCCTCGACTTCATCAAGGGCAGCAACGCCGCCCCGGTCGAGGACAACCGCGGCGCCGCTGCCGGTGCCGTCCGGCACGGCTATGGGCAGCATCAGGTGGTGAAGGCCACGTGAAGATCCACCCGTTGTGTACTGTAAGAGTGTAAATACGACGCGGCGCCTCATCGTTTCTCGCGTGGGATTTGATGGTTTTGTGAACTTGTTAGTTTCCGGCATGGTTCTTGGTGGTCGATCTGGATGTCCTTCCTTTTGTATGTTCTAGCAAGTACGTAGTAGATTGTTTAGGGGTTAGCTGGTGCAAGGAAAAGATGGCGGATTGATTGACCGGCACAGCATGCACGTGCCACTTAATCTATCTTATGTTTTCTTTTAGTTGAGTCGAATCTATCTTCTGTTGAAAGCTGGCGTATTAAAATGATGGCCGATGAGACTGTCATAATGAGAGTAATTTAGCTAGTAACATGTCCCAAATATCTCAAGACAAATTTGTTTACGTGGCAAGTGTTAATAAGAAGAGAGTTGTGTATGGTGACATAAACATGTTACCATAACATATTTAGTAAACTAGGCAGTTTCGATGAGGTGCATAAATGAAAAAAAAGGACTGAGTATCCTACTATCATTGTATCGTATCATAATAAATACTACAATACTACTCATTACAAAGATAGTATTATACATTAATAGCATATGCATAATATTAACTAGTGATACTATCCATTATAGACAGTTTACTAGTCTAAGTTACCTTCCACACCAGTTCAAGAGTTCTGTGTGTGAGAATATTTTTGCCTCTGCCAGACACATGCCAGGGCACTGCATGTAGTGGCAGTTCACGCCCGACGTTTCCAGAAAATAGAACAAATAGCACCGGCGTGGCTAGCTAATACTCCCTTCATTCGAAAATACTTGTCATCAAAATGGACAAAAATGAATGTATTTAGAATTAAAATACATCTAGATACATCCCCTTTTATTTATTTTGATGACAAGTATTTTCGGACGGAGGAAGTATCTATCATAGACGAACATAGACGAACAGTATAATCTAGCGTCATCAGTTGATAAGTACGCTACATCTCACACTTGTTTTTGCTTGTCGTTCTTAATTAATTAATGAGATATCTCCATACTGCCAGCCACATACGCATGATGGATCGTGTTCACCTACTTCTTGCTCATACGTGCATCCTTTTCATGATTTTTCTCTGATGTCGAACGATCGCTTGATTGTCACTTTCCACTGGAACACCTCTCGTGCCAAACAAATGTCTGGTTGTAAATTACAAATGTTAGTTCAGACGTTACGTGCTGCGAGCCATTCAATATGAATAGTGGGCAGTTCTTGCATTCTAGTAGTATAAAGTTTTGTCATTTGTGTGGCGAGACACCTTACCTGATGCAGATTGCGAAGACATGCCTTTGCGATTTGAAAACATCTTAATGCCAAAATAAGGTCTAGCTTATCCTCACGTTTACTTAGTTTATACTTGTCCAAAGTATTCTCCAACTGAAACATCATGGCCTAGCAGAAAAGGGAGCTGGTGAACTGAGGCACTTGGGCCTAACGAAATGGAAACTGTGAACTCAAGCATGACTTCAACTCAAGAGGAAGTGCTAAGCTTCGATGTACTCCATATGTGTGCAATTCTCTCTGTTGAGGCTATGTTTTTGCCACCTGCCAGTTGAAGACCTCGGTTACAGGCCTGTGGTGTGAGATATTCACCGTCTTGAACTGACAGGATGCCAACTAAGGGCATCTTTGGACCCTCAAATCGTGTCCAGACCATGTTGTCTGGATGCAACTTGTCATCTAACGGCATCCCGCATCGATTCGTGGATCAGTCAATGCGTCCGCTTTCCCACACGTCAAAAGCTAACTAGAAGGTTTTGCGGGAGTGCGGACTGTTGCCACATAGGACTCCGACATTCTCTGCCCATACAAAACCACACCTGAACCCCGTATTTCCATCACTTTCCCCTTTCTCTGCATCTACTTTCTCCCTAGCCAACGCATCTGTTGTACCATCCCGACCGCTCGTCAAGCACTTGCTGGACCTCTGCAACCTCCGCCGTTCCACCCGGTCGCCACGCCGCTTTGCCTACACCGCCATTTCACACCTCTCGTCCGACCGATGTGCAGGTACCATGCCCTTGTGAAATGCCGTCCGTGGGGTCACCACGCCCGACAAGTATTTGGTAAAATGTCCATGCTATTTTTTTTGAATTTTTTTCTACCTTCATTGAAGCAATGGATTCGGACATGCACACCCCCTCCCCCTCCCCCCTGGTGTCCCTTTTACCTTGTTGTACGATGACGCGAATCGGTACGCGCGTGTCAGCTAGGCCACACTTACTTTAGAGTGGGAAGGCTGCCATGTGGGGTCATGGGGAAAAGCGATTGGGCCATGCACGTGAGTGAATGGAGCTTGGGTATACCTGGCCATCTGTTGGGCCGGGCCGGGCTTCAGGCCGGGCCTATCAAAGCCCGATGCAAAAAATCCAGGCTCGAGGTCGGCCCGACCCGGCCATCGGGGCTAAAAATCGGGCCCGAGCCCGGCCCATGATGCTAAAAGCCCGCTGGGCCTCGAGCCTCTTCGTTAATGCGCGAATATGATGGGCCCGGGCCTGGTCTGGCCCGGCCGTCGGGCTTAAAATCTAGGCCCGAGCCCGGCCCATGGACAAGGTCGGGCCGGGTCGGTTCGGGCCGGCTGCCCATGGCCAGGTCTATGCTAGTGTAAGTCCTTTGGTGGGCTGCGTCCTTTCTTTCCTCTCTCTTTAAATAAAACCAGAAAAGAGGAAAGGAAATAGAGAGGGGTAGGAATAGAATTTTGGCATGGGGCAAATTTCCTTGGACTCCAAGAATTATTCCGGATCTAGGGATAATAGAATTGGCAAAGTTTGAATTCAAATTTATTTGAATTAAATTCAAATAGATTTGAAACAGAGGCATGAGCTAGGAGTGTCCAAAAATTATGAAATTTTGGTGGAGCTTAGAATTGTGATAAAATAATTGTAGATAAAATTTGGAAGCTTAGCTTGGAGTTGAAATTGGATATGAATTTCGAGAAATGGAAATGCTATTTAATAAAATAGGAGAGAGGTTCAAACTGCAACTATGAAAATAGAAATGTTAATAATTTGGGGTGAAATATTTTAAGACATGTTGACATGAAAATGCAAAGTAAATTAATAAAAGCAAATTATGCCTAAAATATATGGTTTAAAACTTGGGTTGATACACATACTCTACTAGGAATCTATTACTTTAAGTCATTGTTGAGGTCGTGACTATGGACTACATGGAACGGATGGACATTGTAGTTGATGTAAACATAAATGCAACTAATTTTGATGATTGGTTCATAATTATAAAGGATTGTTGATCAGTTTTTAGATACATCATGTTGCTTTCTGAAAAAACCTAAGAATAGTTAGCCATGTCTAAATTAGGACAGATACTAAAAGTAGCATTGATGCATGGAGAAAATTTTGTTAACACATAAGGTGCCACATAGTGCAAGTTTTGGTTCATACCTAAATTGGCATATTGATCTCTTGCGCATTAATTTTGTTGTTTTAGTAAAAATGTGTAAATAGAGTAAGCCATTGTTAAATCTATGAACATGTTGACGTAAGCCTTTGTTAGTGGAACTATTGGTTATTTATGAATTATAAGGGTAACTTTCATTTTTTATTTAGTTTTCCACAACTCATCCCGTGCTTTGTAGAAAAAAGAAGTCCTGAAGAAGCTAGTCATTTTCTCATTTCAACATACCACTATTAAGCCAAAGCTGGAAAAAAAGCATGGCTTTCCTTTTCATTGTTCTCTCGTAAACTATAGAGATTTAGGAAGAATTTGCCAAAGTATACACATTAAGTTGGTATGAAGTTGTACCTTGATATTAGCACACATGATCCTAAAAGCAAAGTGGATTTGGACAATGTTTCAATCGTGCATCCATGTAGGTGTTCTCAAACATACGTACCTTGCTTATGTATACTTGCCAAAGTATACATATTAAGTTGGTATGCAATTGTACTTCAATATTAGCACACATGATCCTAAAAGCAAAGTGGATTTGGGCAATGCTCCAATCGTGCATCCATGCAAGTGTTCTCAAACATACGCACCTTGCATATTTATACTTGCAATTACTTGTTGGTTTAAAATAATCCTGCTTGTGTATATCTGCACCTACATGTTACTAATCTATACCTACTAATAAAAGAAATAGGTATCCTTAGTCCGTCATACTATTTTATAGAACAAAACCTAATGTTTCTGACATTAAACCCGTAGTACATCTATTATCCATCTTTCTTTCATATTATTACTGATTCGGATTGTGGATGAACATCTCAACAAAATCAGGATTGGAGACAAAATTGAAGATCACTTCCCTGTTTCTTTGTATGTATTAAATCTATATGTAAACCGTGTTTAAATAGAAGACAGGTGGAATCTTGAACTTGCACTTTTGTAGGCAAAGACCATCTTTGTTTGGGCCGTAGCTACAAATACTCAGATTATAGACCATTTTTTGTAAATTAAGAGCGTGTGGTATTCTTTACTCCCGTTGCAACGCACGGGTCCTTTTTGTAGTCTTATTTATGTATATCTACGCAACTTACTATGTTATGTCAGAAGAAGCACAAGAGTTAATAAACAACATGGAACTTACCACTAGAATCACATGTACGTGGAAAGAGACACAATTTGTCACCAGTTTTGCGAACTGTATTAACTTACTTGTTGGAAAGTACGCACATGCACCAAGTTCTACACCATACAAGCTACTCATGCACACTCTGACTAGGACCAACATTAACACGAAACTCTTGGTAATAATTTAATTGTTGCAATGTTCATAATACAATCTTTGTTATTTAAATAGCTCATCGTACTATTTCATAACTATGTTATTGCAACAGAGACACCCAATTGTGTTGTGCCTGAGTTGGATCGGTATGGTGAAATGAGAACTATTACCTATTCTAATACCGACTTATAGTCGATATACTCGATGCCAGAAAAAGATGGGCACCTCATCGTGGATGGGTGATAGAATTTACTTTGTGAGTGCAAAATGGCAGTTGGAGACATACTAATATGTGTGGTCCTCCAGGGAGGCAATGAGGTTCTCCTCCTTATCAAACCCGTATGCCTGCTCAATCTTCTTAATCTGAAAAACCTGATGAAAAGTAGTTATGTCCTGCTACCGGACTTTCTGTTTATGCTCCACCACTTATGCTCGTGATGTGAGATACTTTTGGTAATGACGTGTTGAAGTACCAAATATGTGTTGTATATCTAAACTAATTATGCATTTTAAAGACAAGATATCCATTTATAGATGTGCTATCCAACATCATTTGTTTTGTTGGACGCGTACACTAATTAAGTAATGTTTGTTGGGGAACGTAGCATGCACTTTCAAAAAAATTCCTACGATCACACAAGATCTATCTAGGAGATGCATAGCAACGAGAGGGGGAGAGTGTGTCCACGTACCCTCGTAGATCGAAAGCAGAAGTGTTAGTTTAACGCGGTTGATGTAGTCGAACGTCTTCTCGATTCAACCGATCAAGTACCGAACGTACAACACCTCCGAGTTCTGCACACGTTCAACTCGATGACGTCCCTCGAACTCTTGATCCAGCAAAGTGTTGAGGGAGAGTTTCGTCAGCACGACGATGTGGTGACGGTGATGGTGAAGTGATCCGCGCAGGGCTTCGCCTAAGCATTACGACAATATGACCGGAGGAGTAAACGGTGGACGGAGCACCCCACACGGCTAAGAACAATTGATGTGCCTTAGAGGTGCCCCCTGCCCCCGTATAGAAAGGAGGGAGAGGGGAGGAGGCCAGCCTAGGGGGTGTGCCAAGTGGGGGGAGTCCCACTTGGACTCCTAGTCCAATTCGGGTCCCCTTTCCTTTTACCGGAATGGGAAAGGGGGAAGGAGAGGGAGGAGGAGAAGGAAAGGGGGCGCCCCCTCCCCTAGTCCAATTCGGACTCCTCCCTAGGGGGCGCGCGTGCCACCCCTTGTGGGCTGCCTTGCCTCCCTCCTATTGGCCCATAGGGCCCATATCTTCCCCCGGGGGGTTCCGTTAACCCCTCCGGTACTCCGATACGTACTTGATATATTCTGAAACACTTTCGGTGTCCGAATACTATCATCCAATATATGAATCTTTACCTCTCGACCATTTCGAGACTCCTCGTCATGTCCGTGATCTCATTCAGGGCTCCAAACAATCTTCGGTCACCAAAACACATAACTCATAATACAAATCGTCATCGAACGTTAAGCATGCGGACCCTACGGGTTCGAGAACTATGTAGACATGACCGAGACACATCTCCGGTCAATAACCAACAACGGAACCTGGGTGCTCATATTGGTTCCTGCATATTCTACGAAGATCTTTATCGGTCAAACCGCAGTGACAACATACGTCATTCCCTTTGTCATCGGTATGTTACTTGCCCGAGATTCGATCGTCGGTATCTTCATACCTAGTTCAATCTCGTTACCGGCAAGTCTCTTTACTCGTTCCATAATGCATCATCCTATAACTAACTCATTAGTCACATTCCTTGCAAGGCTTATCATGATGTGCATTACTGAGAGGGCCCAGAGATACCTCTCCGATACTCGGAGTGACAAATCCTAATCTCGATCTATGTCAACCCAGCAAACACCTTCGGAGATAACTGTAGAGCATCTTTATAATCACCCAGTTACATTGTGATGTTTGATAACACACAAGGTATTCCTCCGGCATTCGGGAGTTGCATAATCTCATAGTCAAAGGAATATGTATAAGTCATGAAGAAAGCAATAGCAATAAAACTTAACGACCATTATGCTAAGCTAACGGATGGGTCTTCTCCATCACATCATTCTCCTAATGATATGATCTTGTTCATCAAATGACAACACATGTCTATGGTTAGGAAACTTAACCATCTTTGATTAACGAGCTAGTCTAGTAGAGGCGTGCTAGGGACACTTTGTTTTGTCTATGTATTCACACATGTATCAAGTTTCCGGTTAATACAATTCTAGCATGAATAATAAACATTTATAATGATATAAGGAAATATAAATAACAACTTTATTATTGCCTCTAGGGCATATTTCCTTGAGTCTCCCACTTGCACTAGAGTCAATAATCTAGATTACATTGTGAGGGAGTCCTGGATTAGGGGGTCTCCGGACAGCCGGACTATATCCTTTGGCTGGACTGTTGGACTATGAAGATACAAGATTGAAGACTTCGTCCCGTGTTCGGATGGGACTCTCCTTGGCGTGGAAGGCAAGCTAGGCAATACGGATATGTAAATCTCCTCCCTTGTAACCGACCTTGTGTAACCCTAGCCCCCTCTGGTGTCTATATAAATCGGAGGGTTTAGTCCGTAGGACAACATACAATCATACCATAGGCTAGCTTCTAGGGTTAGCCTCTACGATCTCGTGGTAGATCAACTCTTGTAATACTCATATCATCAAGAACAATCAAGCAGGAAGTAGGGTATTACCTCCATCAAGAGGGCCCGAACCTGGGTAAACATCTTGTCCCCCGCTTCCTGTTATCATCCGCCTTAGACGCACAGTTCGGGACCCCCTACCCGAGATCCGCCGGTTTTGACACCGACATTGGTGCTTTCATTGAGAGTTCCACTATGTCGTCATCGTAAGGCTCGATGGCTCCTTCAATCATCGGTAGTGATGCGGTCCAGGGTGAGGCTTTCCTCCCCGGACAGTTCTTGTATTCGGCGGCTCCGCACTGCGGGCCAATTCGCTTGGCCATCTGGAGTAGATCAAGAGCTACGCCCCTGGCCATCAGGTCAGATTCGGAAAATCAAACTACACGGTCGACATCCGCGGAGACTTGATCTTTGATGGATTCGAGCCTGTGTCAGGTGCGCTGCACAGTCACGACGAGCACGACGTAACTCTGTCGTCGGACAATGTTTGGGAGATCGCATCTGCAACTAGTCCGGCCTTCAAGCCGGAGCAAATTGTGCCATCCAAGGACGGAGGGATAGACCCTGCCATGGAGGCCGCACTTTCAGTGGCGATGGAGCCGGATACTGACTTCACCCCTTACGAGAGCCGTGTCGCCGAACCATTGGATTCATCTCCGGCCACAGACTCCAAGCCGCCTGCATCCGTGCCTATCGAATCCGACTGGGCGCCGATCATGGAGTTCACCTCTGCGGATATCTTTCAGCACTCGCCTTTCGGTGATGTGCTAAATTCATTAAGCTCTCTCTCCTTGTCAGGAGAACCTTGGCCGAACTATGTCCGGCTAGAATGGGATGCGGACGACGAAGAAATTCGTTTCCCACCCACCACCCACTTAGTAGCCACTGTCGACGACTTAACCGACATGCTCAACTTCGACTCCGAAGACATCGACAACATGGACGAAGATGCAGGAGACGAACAGGAACCAGCGCCCATAGGGCACCGGACAATCACTTCATCACATGACATATACATGGTGGATACACCCAAAGAGGGAAATGGCAAAGAGATAGCGGAGGATGCCCCCTCCAAGCAACCAAAGCGCCGATGTCAGCGGCGCCGCTCTAAGTCCCGCCATAGCAAAAACAACGATAACAACGCAAGAGGAAATAACAGTCCAGTCAACTCTAGAAGAAACAACAACTGCACCGCCCCGGTGGTAGAGCACAATCAAGATGCAAATGGCGAACATAGTGTGAATCCGGCGTCTGAACACGGTGACGCCAAGGATAAAGCTCATCCAACCCCGTCTCGAGAGGAAAATAGTCCGGGCGAAGAGGCACATATCATCCCTTAAACGCACTTGGAGCAAGAGAACCTCCGCAGAAGGCTTATTGCCACAGCGAGGAGCCTGAAGAAGTAGAAGCAAAGGCTTAAGGCCGCACAAGATACGCTCAACAGCAGATGGAACAAAGTGCTCGACAACGAAACAAAGTATGGTGGAAGTTACCACACAAATAGCTATCCAAAGTGCAAGCTATTACCTGAATTCGACGATGAGGCCTTAGAGCCCACACAGCCGAAAAATGATACGGCCAACCGGCCGGATCCACCACCTTGTGACCGCGATAGAGCGGCTAACAAAGTCGCACATAATTCAACACATGATCTACATGAGAACTTGGGCCAAAAATATGGCGCGACCAGATCCATCTATGGGTCTAGGAAGCGTGCTCCGACACAAAATCAAAACCGAATACTACAACCGTCCGAACACCATAGCATATCTCAATACAGGGGTGCCACACACCCCCTATGTTTCACCGATGAGGTGCTGGATCACGAATTCCTAGAAGGATTCAAACCAGTGAACATAGAGGCGTACGACGGGACCACAGACCCTGGAGTCTGGATCGAGGACTTTATCCTCCATATTCATATGGCTCGCGGAGACGATCTCCATGCCATTAAATACTTGCCCCTCAAGCTTAAAGGGCCAGCTCGGCACTGGCTGAAAAGCCTCCCCGAAAACTCAATTGGAAGTTGGGAGGAGCTCGAGGACGCTTTTCGGGCTAATTTTCAAGGGACTTATGTCTGACCTCCGGATGCAGACGATTTAAGTCATATAATCCAACAGTCCGGAGAGTCCGCCCGAAAGCTTTGGAACAGGTTCCTCACCAAGAAGAACCAAATTGTCGATTGTCCGGACGCCGAAGCCTTAGCAGCTTTTAAACATAGTGTCCAAGACGAATGGCTCGCCAGACACCTCGGCCAAGAAAAACCGAGAACAATGGCAGCCCTAACAAGCCTCATGACCCACTTTTGCGCGGACGAAGACAACTAGTTGGCCCGTAGCAGCACCAGCGACCCAAGCACATCCGAAGTTAGGGATGGCAATGGAAAACCACGACGCAACAAAAACAAGCATTGCAATAAAGAAGGTAGCCCAGATAATACAGCGGTAAACGCCGGATTCAGGGGCTCTCGACCAGGTCAGCGGAAAAAACCTTTCAAAGGCAGCAGAGAAGGGCCATCTGGCCTAAACAAGATTCTTGATAAGCTCTGTCAGATTCACGGCACCCCCGACAAACCTGCAGATCACACCCACAGAGAATGTTGGGTCTTCAAGCAGGCCAGTAAGCTAAACGCCGAACACAAAGGGGAAGAGACACCAAGCGAAGACGAGGATGAACCTCGCCAGCAGAGCACCGAAGGACAGAAAAGTTTCCAGC
This sequence comes from Triticum aestivum, assembly GCF_018294505.1. Taxonomy (NCBI): domain Eukaryota; kingdom Viridiplantae; phylum Streptophyta; class Magnoliopsida; order Poales; family Poaceae; genus Triticum; species Triticum aestivum. The sequence continues at coordinate 200,532,698 of NC_057812.1, forward strand.
AGAGGTTAAAACGGTAAACGTGATCCATGTGACGAAGAGGAGAAGCAAGCATGCACTCTGAGACACACGCGCCATAGAGCCCGCCACCCCTAGGTTCAACCCCTAGTTGGCCTGCCCGATCACTTTTGATCATAGGGATCACGCGACAAGTATCCGACACGAAGGAATGGCGGCCTTGGTGTTAGACCCAATAATAAACGGGTACCATTTCACACGAGTCCTCATGGACGGCGGCAGCGATCTAAATCTGATATATCAGGACACAGTCCGCAAAATGGGGATAGACCCGACACAAATAAGTCATAGTAATACTACCTTCAAGGGAGTAATACCAGGCCAAGAGGCCCGCTGTACGGGCTCTCTACTGCTAGAGGTTGTATTCGGTTCTCCAAATAACTTCCGAAGCGAAAGGTTAACTTTCCACGTCGCTCCATTCCGAAGTGACTATCAAGCACTACTCGGAAGAACGGCTTTTGCTCGTTTTAATGCAATACCGCATTATGCTTTTCTCAAGCTTAAGATGCCCGATCCACGTGACATCATCACAATTAGCGGAAATACTGAACGCTTTTCACGTACGGAAGAGGATGCGACGGCTTTAACAGCCGCGAACTAGATGGCCTCACCAACAAGAAAAAATGACAGGTCGTCAAGACCACGGACACGGTTAGACGAGTCCGGCGCTCCACTACATATACGTGAGATTGGTTTGATGATCAAACCCTCATAGACGATACCAGGGGCTTCCCGCGTGTAATCAGGGCCAGCCCGACTCAACTTGACTTCTCTTGAATTTTGATAGTTCATTGATAATAACCAATTATTTTTGGCACGACAACTTTCACCTAAGTTCTTTCCTTTTACAGATGACAATCGTGCTACACCCGTCCAGGACACGGCACAACGGAGATACAGGCGCAGACGTGCAGCAGGGACCCACCCAAAGGTTTCTTTTTAGATTAAGACCCTGCGTAAACCTTTTTTACTATCTCTTGTTGCTCACACCCTCCGGATACTCCACACAACCGAGAAGGATGCTGACGTTATTGGCATGTGGCCACGTCAGGATATTGCCCGTACCTGGACACATGGGGTTTATTATTAAGGGCATTGTTTAGCCCGATATATGTTATAAAGACCGAACACCTTATGGAGTGTTCGGCGTCGCGAGTTTGGCCCTATATGCATCAGCTCCGAATCGTGTCTTTGGTCAAATGTTGGGTTTGACCGGCTCCCATGTTTTGGTACCTTACGTTCCATTATATCGGCTAAGGTAGCACTGGGAGAACTACTGCGGTTGTGCCCTGGTTCATCCGGATGAGCACCTCAGTAGAGAAAGCCAAAAACTGACTGCCACGATATAGTGAGAGAATGGTCAACCACTCGATGACTCAGTGGAATCTTCGGGATTCCTCCGCATTAACAAAGGGCCGTTTCCCGGTCATGTACGTACGTGCCCCGTATTCGGATGAGCGCAGAAGTACCAGGGGCTATATAGTAGCCCCACCGTCAAACTCCTATGGCTAAGTGAAAGTGTTAAAGCAATATAGTCTGATTGCCTCGTTCGCTATGCTACCACCTCCTTAATGGACCAAGACGTTGGATCAAGTGTGGATACGCGTTTTGCAAACACCCCCACATTATATGCGTGGGGGCGGAAGCCGACGACTGCAAACTTTCAGGTTATATACATATATACATAAACGGCCGCACAGGAGGCATCATAGTACTTTCGGGCAAAAGTACAAATACAGCCTTGATAACTCAATAAAACATTATTTTTACAATGGAAGTACATGTCACTAGAACATAATATTCTTCGAGCATTGAGTCTCTATCAAACAAGCGCCTTCAAGAAGTTCTTCAAAGTAGTGCTCGGCAGCCACTCGGCCTACGGCCGAACCCTGTGTCGCAACAGTGGTGGCCTCCATCTCCGCCCAGTATGTCTTGACACGGGCAAAGGCCATCCGCGCATCCTCTATGCACGCCGATCTCTTCATAGCATCGATGCGCGACACAGCACCAAGGAATTGTTGCACTAAACTAAAGTAGCTATTCGGCCTTGGCCCTCCCGGCCACAGATGATCCACAACGGACCTCATGGCAAGTCCGGACAACCTATGGAGCTCGGCCCACTCGGCCATTCGCTCATTTAACAGCAGCGGACGGCCTGGAGCATGAAACTGTGACCAGAACAGCTGTTCCACTACGTGATCTTTCTGATCCTTGAAGTACTCGGCCGCATCAGCAACACTTGCAGCCAAATCCACATAGGTGTCCGCAGAACTCCATAGTCGGTCAAGAGGAGCATACTTTGGATCTCCGAACTTCGTCCGCAACAAGAAGGGCTTCCCAGACACGATATCTGCAGCTTGATGCAGCTCCTCCTTCGTCGCTCTAATTTTGGAGCGGGCTTCCTTGGCAGCTACCAGGGCCTTCTCCAGGTCCGTCGCCTTCCCTCGGCTTTCTTCTTCAAGAAGCTGGTAGCGGTCAGCGGCATCCTTCAACTCTATAGCCATTTTGGCTATTCTTTCTTTGCTCTCACACCGCGCGGCCTATTCGTCCCTCAACTCTTCGGCCGCCGTTAGAGCGGCCGCATTGCTACTCCTTGCTTGTTCCTTGGCTCGGGCAAGCTCCGCCCGAAGGGTCTCCACGGTAGCAGCTCCATCTGCAGTCACAACATATTAAAGATACTGGCGTCATGCTCCTCTTATTATGTGACGATCACCAGATAAATCACTTACCCTGTGCCTCGGCAAGCCGCTGGTTGACAAGCACGATATCGGCATCGGCCGCATCAAGTTGCCGCTTTAGCTCGGTAAACTCATCAGTCCTGCTAGCCATCGGAGCCTCAGCCACCTACACATAAAGGCAGTCGGGTTATTACCTGGGAATATGATCCTTGGTTTGCCGCTGTTCTCGATGACAACAGAGTCTCAGGGGATACTATCTGCATAGGGCACACCTAACGTGTGCGGTACTATTAAAAACATACACTATTTCACGTACCTCAAAGCCTTTCAGCAGACTCATAAAGGCTTCATGCAATCCACTTTCAGCGGATGAAATTCTTTCAATTACCCTACCCATCTGCGTACGATGCGCTTCTGAGACGGCCGCTTGCCCCAGAAGATCCCTCAGTGCGTCCGATCGCACTCTGTATGGTTCCGGACTCTTGCCATCGCTCTCCTTAGGAGCCGGATACTGAGTATTCCGGGTAGCCAAAGGGTTATCCTCTGGCCTGGGTGGATCAGGAGATACCCTCCGCGATGACACTTCAGGGTCGCCCACCTCCGGAGGCGGGGTGTCAGGAGGAGGCGTTTCGCTCTCCATCATCTCCAGAAGAAGATCCCCGAAGACGAACTCTGTCGAGAAGGGCTGCGATCCGGACTACAATTTATAAGCATCGGTTATTGTCTTCAGAAGTAAGGTAGGATATTTTCATTATTAAGTACTTTTTGATTACTTATAGCTTGATAGAGGGCTGATCCCCGCGCGGACATTGTGCGGCAAGAATACCCTCTGAGGCAGGACCCTCTGGCGAAGATTTCTTCTCCCGTTTGGAATCCTTAGTTTCTGGATCTTCAGAGGTAGTCCTCTTCCTTCCCCAGGGAGAGGGAATGTCAGATTCTTTCCCCTATTTATCCTCCCCCGCGGAGGCGCTCATCCCCTCGGTTGGGACGAGTAGCGAGTGAGGCCCGCTGTCGGCCTCTTTATTGCCCCTTCATCTTCCTTTGAGGGCACTTGATAAGACGTCGGCTCGAGCATTTTGTCCAGTACCAGATTGTCCAAGCCGTCAGGAAGGGGGTCCGGACACCTGATCATCTTCGCCTTTGTTATCCAGTCCTGGTCAAAGAGCGACTTTTTAGAATGATGTCATGATAAACAAAAGGACAGCCGGTTCGGCCATGGGATTACTTACTTGGGTAGCAGGGCGGTTGCAGCTCAAACCTACATCCTCGATGGTGTCCGGACACTCTATTTGGGGTCCGAAGAACGATTTGTACATCTCTTTGAGCATCATGCCGAGGAAATGCTGAAGAGCTCACGGTCCTTCTGGGTTGAATTCCCACATACGGAGGGGCCGACGTTTGCAAGGCTGGACTCGACGAACTAGCATAACTTGCATTACCATAACTAGACTGAAATTTCTCTCAAAGAGATCTCGGATATGGCTCTGCAATATTGGCACGTCCTTTGCTGGACCCCAGCTCAGCCCCCTGCTGATCCATGACATCAGTTGCGATGGGGGGGGGGGCGACCGAAAGGTGGGGGCGGCTACCCACTTGGCACTTCGGGGAGCTGTGATGTAAAACCACTCCCGCTGCCACAAACTAGCCACCTCTGAGAAGGAACCCTCTGGCCATGGAGCATCAGCGATTTTGCTTATTAAGGCACATCCGCACTCTGCGTGCCGCCCCTCGATCATCTTCGGCTTCACATCGAAGGTCTTGAGCCACAGGCCGAAGTGAGGGGTAATGTGAAGGAAGGCCTCACATACGACAATAAATGACGTGATGTGAAGAAGGGAATCCGGGGCCCGATCATGGAAATCCAGCCCATAATAAAACATAAGCCCCCTAACAAAGGGATCTAGAGCGAGGCCTAGTCCTCGAAGGAAGTGAGAGATGAACACGACACTCTCGGTGGGTTTGGGAGTAGGGATGACCTGCCCTCGGGTGGGCAACCTATGCGAAATTTCGGCGGTTAGATATTTGGCCTCTCTCAGCTTTTTGATGTCCTCCTCTATGATAGAGGAAGGCATCCACCGACCTTGAAGGTTGGATCCGGACATGGTTGAAGGTCCGAAGCGCCTGGCCTGAGCCTTGGGTGTTGGAACTCGAGGCGGGGAAAGGATTCGATTGAGCACGGGGGGGGGGGGGAAAGGACAGGCCTCGCCCTCTTTATAAAGGAGGTGAATATCAAGCGTCCTCCTTGTGGCCGTTTGGGACTTACCTAAGATCTAGGAGTCATACCAACAGGCATGATTGGATTACCCACATCCATATTGATGAGAATCCCGTAATAAGGGGGACATGATCTCTGCTTTGACGAGACGTGTCAGAAAAACCGCCTCGCAATATGTGCAGCGCTGGTTGAGAAAGAACGGTTCAGATAAAGACCGGGCCATGACGTGATGTTGTGCTGTCAAAACGTGACAACAGATTAGATTCATGGAAATATTATTCTCTCCACGGTGGGGTGTGGAACTTGTTTTGCAGAGCCGGACACTATCCTTGAGTTCAAAATTTTCTATGGAGTATTCGGAGGAGGAACACGCCTTGCAATGCCGAAGACAATACTGCACGCTGGACTCATCATCATTGAAGCCTGGTTCAGGGGCTACTGAGGGAGTCCTGGATTAGGGGGTCTCCGGACAGCCGGAGTATATCCTTTGGCCGGACTGTTGGACTATGAAGATACAAGATTGAAGACTTCATCCCGTGTCCGGATGGGACTCTCCTTGGCGTGGAAGGCAAGCTAGGAAATATGATATGTAAATCACCTCCCTTGTAACCGACCTTGTGTAACCCTAGCCCCCTCTGGTGTCTATATAAACCGGAGGGTTTAGTCCATAGGACAACATACAATCATACCATAGGCTAGCTTCTAGGGTTAGCCTCTACGTTCTCGTGGTAGATCAACTCTTGTAATACTCATATTATCAAGAACAATCAAGCAGGAAGTAGGGTATTACCTCCATCAAGAGGGCCCGAACCTGGGTAAACATCTTTTCCCCTGCTTCATGTTACCATCCGCCTT